>NW_028327172.1:20437802-20746456 GCF_987537825.1 Furipterus horrens
AACAAGGGAAGACTAATAGATATGCAGCATATCTGTACAAATCAAATTATAGAGGTATGAATGGATATTTATCGTCTAGTAATAAAGAACCATTACTTTATTAGACGAACATGCAGAAAGCATGGGATCTAATGGTCACCAAGAGCTGAGTGAATGATTTGAATAATGATGGGAATAGCAACATTTATTGACACTTGGTGGGTGACGGGTCTTCTGATGATTGCATATGTGCTCCTTCATTTAATCTCCACTATTATCCCGTAACGTAGGTATTACTATTATCTCCACTTCTTTATGAAGAAAAAGGCAGATGGAAGTTAAAAATTTTGCCAATCATTATATAATGAACCACTGGTACAACTTATTCGCTACATGAGTCAGGTAGCAGGGCGACTGCAGAGCCCACAATCTTAACTGCTTCACCAGACTGGCTATTAAATGTTTGGGAAGTTAAGAAACGAACATGCACCATCAGTGAATACAGCATGTTCATGTAATCCTAGTCAGGCTTCACGCATTTTAATTCACTTACTTTTCACATGAACTCTAACATTCCATTTTTAAAATAATGTGCTTAGTATAGAAAATTTAGAGGATAGGAAAAATGGGGAGGGAAGATCACTTAGTTCTACTCCCCGAAGACAAACACTCAACATTTTTATAACGTTTTATTCTTTTCTATACTTATATTTTTCCTTATAGCCCTAAGATTGTAATCACTATATAAAATTTTAAAACCATTTTTTTCCAAAATCTTTAAATATTTATTAATGTATACTATATATAAATATATCACATTTTTAATGGAAATAATTTTTAATGGCTACAGCATATTTCTTATTTTCTTCTGTTGTTTAAGTAACCTCTCTTACACTGCTACACATTTTGTTTGAAGAGATATATTAACTTCAGGTTCTAGTAAAACCACTAGAGTACCCAAGATGTTGCTCCCTATTTTAGTTATAAAGATTGCCCAGAGGAGAGCTCTCCAAATGACTGACAGCAGGCCTGAGGGTGGGAGAGACCAGAGACTGGAGAGGTTAATCAGTTAACAACCGGTGGGCAAAACCAACAAAAGACTGCTTACATTCCTGATATCTCGAAACTTATTTAACTTTCAGGTGGCTATTTTTTTGAAAATCTGATTTAACTTCCAGGTGGCTATTTTTAGAAACTTTGATTTAACTTCCAGGTGGCTATTTCCGGGATTATCTAAAGAGAATAACCAAGTAGCCTACCACCAGGTGCCTCCGCCACTGGCTGATGCTTGAACTTTCTGGACTGTTGCCTGCAACCAGTCCAAAGGAACAAACACTTCCTTAGGGACTATGCACTTAGCCCAGAATGAGCTCTTCTTGACCTTCTCCCACCCCCTATATCTACAGCCAATGCAAATTCTTTCAAAACAACTTACATCTTTCTTCCTCAAACTGTTTGCACAAGAGCCCTTTGGTTACTTCATCGAGCCCTGTTGCTGGTGGTTCGGACTTCCGGCCCCAGGACCTGGTCCTTTTTTGGGCTAGCATTTGGCTCAACAAACCCATTCTTTTATAAAAAGCTTTTGGCCAGTAAATGTCTTTAACAACTTAATATATCTAAATTTAGGTCTAAAAGGAAATGACTGGTCTTGCTAGATGCACAAGCATATTTTCTATAAAAATGCATATGAAACAAAATATCCTATCAACAGAAAAGACTATTCAAGTATACAGAATATTCTGTACACATGTTTTTACGTAAATATATATTTTAAATGATTATTAAAATGTCCAAATTGTTAGAATAAATAAGAATTTAACCAGGCCAGTGAGTGTGGCTATGAAACCTACACACAAGACTTCACAGGACACCTTAAAACAGTCTTGTCTAGAGAAAGGAGTTGAGCAGATGATAACTTTCACACTTGCAGTCCTGGGTCTCCTGAGGATCAATAGAGAGATGATTTTTTATTTTCCTGTGATAAGAGTAAAACATACCTTTTGATAAACTTCCAAATTGCTAGTTCTAAGCTTTCACCTACTGCTTTTTTTTGTCTTCAAATTACACCCCAAATAGCCTTCCCTCATCCATCAGACCAGAATACTTCTCATTCTTCACTGGAGAACCCCGAACACTCAGCACCACTCATAAGGTTGATCAGGTTTTCTGTTGTCTGATCATCACTGGCTATTTGCAGTCCTTAACACTAAAATATTTTATACATATGAATTTAAAATGTATTATGCAGTAGATAATACAATACTATAAAAAGGAGGTAAAAATAAAAGGTAACTTTATTTCAAGGAACTTTCCATTTAAGAAATCTTCATCCTGTTGAAAACAATCAAAATAAAAACTTACCACTATTTTGGCCAAGATGCCATCATCACTTGCATCCAAGGTGACCACCGCTTTGTCAGTCTCTATTTCACATAAGGCATCTCCCGCACTCACAGCTTCACCTACAAAATAAGACTGGGTTTGTTCTGTCTTTTAAAATATGAATTTTAGTATATGAGTTGGTGTGTGTATATGTGTGTGAAACATGAATAATAAATACCAAAATATTCAGTAGCTATTTCTGGGCTGTAGAATTGCAAGTAATTCTCATCGTGTACGTATATGTGTTTGCCTGTGTATATACATATGCTCTGTTGCATTTTCCAGAAGCTCTATAATAGACATAAGTGATACTTTGTTTTTTTTAAATGACTTTATTGGGGGGACATTGGTTACTAAAATTATATATGTTTCAGGGGGTACAATTCTATAATACATCATTTGTATATGTACTGTGTGTTCAACACCCAATATTTGTTATAATAAAAAAGCAAGTACAAAGATTACTACGCAAATATTAAAAATGAAATCACATTTTAGAGACCATAGCAGTGAATGTACACCCTTCTCTTAACAAATCAATTCCAGACCACACATTCCTTCTTTTATGATATACTTTGACTATTATTACATGAAGAGAAAAGTTTTACAATTAATGGCACTTCTGGGTTAACATGATAGGCTGAGTTCAGAAAACCTGCTGGCCCCACAGGGCATAAATAAATAAAGCATATAAAGCAAAAAGAGAGATAATCAAGATACAATGAGGTCAAATAAAAAACGCTTCTGTGCAACAGAAACAGTATGGGAACTCAAAAATGTTGAGCAGGACGTGACTGGCTGGTTTCTAGATCTAGAAATAGATGGGGGTAAAGTCAGGGGACTCAACTCAGATTCTCAACTTAAAGCTGAGTCAGGGTTCCTCTCTTCCTAATAGGAGGCTGATAAAATATGCAATCAACACCTCTGGACTAGGACTGCGGCTTTAATTAGAACTCGGGTCTAGGAAGGTGGGGGAACAAGATACTGCCTCAATACCAGGAAGAGTACCAGGCCAGCCTCTGGCTCCATTAATGCACCTGCTAGTATCTCTAATATCAGCAGTAAAAATCCCTGACTGGAGGGTGGGGGAGAGGAAAAGTAGGGGACAGGTGGGAAGGCATTAAAACACAAACAAACACTTTCCACTCAAAAGTAAATTGCAAAACAAAGTTCCAAAACATACGAAGATATCTAATGCTAAGAAAGAAAACCACAAAATCAATAATTGGAAAAGAAATTCATTTTAGATGCAATTCATTTAGTGCAACCTGCCAAAGGTTTTAAAATAAGTATCTTGAGGCTGTTCAGAAATACAGACGAAAAGAAATATCCATCACAAAAACAAGAGATAGAAAAAAGCAATAACGTACAGGAATACAATATCAGGTAGAAAGAAAAAACTAATTAGAAATCTTGGAAATGAAATAAATCTTGGAAGTAAAATAAAAAGAAAATCCTAAAGGACCCATGGACATGAACTACAGAGTGGGGACTGACTGTGGGAGTGGGGAGTGAGTGGGGCAGAGGAGAGCAATGAGGGAAAAACTGGGACAAGTGTAACTGAATAACAATAAAATTTTTAAAATAAAAAAAAATAAAGAGTCAACGGAGTATATTCTAGATGAACATAATGAAGAGAACTGGTAAATTATAGATAGCAGTAAGGAACTAGCTAGAACTCAACATAGGCAGACAAGAAGATAAAAAACAGAAAAGAGGAGTCAGACATAGATTGAGATTGCAATGTTTGATTAATGGAGTTCCAAGGGAAGAGACTGGAGGGAATGGTGGAGAAGCAATACATGAAAAGATAATCGCTGAGAATTTCTCAGAACTGAAAAGAGACGTGTACCCACAAAATGAGAGTTCCGAACAAGTTTAGAATAATAGCTATCTATGGAGCATTGACTACAAGGAGCACGGGGAGCCTTGCAGCTTGTTGGAAATACCCTATTTCCTGATCTAGGTGGTGGTAACCTAAATATATGTGTATGTCAAAATTAACTGAGCTTACACTTTCTGCAAGGACTCACTTGATTTAAAAAGAGGTTAAGCAGAAAAAGCAGTATTAAACTGTATAAACATGAATCCACATCTGATTCCCTGTAGATAAATTGCATACTATCAACAATAAAAACACAATGAAAAGCTTTCAGAGGAAAAAAAAAAACAAAAACAGATTACCTCAATGCAATGACAGACTGAGACATACTTCTCAGCAGCTGCTATAGAGGTCAGAAGACAATAGAGAAATATCTTCAAAAAGCTGATGAAAAATAACTGCCTAGATTCTGATACGTAGCCAAACCAACATTTAAGAAAGACAGAAGAGTATTCTTTAGACATATAAAGGCCAAGGAAATTTACTACCTATTGATGAGTTATTACAAAATGCAGTACATCAAGAAGAAAAGTGGACACAGAGGCAACCCATGGGCTACAAAAAATAAATAGCACAGAAATTGATAAGTGTTAACTATTAATTATTTACAAGGCCATTTCTGAAAATTTATAAAGGTGTAAAACTCAAACTCTAAAAAAGAACAAGATGATTAAGGAAATGTTTAGGTGATGGTTAAAGCATGCTAAGAACTTTGATATAGACAGGAGGAAAAATACCAAATAATTCTAGACTTTATTGGCTAAATTTAATTAAATATGTACCTTAAAAACTTAATGTTGTACACCAAAAATTATAAATATAGAAATGCAATCTACAGTATTCAAAAAACTGAGGAAACATAGAAAATAATTAACATCCAATTGAAGGCACACACACAAAAAAGCAGCACAGGAAAGGAGAAATAAGTCCAAATGCATCAGTAATTGCAATAAATATAACTGGATTAAATATAAATATAAATGAATTAAAACCACCTACTAAAAGCAGATCATCAAAATGAATTAAAAAAAATAAAATCCAGATAAGTGTGGCTTACAATAGACAGTCCTAAAACAAAAACAGAATAAAAATAAGGGCTAGAAAAATAGGCGACATACAGATACCCGCCCCCCCCCACACACACACCAAAAATACAGTACAGCAACATTAATAGGCACATTTTGTAAAAGCCTGAAGGAAAACCTAAAATACTAAGATAACAAAAATGCTCTGGAAGTTCACTGCACAGAACTGCTTCGCTGTACACCAAGATTCCCACATAGATGGCTGTACTGTATCTCTAGTGAAAACAGCTCAGAACCACCAATCTATACTGTTTCAATGAAACAAACTTATCTGTTAGATAATATCTAGGAACACCTACAGGTGCTTGGTCTAACCCTGAAGAGATTTTTCTACTCAACAAATATTTACTGAAAATACATTAGGGCTAAGAATACAGAAGCGGGGGGGTTGGGGGGGTGTAGTTTCGATTTCTGAATTTGTGAAGCTTACTTTCGGGTGACAAGTTAATTACAGTAGTATTAGGTGAAGTCAGGATGCTATGGGAATACTCAGGATGGGCATCTAATTCACTTTTTGGAGGTGAAAGACATCTAATCTGAGCCTGAAAAGATGAGGAGGAGACAATGAAGTGAAGGGGCAGTGATCCAGGCAGAAGGCACAACACACCCAAAGTCCTGGGGACAAAAGAAAACAGGAAACTTTGGAGGATCTGCCTAATAGCAGTTGAGAGGAGGGCTGAGATATTAGGAAAGTGAGGTAAGTAGGAATCAGACCAAAAGACCATTCCTTGTACGCCATACAGAGAAAGCTTACAGTGCCAGGTTATAGAATCTTAAGACACTTCTTTATATGACAGATATTTTAGTAGTTAAAACAGACTGTACGTCAGAAGGGAAAAAAAATCACACCATTCTATGTTTCTGCTGTAATCATGGAAAAAATAATTGAACTAGGCAACCTAGCAATTAATTACTTCTAGAAAAGAAATTCTGGCCACTGGAAAAAAGAAAATGATGTTTTATCACTTGAGCTCACCCATTCCCCATTCCAAACATCCTTTAAGAACCACCCACAAATTCTGCTTCAACCATAGATCAACACAGACATTTTCGTTCCTATTCCTGAATTCCTAAAGTTGTAATTTATTTCCAATGAATCAGAAATTGCATTATAAAATGGTATGTTAATTACTGCTTTTAAAATTAGATCATCCTCTATTTACCAGACTATGAGCTTCTTCACAATAGGAACAGGACATACATACCTTAAAGTGTTTTACAGTCTCCCTAATTCCCTACGCTAGGTCCTCACAGATAACAAGTTTGAGATTAAAACACTTGAGAAAAACAAATGCAGTCATTTCATACAAGCTCATTTCCTCATAAGGTACACATCAAACCGTTCTTTATATTTCTTTTTATTGTAACATTTGGTTATTAATATGCTATAACATTTAGAAATTTAGGTAACCTGTTTCCCTTTTATTTTAATTACATATGCATCTATTTCCATAACACAGACATATGTATTAGCTATATGAAAATGGAGAGAGAGAAAGGGAAAGAGAGGGACGGGGTAGGGGAAGAGAGAAAGAGAAAGAAAAGAAACACAGGGAAGGATATATCTATTATGTGGTGAACTGTCCCAAGGAACCATAGCCAAATTTAAAACACCATATTATTATGTAAGAGCACTACCCTTATCATGAAACTAAGGTTCTATTAATTAAATCAAATATAATATAAATGCCAATGGAAAATTTTGAGACCAAATAATTAACCATGAAGATTCCTTGACCAACAATTTATCATTATAACTTAGAAAAGCTGCAAGGCAGAGCAGTTACAAGGAACTCTTCCAACCCAGGCACAGGTCCGAGTCCAAGCTCTGACACTTACTAGTAATCTTGACCAAGCTACTTATCTCTCTGTCAGAAAGGTTTCAAATGTGCAGATATATATGTGTGTGTGTGTGTGTGTATATATATATATATATATATATATATATTTTTTTTTTTTTTTTTTTTTTAAATCACAGAACTGGAAATGTTAGGTTAACTCTTCATATGCATCTTCAAATAACACTTTGCAACATCTTTAGATAAAAATGTTAGGTATGTTATTAATAACCATTAAGAACCAAGACTCATTCTAGCTCCCTAGTCCATACCTCATTATTTCAAACAGATCATTCAGCAAATATTAGTTTACAAGGCATTATACTAAGCACTGGGTATAAATACAACAGTAAGATATGGTTCTGTCCACAAGTTCATAGTTGAGAAGAGAACACTGAGAAGCTAGGAAAGAGCTTCGAGGTTGGCGTGGGGTGACAGACGGCTCCTCCGCTGTCATGTTGGCGGCTGATGGGCTGTAGAAGAGATGGTAGCCTTGCAGTTTCCCTGTGCCATCTCCTCGTGGTGCAGCCGAGGCGGAGCGGGCCTGGAGCGAGAGTGCGGGCCCCAGGAGGGGCCAGAGCAGAGGCCCGCCCGGGGGCCGCTCCCCAGCACCGAAGCCAGCATCGTCATCCTGTTCCTTTGTCCCGATGAGTAGCTGCCAGGGCTGAGGAACGGCGTATAAAGAGGCTTCCCTCTCCCTTAGAAATTCTGGGTATGAAGTAGTCTTGATGAAGCACAGTTAATGGTGATGTTTATGTTATTAACGAAACACATCCTGTGGCTTTCACAAATTTTGTTCTGCCAAAAATTAAGAATAAAAGTCTCTACTTAAAAGATGTACGTATGTGGTAGTAGTGGCGAGGGAGAGTTAGTTTTTAGCTGTAAGACCAAATAAATCAAACCTACTTTAATGTTCATTAAAAAAAAAAAATCTCTTTTTTGTGCTGTTCAACCATCATGACAGAGAGACAAAAATAATTCCATCATTTATTCAATGAATATTTACTAGCTGTCCCTATGTGTAAGACCCTGTGTAAGACACTACTATAAAAAAGAGCAAGACAGACCTGCTTCAAGAAATTCCTAATCTGATTAAAGAAGAGTACGTACAAACCAGGCAGCAATGCTAATTCCATCCAATCAGTGCCTACAGCAGAGTGGGAAGAGAGAGAAGGGGCCGGCCCCTAGTCAGCAAGTTGGCCAATGCTTTTCATTTAGTCATACACGAGAAAACAGTATTATTTGCATGGCCCAAGCAAGACACCAGGCACCCTGGCTCCTAGGCCATCGGAGGTTCTGTACGGAGGGCCGAGGGCATGCGTAGCAGCTGAAGAAGGAAATTGTTAGACAAAGTTATAACTCCCTTACATCCTCCAGACCTCTTACATTTTATTGCATTGTTCATTTCAAGTACTTGCCACATGTGGTGAGTGGTTACTGTACTAGGCAGAGCTGACACAGAACATTTCCATCACCCCAGAAAGTTCTATTGATAATACTGTAATCTAGAATTCCACCCACCAATTCTAAAATAATGACAAACAGAAATACGAACAATAAGAGTAAGAAAGCGTAACAACGGAATGCTATTTAGCAGGAAAAGGAATGAATTGCTGATACATGCTACAACATGAAACAACCTAAAATCATGCTAAATGGAAGAAGCCAGTGACAAAAGACTACATATTATGTGATTCTGTGTACATGAAATGTCCAGAAAAGGCAAAATTTCAGAGACAAACAGTAGATCAGGCTTGTTTAGGACTAGTGATGAAAGGAGAAAGTCACAGCGACCAGGCACTAGGTATCATATGCGGTGACAGAAATATCCTAAAACTGGATTGTGGTAATGGTTGCAAAACTCTACACATTTACTAAAAGTCATTAAATTGTACACTTAAAATAGGTAGATGTTACGTTGTATAAATTATACTTCAATAAATCTGTGTTAAAATAGAAGTACCATGTGTGCTTAAGTACTTCATATAACTGCCTCGGCCTACTTTTGTTCCAGTGTTTCATGATATGCTCTCAAATATCTCAAGAAAGAAAACAATGTTTCTCATACTCTCTAATATCCTCTCACCAAAGAGACAAAAAGAATATTTTCTTCCTTTGTTATCTGAACAAATTCAACCTTACAAATGATGAAAAAGTAAACCATATCCACTTTAATTAAACTGAATATATCAGAAGCACACTTTCCCCCGAATAACAAATTTGTATCAAAGGTGTGGAATTACAGCTCAATTCGCCCTTCAAGAGATGTTGTATGTGTTGCCTAGCACTTTTGAAGTGCCTTCTCCACTAATTTTATGATGCAGATTCTTTCCTTAATCCTCAGACTGAAATTCAGTATTCTGATGCTCATTATAAAACTACTTTTCAAACATCAGATGAACAAAGACAGAAATAATTTATATACTATGTTATTGCATGTTCTGTGTCTTAAAAAAAGAAAATGAAATTAAGTTATCAGAGAATTCTAAAGCCAGGGATATACCTTAAGTCTCATCTAATTCAACTCTATTCCCAGATATTTCATGGCAGAGTGGAAACCACAAGAGACAAAGTGTGATTCCTAGGGCAGCGTTCTTTTCATTGTACTCTTAACGCCTTGGCTTACAGCACGGGTGCACGCACACAACTGACTTTAATAATAGTAATTGTAACAGTCTCAGATTTTTAAGACCCTTTAAAGCAAGACCAAAATGCTATCCATCAAAGATGATCAGATTAGCCTTTGCTTATAAACAAACAGATTCACAATGAGCTATAACACTACTCTTTTTTTAATGAAAAAAATTTCAATATCTTAATGTTTGAAGGTTTAAACTCCCTTTAAATAATGGTGGTCATACATTAATAAAGATCCCAAGATAAATTTTAAAAACAAAGCTAATAAGAGAAAAAGGTATATAAAAAGTTTTGGGCCAGAATATAAATGATTTTAATACAGAATGACTGAACCAAGTTACCATAAACATATCTAATACCGAACATATGTAGGTAGGCATATATAGTCATACCCATGTGTATAGTACATAAATGTTAATAAAAAGAAGTAAATTATGCCCAGTTAAATCACAAAGATGATGAATTTAAAAAGCCAGTGAATTATTGAGAAACAAGGATTAAAGTTGCTCTCAATTATTTACAGTGTATTAACAAATAAACATTTCTCCTCAGTTAAAAGGACACAAAATTTTAAGAGCAACCTTCAGGAAAACATGCTCCATGGGCTGAAAGTACATCTTGGCTTCTCCGATATAAAAATAGCACATTGTAATCAAAAGGAAAAAAGAAATGAATGATGAGGCCATTGTCTCCTAGCTCTTCATCATACTCTCTCTATTCTAATGGGTGTGAATAACTTATCAGATTGCCAGTAAGCTAGAAGTCTGAGAGATAAATGTGGTCTGAAGAATCCTCCTATCCTACTTGCCTATCAGTTCTCAAAGTGTAAAAAAATTTAATCTTTTTATAACAACCCTGAAAGCCTGTTCTGTGTCTGAATTATTATTTCATGACACCAACACTCTATCATACTGAATATGGGAATTGCCAAAACTCTGTAATTTATCAGGAAAAAGAAAGTTAAAAATAGATTCCAACTGATTACATTATTTATAAAGGTGAAACTTTCTTAGATACTGATAATTATTTTAAAAGATGGCAACAGCCATGCAGAGCCAATTACCCGAAGTGCTTCCTAATGAAGCACTAGCTGTTTCAATTATATGACATGTCTTTCTCAATTCTAGAAAACTCTGCCACTTTTTCTTTGACTATTACTTCTTCCTCATTCCCTCTCTTTGTCTCCTTCTGGAATTCCTCCTGTTGGATTACTCATCGAGTCTCATTTTTATTCTTCATGTCTCAACTCCTCTTTCATATTTTCTACTGCATTCTCTCTCTGTGCTGCACACAAGCTGGTTTTTTCAGGTTGGTCTTCAGTTCACGAATTCTTTGGTCAGTCATGTTTAACCACACTTTGAACCCAACCTTGAGATACTGCTTTTTAATTTTAGAGATAATATTTTTCATTCCTAAAAATTCTATTTGTCCTTTTCAAATCTGTCCAGACTTTTGAGATAGGTTAGTCTTTTTTGTATTTTCAATTCCTTCTCTTACATGTTTAATCTGTCCAAACATACATTCATTTTATATCTCTAGCAATTCCAATTAACTGAAGTTCTTGGAAATCAAGTTCTGTTGCTGGTTATTACACCTAATGACTTTTGCCAGTGTAACACTGAGACAGAATTTCTAGAACTAGAATTTCTGTCACTATGATTGGTAAGAAATGCTATTTCAGTGTAGTATTAGTTTGCTTATTTCTTATTAGTAAGAGATTAAGTCTCTTTTCATATGTTTAAAACCAATTTGCCATTCTTTTTCTGAAAACCATTTGTTCATATATCTTTCCCATTTTCCTACTGAGTTAATAGTTTTCTTATTCTCTAAATTTTAGGGATATTAACCCTTTGCGATTGCAAATATCCTTCTTCAATTTGTCACTTGTTTTTTACTTGTGTTTTCAGCCACACAAAAGTTATGATTTTTATCATCAAATTTATCAACATTTCCCTTTATTGCATTTGGATTTTGAGCTATAGTTAGGGTGTTTATTTCACTTCCAGGGTCAGAGGAATTCATCATCCCCCCCCCCCCCCAGCACTTATATAAACTTATATAGTTTCATTTTTGTATATTAAGCGTCTGATTCATTTGTAATTTTTCCTTTGCATAGTACAAAGACTAAACCTAATATTGTCTTCATTATACACTAAATACCCATGTTCAACTAACTGTTTATTTCCTCATTTTCTATTCAGTTCTATTATTCTGTCTTTTTAAGCACCAATACCATAGTTTTAATTATGGGGGCTTAAAAATATATTTCAATATATAGTAGAGAAACAATCTTCTTCTACTGTTCTTTTTTCTAAAGTTTTCCTTATTATTCTTACTTTTTTGTTCTAATTAAATTTATAATCAACTTGCCTAGCCCCAGGAAACACATACATACACACACACACACACACACACACACACACACACAGAATCGTCATAAAGCCATAAATTAATTTAAGGGGATTGACAAATATAACGTTGAAACCAGAAGTATTAGGACTAAAACTTGGGGGAAGAAAGACCCTTAAAATATTCTACCATTCTCTGCTTGTGAAAAGCTATAGGCTGAACCCAGAAAACTTTTGTTATATTATCATGAGAAATTTTTATTGAAAAAAAACTTAGATTAACTAGCAGAGTAACCCAATTTATTTCATTTATTATGTATTGTGTAATACAACTAATTAGGGGAAAATGATCGAATAACACAAGGCATTAGTAATGTACTTGCTCACCTTCCTTTTTCAGCCATTTCACAATGTTCCCCTCTTCCATTGTCGGAGACAGGGATGGCATCAGTATCTTAATAGGATCACCTGAAATTTAAAAAAGCAAAGATTAGTCACAAAAAAAAAATAATGTACCTCACAAGGCATCAATAAAAAGGTCAAGCAAATTAACACCAAATTTAATTTGAGAAAGAAAATATTCCAAAGTTGGAAAGACTCCCAACTGGTCAAACTAAGTACCCTGGTAATAAATGGAAACATAAAATTCTCAACTTTTTAAAAATAGAACTTTTTGGGAATACTTTCAACTCCTTTCTCATGGTTCCCCAGTACTTTATGCATAAATTCAAGTCAGGTGTTCATAAGATAGAAAAGTTGATTTATGTATGTTTCATCTTCTTCTTCCCCTTCTGTTGCTGCAAAAAATATTTACAAGTAAAATGATCAAAGAAAAAGACAAATGCGAAAAAAGAAAATAAAAGGCTAGGGTTCTGATAACCTACAATTAAATAATCAAAACAGACTTTAAGAAACTGGCTGTATTTTTATTTTTCTGTAATATTATACTACTACTCAAGAATCAAAGGTTCTTGTGATGCAAGACCATATACGATCCTATTAATCAATGTCACCCCAATAAATTTAATTAAAGAGTAAATGCAAAATAAAAAAGAAATTGGTTGTGTTTTTAATTTCTTCTGATATTACACTGTTCTTGGCTGGTATGTGTGAAAAAAAAGGTTTATCTTGTCAAGATGATCAGGCAAATGAACCTAAATGGTTAAATGAACCTCAGATTGTGTTCCATTCCACAATTCACTGGGGATCCAAAAAGATAAGAGACAAACCGGAGTAACCACTCAATAAAGCACAGCTATTTTTTCCTTAGACATCAAAACAGGAGATGCTCTAAAATATTTGGCCAGATGTGCCTCCCAGTAGCCACCCACTGAACGAGACCATATTCATAGAGCACACAGCTGTTAGATTACAATTTACATAAAGTTTACACTAATAAACTTGTTAAACAGCATGCTCCAGCTCTAGCAGTAGCCATGGTAACGAACCTATTCTCTCAGATTATTCAGGAGGCTACACTAAGGGACATAAAGAAAAATCTTCAGGGAGCCAACAGTGGAAGGGATGAAGCTGGGACTCAAATCAATGATTTGAAACATAAGCATTCAGACTAAATAGCAAGAAGAAACAGAATTAAAAACAAACAAACAAACAAAAAACGAGGATAGTATAAGGAGCCTGTGGGACATCTCCAAATGTACCAACATCCAAATCATAGTTTCCAGAAAGAGAAGAGCAAGAGCAAGAAATTGAAAACTTATTTGAAAAAATAATGAAAGAAAACTTCTTTCTTGCTGCCTTTAGGACTCTCTTTGTCTCTGAATGTTGCCATTTTAATTATGATGTGCCTTACAGTGGGTCTCCTTGAGTTCATCTTCAGTGGGACCCTCTGTGCTTCCTGGACTTGTGTGACTTTTTCTCTCATCACGTTCAGGAAGTTTTCTGTCATTACTTTTCCAATCAGGTTTTCTATCCCTTGTTCCTCTTCTTCTCCTTCTGGAATTCCTATGACAAGGATATTATTACATTTCATGTTGTCCTGCAGCTCTCTTAAAACCTCTTCATTCTTTTTAATCTTTTTTCATTTTGTTGCAGTGTCTGGGAATTTTTTTCTACATTGTTCTCTAGCTCACTGATCCAATCCTCTGCTTCGTTTAACCTGCTTTGTTCTTCGGTTCAGAAACTGTATTCTTCATTTCCTCCTGGCTTTTATTGATAGTTTTTATGTCCTTTTAAATGCTGGTGTAGTTCTCAGTAAGTTCATTGTAGCTTCTCTGGAATTCTTTATAGTTTCCCTGGAATTCTTTGTAGTTCAAACTAAAGAGTTTCTGCTCAGTGGAAGAAAACATCAGCAAGATAAAAAGGGAACCAACCATATGGGAAAACATATTTGCCAATGATACCACAGACTAGGGATTGATCTCCAAAATATATAAAGAACTTATATGACTCAATACCAAGATGACAGACAATCCAAATAAAAAATGGGCAAAGGACCTGAACAAACACTTCTCCAAGAAGGACATACAGAGGGCCCATAGGCATATGAAAGAATGCTCAACATCACTAGCCATCAGAGAGATATAAATATAAACCACAATGAGAAACCACCTCACACAGGTCAGAATGGACATCATCAACAAATCAACAAACAATAAGTGCTGGTGAGGATGCGGAGAAAAGGGAACTCTAGGGCACTGTTGGTGGGAATGCAGGCTAGTACAGTCACAATGGAAAACAGTATGGAATTTCCTCAAAAAACTAATAATGGAACTGCCTTTTGAACCAACGATTCCACTGCTAGGATTATACCCAAAGGATCCTGAAACCCCAATTCAAAAGAACCTATACACCCCTATGTTCATAGCAGCACTATTTACAATAGCCAAGTGCTAGAAACAGCCTAAGTGCCCATCAGTGGATGAGTGGATCAAAAAACTGGAGCACATTTTCACAATGGAATACTATGCAGCAGAAAGAAAGAAGAAACTCCTACCTTTTGCAACAACGTGGGTGGAACTGGAGAGTATTATGCTCAATGAAATTAAGTCAGGCAGCAAAAGACAAATATCATGACATCACCTATACAGGAAACTAATGAACAACACAAACAAACAAGCAAAATTGAACCAGAGGCATGTAAACTAGGAACAGACTAACAGTTACTGGGGGGTGGGGGGAGAAGGGGGGAAGAAGGGGAAGGGTCTAGTCAAGGAACTAGTATGAATGACTCATGGACATGGACAACAGAATGGGGACTAAATGTGGGAAGGGGAGTGGAAAGGGTAGGGGGGAGCAATGGGGGAATAAACGGGACAACTGTAATAGAAAATAAATAAATAAATAAATAAATAAGAAAAAAGAGAAAACTTGGTGAAGTAAATACACATACAAGTCTAGGAAACACAGAGTCCCAAACAAGTTGGACCAAAAGAGGACCACGCCAAGACACATCATAATTAAAATGCCAAAGATTAAAGATAAAGAGAAAATCTTAAAAGCAGCAAGAGAAAAGAAGCGAGTTACCTACAAAGGAGTTCCCATAAGACTGTCAATTAATTTCATAAAAGAAACTGCAGGCAAGAAGGGGCAGGCAAGAAGTATTCAAAGTGATGAAAGGCAAGGACCTACAACCTAGATTACTCTATCCAGCACAGCTATCATTTAGAATGGAAGGGCAGGTAAAGTGCTTCCCAGACAACGTAAAGCTAAAGGAATTCATCATCACCAAGTCCTTATTATAGGAAATACTAAAGGGAATTATTTAAGAAAAAGAAGATCAAAACTATGAACACTAAAATGACAACAAACTCACAACTATCAACTGAATCTAAAAAATGAAAACAAAATCCAACTAAGCAAACCAGAATAGGAACAGAATCATAGGTATAGAGATTATTTGGAGGGTTATCAGCTAGGAGGGGGTGGGGGGAGAATGCCGGAAAAGGTGCATGGATTAAGAAGCATAATTGGTAGGAACAAAGTAGACAGGGGAAGTTAGGAATGGTATAGGAAATGGAGAAGCCAAAGAACTTAAATGCATGTCCTATGGGCATGAACTAAGGCTGAGGATTGTTGGAGGGAATGGGGGTACTTGGCAGAGGGGGACCAAGGGGGAAAAACTGGGACACTGTAATAACATAACCAATAAAATATATTTTAAAAATATAAAATAGAAAAATTTTTAAATGAGGTGAATTATTTTCTTTGGGAAACTGAACTAATTCACTGTAATTTCAAATAAAGTGTTCCTATGGGTTCATAATAAAGGAATTCTACCTCTGAAGCACTTGGAAGGAAGCTTCTGTCTTCTTTTCCCTTTTTATTCTTTCTTCTCTAAAGTACTGGGGGAAAGACCTGAGCATATACCTGCCTCAGCCCCTTCCTCATGTTCTTTTAAAAACTGCCTGTGTGTAGGGAAGCTGCGGTTTCCTTTCAGTTCTTCCACGTGCTAGGAGTAAATGGACCTGACTTGGCAGAGGCAGGAAGCAGCCCACCTCCCTGTACCCCCCACCATCGGACTCACTGGATGTGAGCAAAGAATTCAGGTATGTGCATTTGCTTTATCTACACAAACTCTCCCTCTCAAACAAAAGCCCTGAGTCTAACACGGAATGGTACCGGGAAACCCAACTATAGAAGGCCACATATCTAAGTCACATTCTCGCACCTAGGAAGACCATCAGCATTAAAACTGTTACTTTTGATTTCTATAAGCTTTTTTGCCTCTCTCTCAATCGGTACCAAACTCTAAGAATAAAAAAAAAGAATTATCATTCCTAATACACCAACAATAACAGGACCCAACAAAACTCCAGGTCAACACATCCATTTCACCAATGAGAAAACTACAATGCAGACGGATGAAGGGGTTTGAATTCTGCCTAACTCTCAAGGCTGTACTCCGTTACTTCTACTACTTCTTATCATTAATTACAAGTAAGGATCATCAACTCATCATTGGTTATTTATTTATTTCTATTCACCCAGAAATTCAAACATGAAACAGACGTATCAAGTCAATGTGAGCATTCTTCTTATGTCCAATCAAATATCCTAATAAACACTTTCCCTACTGTGGGTATAAAGATTTCCTGTACTAAGAAACTGCCTCTACTACTGACAATGAATACAGTATTCCCTCACTTATTGTGGGTATTACGTTCTAGACCCCCCCTGCGAAGTAGGAACCTTACATTTATTCTACACTCTTAAACCTACGTAACTTTAACAACATACGTATACAGTACTGCAAAATCCTGCGATGTAGTGAAAAATCTGCGATAAATAATTAAATATAATATTTTTAAAAATCCCGCAATACAGTGAGGCCGCGATAAGTGAACCGCGATATAGAGAGGGACTACTGTATTTTGAATTTAGAAGAGAACAGTTAATCTTTAAGTGCATTATACACATATCTTGGAAATAAGGGGAAAAATATAACCACAATGAATTTCCTAACTCCTGATTTGTTTTTAAAGGACAAAGTTATCTCAGAAGAGGCTGGAGAATCTGTGCACTATGGCTCTCAATACCTTTCACTGTAACAGTTTCATTTAATTTCCAAGTGGCCTCTAGTTGAAAAGCAAATTATGTCTACAATATAGCTTTAAACACTCTCATTTTTTTCTTAGTAAAGTAAGTCCTCATGGACTAAAATAGGCACTTTGAATAGGTACAAAATAATGTGGACTACAATGTACAACCTCAGGGCACTGCTGTCTATAAAACACCGCAGCACTAAATTTGAGTGAAGTGAATTAGAATTAGGGGAGTATATTTAGGTTAAACACACACACAGGCAAACTTATATTGTAACATTATGGAGGCATCTCCAAATCCAAACCTACGCTTTAACTGCAAGCCTACACTTATCTGCAAGAATTCTTAAAAAGTACTCAAAGCTTTACACTGTCAGTACATAAGGAAATAATAAATGTATTTTCTCATCCCCTACATTATTTGTATACATATCACCTTTTTTATTTTTTACATGGCTTGATGAAAAAAATAAAAACATTTGCCTAAAGAATTAGCCAGCCTAAGCCTAAGCATTTAATTTTTTAAAGCTCACAATGGAAGAAAGGCAAAAAACAAACAAACAAACAAACAAACAAAAACCCCTACAATCTAATAGCACTATAATAAGAGGCCAGCCTCTCCTCGAAAAACATAGCTTAAAACAAATCCCAATTTGTTGTGTCTAACAAAAAAGGTCAAGGTTGAGGTAGAATATTTCATATGCACTTACATATTAAATTTATATAAAATAAGAGTTCCACTTCAAAGAAGCAAAACAAATGGACTTCAATGATTCTATGTCCAGATTCCAAGTTATGACAAAAATTTAAGTCAATTCTCTCAAAACAAAGTCTGTCTTCAGTATTTTTACATGTTGGTTCTAGCTGCCATGATACAATTCATATTTATTTTATGATTCTATCTGCCATTATAATTTCTCACCTAAGAGACCTTCACATTTCCATTATTCCTGACATTAAAAGCTATATTATAAAATTTTGCATTTATTATTTTCCAAATTACCACATCGAAAGCCTCAAAACTGTTCATATTTTTAAAATAAAAAGAACATAATCATTCCTCATAGAGCCACCCTTCATGGATGAATTGAAATTGCTTCTCTAAATAATGACAATAAAATATAAAAATTGTGTAATAGATCACTGTCCTTACTCTGAAACAAAGGTGACAAAAAACAAAGAAAGACATTTTGGACATCTCCATTATTCAGGACTGTCTTTTGATGGATTATACTGGCTTACCATGGAAAGTAAAACGTGCAATGTATTTTCTGATTTATCCTCAAACTGTCATGTGGGAAAATAGCATCAAACATAAGCATTAATTTATTAACAATGGTACATATTTCATTCTAATATATCCTCTTTCAACTGGAACATTATACACATCTTTTTCAAATTTATTTTTCCAGCGGAAAAGTAATTATACAAGCACAATACCACCAGCTCTGCGTGACAGGGCCGCACATAATTAACGTCCACCCTTTCCACTGCCATCAATTCTACTGAGCAAGGGTGGGCTTTTCTAGACTCCTGGAATGTTAACCTACACCTAATATTGTTTAATTTCACTAGAAATTAAATAGAGCTTCCTTTTCCATTCCAGTAAGCAGTACATTCTACCTTCCTCCTATCACATTCAGGAGGCCTTGAAATGTGCACCAGTTCTAGTTCCTACAAACAAGTGGGCACACTTTTGGGTAAGAATAAAGAAAATGTTTTGTTTTGTTTTTTCTCTACTGGTCACACAGGTTATTTCAAACAGTAAAAATACCACAATTCATAAAAATACCTCAAATTTAGTTAGAATTTAACACATTTGTAGTCATTTTAGTGTTCTATTCCTTTCTATCAAGCTATCAAACTATACTAATGGCTTTTAAAGTCTGTCTTTCTGTAACAGTTTATGACTACAGTAATGTACATTTCCAGTTTATATTTTAAAATACTGATTTTAAAAATAGGGCCTCAGAAATCATTTTAACTGTCTTAATCTTTTTTTCATCAACAGAATGACACAACACATCAAAATGTTTTGCTGAGCATATTACTGCTTTACCTGACATATTGGGACATGAGAAATCTATCAATCACTGAATTTTATAGCAGTTTCCCTACGCAACTCTTACATTTCTTCAAATCTGCTCTTCCAGTCTTTCAACAGCATAATTCTGTTTTCAACATCAACTATAGTACACTAATCTAATTGTAGTTTCTTGTTCTCTAAAGTATTTCTTTTACCCTAAGAGCAAAACACACATACTTCAGGCAAAATCAATTATATCAAAGCTTTAAACTGATGATCTATATATCAGTTCTAAAAATTCTCAAGTTAAAAATAATAATAATATAAGCAAACAATATACAAATGCAGATCAAATTGCTTTGTGGCTAAAATGAAGCAGATCTAGGCTCTATCATGGGCCTCAAGTAATTAAGGAAATTTAGCAGTTTACATAATGGTACAGCTCACGGGTCATTCTAGCCCAATTACGCCACTATAATCCAAACACAAAAACCATGAAATGAAGACAGGCCAAATGAAGAAGGAAATTACCCAGTACATTCTTAGTGTGGCTCCCTGTTCCTAACATTAACTTGCTTCTTTATTAGGAAGAGATGCTGCTCATTTAATCATTTCTCTTTCCGAGGCAAGAACTAATTAAGTGTAACTGAACCTTTAAAACTTCCATTCAAGAAAAACAATTCTGCCATCTGCAGGCTGAATAAAATAAAGCAGAATAAAATATACAGGTAATTCAAAAATCAACACCAGGGCACAGAATAATATTAACACTGCAGCTTTGAGTAAAGGTAGCCAAAGCAATTTTTTTAAATGGGTGATTGTTATGTAAGTCTTCTTTATTCAAATAGTTATTTTAGTATGGTATTGGTGTAAGAATACATTGAAAATATCCATGGATGACAACAGAAAATGATGCATAATAGTCTGTGTGAAAATATCATTTGTAAGTCCTGGCATGGTACAAAAACATATAAGAGATGCCCCAAATATTATATATAGCATAACCTAATTTCTACCTGCTTAGCTTGTACAAAAAGACTGAAAGGATATATTCTAAAATGACAACAGTATTTATCTTTAGTTGGTGATATTATTATAAATTCCTTTCATTATGTTTGTTTCTTAAAATCTACATGTTAAGTTTCTACCATAAATTTTTCTAATTTTACTCCCTCTCCAAAACTTCTCTAACACTAGGTTTAAAAATGTGCTTCGTTCTTCTTATATTTAGACAGAAACCCACAAGGACTGGGAGAAAAGAAGGGACAACTGCATAAAATTTTGGAAGTAGAAAAGTAACTAGATGAGTAATAGCTGACTAACAAGACTCTATAAAGCCACATGCAGGGCTGGGTAACAACCCACCCTTATGCAACAGAAGACCAGAAGGCTAGAGATGGCTTTCTCTGGAGAGGGTACTTCGGAATGGAGGTTCCGCCTACGCACCTGGGACATACAGACACTGCAAATATAAGTTAACTGAGAGATTACCTGATGTGAGTGGCAATACAGAAAACAGGGCTGAAAGCTAGCAGATGGTGTGGGATGAATTAGCAGTAGTTACAGAGAAAACTAAAGAAAAAATTTAAAAGACAACCATGTCAAAAAAAAAAAAAAAGCCAAAAGAAAGGTAACAATCATAATATGGGACAATATATGACAATTCTCAGTTGTGTAGAATATTTGTTTAGTGTAAACAATGAATATGAATTTAACCAAGAACTGCAAAAGAACTACATTAAGAGAATGGGGGAGAGAAAATATGAGGGGAGGGTGGCACTGACCAGCACTCACCCACAGATAACACAAAAATAGAAATAGGGAGAGGAGCAAATACCAGAAGAAAGTTAAGAGATAAAATTTGTTGCTTCTAATGAAGACTGGGAAGTAGGGGGAGAGACAGGGTAGAGACCTACTTTACTATTAATAAGTCATTAATTTTATTTGACTATTTAAACCAAGTGCATGTATTACTGTGTTAAAATAAGAAATGTACTATTGAAATAAAATGTTTAATTAAATTAAAAAACTTATCCCACTACTTACAAGTTAATTATTCTATGCCTCAGTTACCTCTTCGGTAAAATAGTTTTGTAAGGATTAAATAAAGTAACACATGCAAAGTCTTTGCAATGGGGCCTGGCAAAGAGTCAGTCAGTCTCAACCCTGTTAGCTGTTTCTTTTATAAGCAGCACAGATATGGTTAGAGGGCGGACTCTGAAGGCGTCCAGACAGTTGGCTAGATGTATCGCCTTATCACTGTCTACAGTTCCTTCCTCCAGTAACGAGAGATGGATTTATGGCTTCCTTTAATAAGCATCCCAGCCTAAACCTGGTTTTCCTTTTACTCTCTCCTTTTCCTGCTTCAGCCTTGTTCTCAGAGCTGAAGTACACGCATGACCTCTATTTTAACTGTAGTTCACATCTGAAAACTAAACTCTCATAAAATCACTGGCAGATGTTTCGGTGGACCATGTAAGTTAAAAAATCATGTTGGAACTACTACCTCAGTTTATAGTACCTCATAGTACCGTAGTACCTTATAGTACACTTTAATACCTACTTAGTGGTTTGAGGTTATTTAAATAGCAATGGAAAGCCACGAAGAAACTTTTGAGCAAGAGAAATAACCACAATAAGAAACTGAACTTGTCCACAGTTCCACCTATGTGGCTAATGTTCACTAGTCTGTTTTTTTTAAATGCACATGTTTTGAGATGGTCACAACTTAAATGTCATGGAAAAGCTAAAACAAGTACAAAGTAGATACCCATGAATGTGTTTCCTGTTCTCCTTTACTCAGTCAGACCATTTGACTTGAGGGACTGAAAGGCACCTTAAGGACAAGATCCTTCTAAACTTTGGGCCTCTGTCCTAAAGTGTTAGAGGGAAATAGAAGGGTTTTAAGCAGGGGTGTGGGCATCTCTGGAAGATCATGGCACAGGAGTGGCGAGAAGGAGAAAGAAAAAAAACACTTTATTTATTTGTAATTCACTCAACAAATATTTATTCAGCACCTTCCAGGTAGCTGATTCTAGGGGTTGAAGACATCAAAGGTGAATAATCCCTACTCTCATGGGCCTCAGCTTCTAACGTTAGGAAATAGAAAATAAATATGCCTGGTGGTGATATAAACTAAGAAAAGAAGGGAAGGGAAGGGGACAGTGACAGTGGAGGAACTATTTTATCAGCTGAGCAGAAAAGGCCTCCTCTGAAAAAGTGAGCAGAAATGAATGGAGGAAGCCATGCACGTATCTGATCGAAGAGCCTTCTAAATAGAGGAAATGGCAGACACAAAGACTGAGCAGTGTGTCCTTGCTGTGTTCAAAGCTCAGGGGAGCCAGTCTGCTGGAGTGAGTGAGAGGCAGGGTAAGAGTGGAGGTCGAGCAGTGGAGGGCCTTCATCTCCTTCTGCGGCCTTATGAGCCACAGCAAGGACTTTGGATTTTATTCTGAGTTTAATGAGAAGCTCTTGGAGGGTTTTCAGTGACATGATCTGACTTACAATTTACAAGTACTCAGAGCGGCCTGGGAAACAATCTGGGCCAAGGGTAGTGGCAGGGACATCTATTGAGACACTCCTGCAAGAAACTAGATGAGAGGTAACTTGGACCAGTCTAGTGGGTAGTGGTAGACACAGTGAGCAGTGGTCAGATTACACTTAAAACCTAGAATCAAGGAATTTTTGGTTGACTGGATGTGAAATATGAAAGTCAGTAGTCACAGATGAGTGAGGAGTACAAGAGAAAAACAAAAACCAGAATCAGATGCCATAGCACCAAAAGAAAATCTTTCTTCCTACAAAAAGTGCCCCAAGAACATTATAAACTACATAAACTTGATTCCTATTCAGCTACTCAAATGTAGACAGGAAAAAAAAAAAAAAAACATTGAAAATCAGGTCAGTCATAAAAACGTCCTGGTGCTTAGCTGACTTTTGTGCAAGACACTGGCCTAGGGACACAATCCAGGGAAATTATACCTGATTCTTCCAAGTGGAGAAATTATACTTATTCTCTTCATCTCTCTTAGTATGAGAACTATGACATACACATAAAGTATAGTACTTGACAGTTTCAGTGCTAAAAGTGGGGTATAAATTGGAATGACTGATGAATATGAGTCCCGTGGGTTTAGGAGGTATTCCCCATTTGTTTTTCCAGATGTACTTCTCAACCTTCCCCCACACTATTGCATGGGCTCTGGCCTCCAGTTGGGTTCCACCAATGGGCAGCATAAGCAGGAGGCTAAAGAGAGAGAGGAGAGTAAGGACAGAGTATTTGTTTCCCCAGCTACCTCTTGTGGGGTGACCTCAGGCTGGCTGGATCCTTTAACTAAAGCGCACAGCTCCATCACAGGGCCTCCCTACAGGCTCCCTCCTTTCCAGTTCTCATAACAGGCCCCTCCCATGGCTCTTCAAGCCCAGAAAGGGTGACAGCACCTTGCTCTAAATAGCCCCTCAGTACAGCACCATATCTATACCCTGAATTTGCAAAAATGGTTATTTATTCAACTCAGCTCAAATTACCCATTTTTAGAATGCCATCTGTTCCCTGCCAGGACCCTATGGGAAGACTTAGAAGGCTGGCACTTAATGAGAAAAATTTCACACCACTAGGTCATCCCATCAGAAGCCACAGCATGAGCAAATGAAAGAGAAGTATCAATGTTGAGAGAAAGGTAAATGGTCTGAGGAGCCTAAATGCCCAAGTCCACTTAATCCAAACTTAGATGTGAATCAAGATGTGCAGATGAGTGGCTCTGTTGTAGTCTCTTATGTAAATGTAACCACTAGTCATTTATTTATAGTTGGAATCCCTTTAGTAAGAAACACTTCCTTATTCTCAGATATAGTAAGTATCCTTGCAAAGTAGCACCACTATTTTCTGTAGGAAATGCCCAAAATGTTTATGGAAATAGGGTAGGCAGTATTCATAAATTATAGGGAGATCCATGAGTTCCCTGAAATCACAAACATAATTTTACGTGTGTATTTTTCTGAAAAAGTGGTACAGCTTTTAACCATTTTCAAATAGATTTGTGCCCCTTTAAAAACCAATGCTGGCAGATCCCCAAGGAAGCTCTTCTGGAATTATAAATTTGCCAACTCTAAGCCTTCTCTAGAAATGTTTTGTGTAATACAAAAAAGTCCTTGATTGCAGAAAATTATCTACATCACTAGCTACTATAAATGCACTGCCTAGGTCAGTTTACTGGCGGCCAATTTGCAATCCCGCTGTGGGCCTCTGTGTCCTTTTCTAACTTCCTAGATTTTTAGCTTCCCTAGATGTTTATTTAACATTTATAATATGCAAGGCCTGCAGCTATATATTAGGCAAACCACTACAAAGGTTGAACCTCATTTGTTCTTCTATTCACATGTTATTTTAAATTCAACATGTTATTCCTCAGAAAGAACTTAAAACCAATATAATTAACATCTTAGTTATTAAACTCCAAACCATGCCAGTTAGTCTGAAAGGGCAGCAATGGAAACGCTCCAAAATTAACTGGTTAGACTAGTTTGAGAAACTGTTTCCAGATGCTATATCCCTTATGTAAATACCACATCTGGCTTCTGGGCCTTTCTATCTGCTGTTCCTTTCACCTGGAAGGGATGCCACCTCTAGAAAGCCTTCTTATGCACTCCCTTATTATCCTGAACTTACCCCTCAGAGCTCACTGCACACACTATTGATATCATACCCTTATTGTTTATTTCCCCAAGTAGACTACACAGAATTTAGGACTGCATCTCCTAAATATGATTAAATGGTCCATGTGCCAAATACAGAGATCTATTCCATTCTTACTGGCTAACTAATTTCCAAGCAGGCTACCATGTAGCCTGATGTTCATTCCTCCACTCGGTTATCGATAGAATGTGAATAACAATAAGTCTCTGCCTTCTCAATAAGCATCTCAGTTGAAAGAATGAAACAAGTTAGGAATTTCTTAAACAAGATATATATATACACATCCCTCAGTTGATTATCATTAGAGCTGTAAGGCTTTTGAGACACTGACTTAAGTTCTCTGAGCTTTAGTATTTTTGTCCAATAAAATGCAGATAATGCCAACTTCACTAGGCTGTTACGGGAAGTGAATAAGGACTTCCTAGGAAGTGCTAAACATGGCATATATCATAGATGATAAAAATGATGCCAATAAACACCATTTAACACATTAAGCACCATATCAGTCACGGTGACTGACACTATACTTTCCACAAAGGAAGACAAAACAGGCTTGGCGCTTAACGTGTTAAGGAAACCAAAATCCAGTGTACTTCGACAGACATATTTTTAAATCCTGGATAGACACGTGGAAAAAAAAAAGAAAATAGTCCAATACCCATACTTAATTCACATAATCTATAGGTTACCAAATAGTTGCTTGGTCTTATGAAACGATTTCTACCGAGCTCAGAGAAAAATGAACAAACACCATGTAAAGTCATGCTGCTCTGTAAAACCAATAGCTCAAGAATTGCCATGTGTATTCAGCACGGCAAAACAAAAACTTTTAGGTGAAAAGGTAGGAGACAAATTTTGGCTCAGGGTTAGGAAAAAAAATCCAAACCTTTCAAATAACTTAGAGGTACCCAACAACATAATCAGCTTCTATGGTAGGCAAAATAATGCCCACAGCCCCCTCACCACGACCCCAGGAAAGATGTCTCAGTCCTAACACCCAGAACCTGTGAATATGTTATATTACATGAGAAGGGAGAATTAAGTTTTAAGATGAAATTAAAGTTGCTAAGCAGCTGACCTTGAGGAGGGGAAAGCATCCTATATTACTGGGTAGACCTGATGCAATCACAAGTGTCCTTCCTTATACGTGAAAAAGGGAGGCACTAGGAAACTAATACAGCTTCCTTGGGATGTAGCAGTACTGTCCTCTTCCTTACTGATGATGCTCAAACAGTCACCCAAGTTGATCATGGTGGTGGAGCGGGGAGAAAGGGGAGGGTAAAATGTCATGATATATCACGTCAGATAAGGATTGCCTAAGTTGAGTTTCTAAAGGCAGGGGTCCTTAAAATGGGTCTAAGGAAAACCTCCTAACCTGCATGAACATATGCCCCTTTCTCTGTAGAGAGGATCTAGAGCATTCAAATATTCTTAAAATGGTCTGTTTTACAAACAAGGTTAAAAACACTCTTCCTAGATTATTTCCAAAACTGGGCTTTTACTATTCCATGCTTTTCTAAGGCAGTGAGTCTTAACAGTGTAGCCCATCAAACACCAACATAAAACATCAGAACTCCTCTCTAAGGCTGTTTGTAAAATTCAGATTGCTGAGCTCCGCCCCAGGCAAAAGTTCTGGGAGCTGTATGAAAGTTCAATATTTGATAAACTAGGAGGAAAAGGGAATTCTATACACAGTTAAAGAACCATTGCTCCAAGTATTTGATGAAATATTAACCTGAAGAAACTGAAATAAATCATTCCTATCACCAAATCTTTAGAAATCTCAGTGCACTCATCTTACCATGTGACTTTCTGTAACTTACTCTTTTTTTCTCTGAGCCTCGGGCAGCCTAGAATTTGTAGGCAAGGCCTACCGCACCTAATTTTTTAGATTAAAATTCATTCTGCGCAGTGCCAGAATGATGATCAGCAGGTAATGGGTCACATTCAAAAAATGTTAATCCAATGACCCCGCACCACCTGCATGTAAAGATAAATAATGCCCCACATGCTATACTACCTACTGCTTAATGCCGGAAGAATTGTTCATTGTGTCAATATCATCAACAAATAACGATTTCCTATAATAAACTTCATGGTATGATTTCCCCTCTTAACTTTTCACTCTTTCAAGCTATTTTGCCGGGCCTATGTCTGCGATGCGGTGGGCATTTACACATTAAGTCCTTTACTAGTCTTCGCGTGGGGCAAGCGGAGTGGCCCAGAAGAAAAGGTCTCCCACTAGAGAAGGCCGAAAGAATGAATAAGAACAGCCAAAAGTGGCTCTTCAATGTCAGCAACCTTAAGCAGCTTTTCCCTGACAGAGATGCTTGACAACCCTAAAGGAACCTGAGACGTGACTAGGGAGGGGCCTCAGCGAAGGGCGTTTAGGACCTCTCTTCGCGCCTCACAAAACAAAAACAAAAACAAAAACCCACAACAACAACAAATTCCAAGGCAAGGTCAAAAGAAACCATACCAACCAGGGGGCCAGAGACCGAGTCAAGTCCTCCCACCTCCCAAGAAAGCCCTTCGGGGCATGCACGTATTGGACAGTCGAGTCAGCGGACCTCTCCCCGAGAAAAGGCCTAGGTAACTGGGAGCCCCGAATACCTCCACATCCAAATCAAAAATCCCGTGACCCTGGCCCAATGATCATTTACCCAGAGAAGCTAGGGAGCTCCCGTCACTCACCATGCAGCCACTGAGTGCTGTGAAGCCATCTCCAACTAGCTCCGCGGCCGGCAGTCCACCCAGCAGCCCCCTTAATCAGCCCTAAGCCTCGCCTGCCGCCGAAGCCTAGGAGGTAGCGCAGCACCAGCGGGTCACAGCCTAGCCTCCAGGAGGCCGCCATCTTCCCAGCCTTCTCACCGGCTGCTGCAGCACAGCCTGATAGCTCTGTCACCAAGCCCCTCCCAGGCTCCGCCTCTCACCGGACTAGCCACGCCCCCTACGCCACTTAGTCCCGTGTCCAAGTTCGTTGGCTCCGCCTCCCAGTGAGGCGGCTGCGCCGCTGGCTTTGCATTCAGCGAGACCCGCCCAGGCCCGCCCCTCGCTGTGTGCCCCGCCCCTGGGATGGCCGCAGCACCGCCTGATCGTATTTAAGGCTTCGGCGCAGTAGCCCACGTGGCTCGCCGAAAGTAAAACTGTGGTAATATCAAAGGCAGAGGGTGTCCCTAGGCGGGGTCATGTCTGGCTGTCCTGCTGCAGATGGAGAGTGCTGCTCAAGGCAAAGTGGCGCGCAGGTAGGGGCGGGGCCGCGGGTGTCCTTTAATCCCAGGAGGCAAGGCGCGTGTGAGGCTTGGCGGGGGCTTCCGAGTGGCCGGACGCGACCCCTGTTCACCGCCGCTCATTTCCGCTTGGCGACCTGAGATCACGGCCTGCTGCGGTCGGCTCCTGGGGCTGGGGTGCCCTATGGCCGTTGCTGGCCACCGAACGTTGAAAACAGGAGAAATCACGAAGGAAAGCACTCGGGGTCTTAAGTATTTTAAAGCAATTTATCAGGAAGACAGACCAATTAAGGGAACGTGCAGCGCTGGAGTGGAAATGGAGCCAAGACTGAGCTCTCGCGCTTACCTTTTTAACACTGGCGGCCAGCCCGACGTTTGCGAAGCACGTCCTAGGCACAGGGGGACACGTTCGCCTTAGTAGCCAGCACCTTCCCTTTGAGCAGTTTTTAGCGTCCGTTTAGATTGATCGTGGGATAATCATAGAAGCGATTCTTCCTTAAGCTGAAGTCAAAAGAAACCCCATCTTGGGGCTGCTAATGCTTTTCATTTACTTACATACACCAACAGTTTTATGGAACATCAACATTTTTAACTTGATACAGTGCTGATTATAACAAATGGCCTAGGGCCTAGAGGAATACTAAACAATTCCGTTGCTATGTGAGAAGCCTTGCTTATGGGGCAGGGATAAAATTAACGTCGCCTTGTTCTCCCATTTTTCTTTCTTAAGGCTGAAGGTCCCAATTAAAAAGTAATAACTAGGCCTGAAGTTTTATTGTGAAATACTTGTAGCGGAAGATGAACTTTTCCCTTACCCTTCTAGGTTCTTCTGGCTGGTCCAATCAAATCAACATGAGAAAGATGAATAAGAGAAAATAACTGAATTTAATAACATAGTAAGTAAGGAAACCTCATATACATGAGAGGTTCAGAGGCAGAAAGGTAAACCGAGGCATACGAGGTCTGTCTGGAAAAAGTCCAGCCGTTGTTAATATAACGAGAACATTTGGGTGACATGATGTAACCTGGCAGCCAAGGAGAGGGGACTGGAATGTGCGTGCGTAGACAGTGACCACTGTACTAGTCAGTGGGGGTGGTAGATGCCTTGAGTGAGCATGTGTATTGTGTGCCCATTGCATTCAAAATGACTAGGCGAGTACAGCAACGAATCTGCATCAAATGTTGCCTTATGCGTGAACATTCCTCCACAGAAACTATTCGGATGATTCAGAAGGCCGCAGCTATGGGCAACTGGTGATTGGCAGCTTCATCACAACATTGCGCCTGCTCATGCATCTAGTCTGGTGCAAAGTTTTTTGGTGAAAAATTAAATCACTCAGGTCACTCAGCATCCCTTCCAGCCCCCCAACACACACACACACACATCCCAAATTTGGGTCCCTGCAACTTCTGGCTTTTCCCAAAACTAAAGTCACCTTTAAAAGGGAACAGATTGATTGAGATTCAGGGAAATACAACAGGGCAGCTGATGGTGATTGGGAGAACTGTGTGAGGTCCCAAGGGGCCTACTTTGAAAGGGACTGAGACATCATAGTCCTATGTACAATGTTTCTTGTATCTTGTATCTTCTTCAATAAATGTCTTTTTCATGTTACACTACATTATAATGGAAAAGTTAAGGACTAGGCATCTAGAATCAGACTACCTGGGTTCAAATCTTACCTCTCTACCTTGGACAAATTAATCTTTCTTAGTGTCGGCAGCCGTCCGTCTTGAGAGATGATGGTGTAGCTTCTCAAGAGTCTATCTGCACCACCGAGAATGGCTGTGCAGTCCGACTCGGGAGTGACACGGTATCTGTCTCCTCCTGTGTTGAATCGACATCTTGTGATGACGCTGGAGTGTCCTCTCCAGTGAAGCTGAAGCTACAGAGCCTGGGCAGGGTGATATGGAGGGTCTGCTGTTGCCCATGCAGCAGACCCCCCCTCTCTTCGCAGCTGAAGGGTTCAAGGGAAAGACGGAGTCAATACAGCTTGGCTTCAGGTGCGCCGCAGGAGTTGCCGGTGTTGACTACAACGTCAAACCGCCTTAGGGACTCCAGCTCCGGATTTTCTGTCGGGGTTTACTCCCTTAGCCTTTCCCCTGAAGAGATATGCCGCAAGGCAGCGGAGGTTTTTTGGAGTCAGAGTTTTCCTTCTCCGATGTGCCCTGACTGGAAGATCGAACCAGCGACACTTAGCTCGCAGGCCGACGCTCAATCCACTGAGCCAAACCAGCCAGGGACAGTCTTTCTTAGTATAGTATGGTTATTACAAGGATTAAGTAAAGCCCATATAAAGCCTGTAGAATAGTGCCTGGCACAAAATAAGCACTCAAAAAAATGGTACCTGTTCTTAATACCAGTTGTATTATTACATACAGGGGGGAAAAGTAGGTTTACAGTTGTATGTGAAACACAGTTTATTGTATTATTTATTAATTACTGTATTTTCCATATAAACAACTGTAAACCTACTTTAGCCCCACGCTGTATTTACTTGCATCTTTGCTCTTCCTCTTGTCCAAGGCAAGTATTTTCCTGTTTTCCTAATTCCAGTTTCTGTATCTACAACAACTGACCTATCAGTTAGGCTATTGCTACCCTATACCTTTAATCTCTCTTTCCCTAATTTTACCTCCTAACGTGAAAAACTATTAACCAGTTTTTCCTTCTATTTCCCTATCAACCCCTTCGTAGCAACACTGTCGAAAGAGTTCTTAGAGTCCTCCACCTCTAAGTTTTATTCATTTCTTAATCCATTTTGATCCAGTTTTTATAACCAGTTCGTTGAAATAGTTGTTACTTAAAATCACGGTTGACCTTATTTACAAATATAGTTGACCTAGCAAAATTTCAGCCCAAGGTGCACCCCACTATCCATGCTGTTGTGGCCACACTGTGTAGCTGAACATTGCTAGAGAAAAATTACACAGCTGTCTGATGGGCCTCACATCATAGTCAAGATTTAACCTCAGATTGGCACTTAAAACACTGCCCAACATCCCTCCTGTGTTTCCCCAGTAGTTCGCTGTCCCACTCATGGAGATGACTAGTTGATACCTAGTAGTCTCTTTTCGAGGCTCTCATACCCTGTCCCCACACTCTCACTCAGCTGATGACTTTGTTTGTACTTAAGCAAATAGAAATCGCGAGATACTAACTTCCTGCCACAAAACCTGCAGATCTGCCTACACATGAACCCATCACCTTTTCTTATTTTGCACAATGAAAAGCCAGTCCTCCCACTTGTGCTCAGGATCTCCATCCGCTCTCACCTTCTGAAGTTGTTTCTCTCCCTCTCCTTGTTTCTCTTACAGGGAATCAATTCCTTTCCTGGCAGGACTGTTCTCACCAGCATGGCTTTCAAGCTCCTGTGGGATCTGGACCTACAAACTCATAGTCTACCACTCTCAACACTTCATCACTGCTCTAGCCAACTAATCATCTTTCTACTCTTTAAACTCCTCAAACACTTTCTCACTCTTGGGTCGACAAACCTGCTGTTTCTGCTGCCTAGAGTGCTGGCCGCTCCCCAGCACAAAATCTTGCTTGTGCCCACACACTCATCCACCATACACTGGTTTTTCCACACCTGTTAAGCCTTAACTGTTTCCTGCTCAGAGAAGCCTCCCTTAATCAAAGTTGATGTTTGCTATTTTTCTCCACGTCCCTTGTTTGTTTCCTTATTGCAATTTATTTATTAATTTATCCTTCCATTTGTAAAAACTACCCCCTGCCAGGTAAATTCCTTTAGAGCAGGGACTTTGTCTTGTTCATAGCTGAATTCCCAGAAGTGCTTTGCCAGTAAGGACTTACATCACTATCTACTTACGCTACTCAGCTAATCCAAAACTTAGAGATCTTGAAGCCTTCCTTCTCTTCAGTTCTCTCATCCAGAGTTATGCCTTTTTTTTTTTTTTTTAAACTTCTAAAATACCTTCCAAGGCCATCTCCACCATCACTCCCTTGCTATTTCCTTTTAAAACTTTACACAGCCTCCTTAACTGGTCTGGTCTTTTGCTTTCTTGATCACCACCCTTCATCCTCTTCTCCCCACTGCTACTGTAGAAATGTTTCAAAACCGAGATCTGATCATGTCATCTATCTAAAACTGCTTAGTGGTTTTCAACTACCTGTAAAATAAAGTCTAAACTCCTGTGCATGTCATGACTGATCCTATGTACTCTGCTTTCCTTTCCCCTCCATCCCACAGAACCTAATTTATAACCAGTTCCAACTACTGAGAGCTCTCTCTGACTGAAATGCCCTTTCTCCTTTTTACCTACCCAGTATATTCCCACTTTCCTTCATTAAGACATAGCACAACTATCCTCTCTTTGAAGATTTTCCTAACTCCTCCTTCCTCCTACCAAGAGCCTCTGCTCCCGTAATGCCCTGGATTATCTCTTATTCTATGTTGCTTTTTTTTTCTTATACCTGTTAACTTCTTTACTAGATTGTGAGACCCTCAAGGGTAAGGAATTTTATCTTATTTACACTAATGGGGGGGTGGGGGCACTTCCGTTAATGTTGTTGAATGAATGAATGGATGAGAGGGTTCCATAATTAATTCCAGAAGAAAAGAACGTAGAGCAAATGTTGTGGCTCCAAGAATCCAAGGAGGGAGTGATTACTTCCTGGCGCAATGAGAGAAGGAATCATAGATGAAGCGGGTAGGGGGCCTGGTGAGAAGGCTGACAAGCAGGAGTCTGACAGCTAGAGTTGGGACTATTGGAGATCCAGCAGGAGCAGTAACAGTGCAAAGAAAAAGAATGTATTCTCAGCTGGCAAGAAAATGTCTTAGTTATCTATTGCTGCATAACAAGTATCCCAAAACTTAAGCTTAAAACACAAACATTTGTTGTCTCAGTTTCTGAGGATTAGGAATCCAGGAGAGTTTAGCTTGAGGTTCTGGCTCAGGGTTTCTCGTGAGTTGGCAGTCAAGCTGTCAGCTGGAGCTGCAGTGAGCTTCCAGGCCCGCTCATGGAGTTGTTGGCAGGCCTCTGTTCCTCGCTGATTGCTGGCCTGTCACGAGCCTCAGTTCCTCACCATATGGCCTTCTGCATAGGCTGTCTGAGTATCATGCAGCTGGCTTTCCCCACACCAAATGATCCGAAAAAGAGAGGGCAACGAAATTGGAAACTAGAGTCTTATAAACTAATCCCAATCCCAAAAGTGACATACTATCACTTCTGCAGTAGTCTGTTGGTCATACAGACCAATCCCAGTACAACGTGGAGAGGAACTATGTACCATGGTGTGAATACCAGGGGATCCTGGTGGTTGGCATTCACAACTAGGTTGAATAGAACTGGGAGATTTATGTAAAAAAGTGAAAGAAAGTGTTTGAAAAGTTAAATTAGGGCAAGAAAGCAGAAGGACTTAGACAAAGAAGTTAGTGTTTAGGTATTAGATGATGTGAGCAATGGAGTTCAATGATCAAAGTAATTTATTATTTCAGTATTAATAGTAGAATGAAGGGTAAGCTGGAGAAGGAGAAGAAATTGTAGGCAAGGGGACCAAATAGGAAAAGATAACCTTAATCTTTCCCCAAATATCAATCTGAAAGAATTTTTACTTGATTACTGCAAAATAAGAAAAATTAGGACAGTTAAAAAGTGAATTTAACAAAGCTAATTGCATTCAATTTAAAGAATGACCTTGTATTCTGAGATTATTCTTCCTACTTTTTTATGTTTAAAATGTACTTTATTTTTTGAAGAAGGCGATAGTGATTGTTAAATATCCTTAATGCTGTGACTTAGCAACCTTATGTCAGTTCCTAAAATTTAAAAACAACAAAAACTATGAATCTTGAAATTCAGGAATTTGAGAATCACTGATTCATATTATTAATACAAGGAAACTGATATCCAGAAGGCACTGACTGGCCTTAGGATCTTCTGATTTTTGGTGAGTACTTGACTAATGTGAAGAAGAATTTTTAAGTATGGCAGAGGGCTTTGAGTGGAGATAACGTTGCAAAGAAAACTAATATACACAGAGAGGAGAATGAAGCAGACATGCAGAAAGGAACAAAAACAATGCTGACAACTTTGCTGTGTCTGCGTCTAGTCCCTTCGGAGGCCAGAGTCAGGAAGAATTGTGAAAGACTGAAATGAGCAAAAATGATAACTGGCTGCCTTGGGGCTATCTTTGATCTACTTTACAACTTTGAATTGTTGAATACTGACAGTAATGCAGATGATCGTTGTTCACAGAAATGCAGTTTGTATTATGGGTATTCAGCTTATTGCTGCCTGGTGGATATTGTCCTGTTTTTGCTTTATTTGTAAATCTAGAATTCCTGATTACTTATATGTGCTAGTGTTTGTTTTGAATTGCTTTGATACCAGTTGTAACATATTTCTGGCTCCCTCATTAATTGATGGGTTAAGTAATATCTCACACATGTTTATTTATTTTATTTTTTAAATTATTTTGTATTGATTATGCTATTACAGTTGTCCCAACTTTTCCCCATTTGTCCCTTTCCACTCAGCAGCCCCCACTAACTACCTCAGGCAATCCCCACACCATTCATTGTTCATGTCCATGAGTCATGTGTATAAGTTTTTTGGCTGCTCCCTTTTCTGTACTGTTCCTAATAGCCTTTCCATGGCTGTTCTGTAGCTACCAATTTGTACTTCTTAATCCCTTCATCTTTTCACCCAATCCCCCAGAATTCTGTCCTCTCTGGCAACCATCAAAATATTCTCCATATTTGTGTTTCTATTTCTGTTCTGCTTGTTTGCTTAGTTTGTTTTTTTAGATTCAATTGTTGATAAGTATTTATTGTCACTTTATTGTTCATAGTTTTGATCTTTTTTCTTAAATAAGTCCCTTTAACATTTCATACAGTAATGGTTTGGTGATTATGAACTCCTTTAGCTTTTACTTGTTTTGGAAGTTCTTTATCTGCCCTTTGATTCTAAATGATAACTTTGCTGGGTCGATAATCTTGGTTGTAGGTCCTTGCTTTTCATCACTTTGAATATTTCTTGCCAATCCCTTCTAGCCTGAAAAGTTCCTTTTGAGAAATCAGATGACAGTCTGGCAGTCTTTTGGGAACTCCCTTGACTAACTGCTTTTCTCTTGCTGTTTTAAGATTCTCTCTTTATCTTTAACTTTTGGCATTTTTATGATGTGTCTTGGTGTGGACGTCTCTTCATCCATCTTGTTTTGGACTCTGTGCTTCCTGGATTTGTATGTCTATTTTCTTCACCAAATTAGGGAAGTTTTCTTTCATTATTTTTTCAAATAGGCTTCCAATTTCTTACTTTTTCTCTTCTCATTCTGGCACCCCATGATGCAAATGTTGGTATGCTTGAAGTTGATCCAGAGACTCCTTACACTATCCTCATTTTTTTTTTTTTTTGGACTCTTTTTCTTCTTGCTGTTCTGTTTGGTTATTTTTTGCTTCCTTATATTCCAAATCATTGATTTGATTCTCAGCTTCATCTACTCTACTGTTGATTCCCTGTAAATTGTTCTTTATTTCAATTAGTGTATCCGTCCTTTCTGACTGCATCTTTTTTATGCTGTTGAGGTCCTCACTAAGTCCCTTGAGCATCTTTATAACCAGTGTTTTGAACTCTATATCTGGTAGATAGCTTATCTCTATTTTGTTTAGTTCTTTTTCTGGAGTTTTGATCTGTTCTATAATTTGGGTCATGTTTTTTTGTCTCCTCATTTTGGCAACCTCCCTGTGTTTGTTTTTATGTATTAGGTAGAGCTGCTCTGACTCCCTGTCTTAGTAACATGGCCTAATGTAGGTGTCCTGTAGGGTCCAGTGGCACAGCCTCACTTATCACCCATGCTGGGTACTTGAGGTGTGCCCTTCATGTGGACTGAGTACAGCCTCCCCTTGTAGTTGAGCCTTGATTGCTGTTGGTAGATCAATGGCAGAGATTTAGCCAGGCCAGGCAGGTGCAAGGACTGGCTGTGACCACTGACCACCAACCTCTTCTCTCCATGGAAGATCAGCTGTGCAGGGGCCCACTCCACAGTGCAGGACTTAGTTCAGCAGGGCTCTGGTGCCCACTGAGTCTGCCCTTTGAGTGTGTTGCTTGTGGAGGTGGTTAGGTAGTGTTGCTCTGATGTGGTCTATAGCTGTCCACTGGGTGCTCAGGCTCTGGGGTTTCCCAGAAGGTGCAGGCCAAGATCAGCCACCACCTGTGTTCTATCTGGGGCCACTTGGCATAAGCGATAAAGCAAGTTGCAGATGGCTGCTATTTGTGCTGGGCTTGGAGGTGCTCAAGTGTGGCCAGGCTGTGAACCAAGGCCACCTACTGCTAGTGCTGAGCCTGGGGCTACTTAGCAAGAGGTACTGAGGCCAGCAGCTGCTTGTTTGAGAGAATTTAGAAAGATCTGAAGCATGAGCAAAGGCAAGCCATTCATATGGAAAAGTCACTGTTAACAGGTTGGGTGGGTCTGTAAGTTGGGTGGGGCAGAGCCTCAGGGAATCATCAGTGTGGGGCAAACTGTGGGAGCCAGGTTGATGGAGTTTTAGATATGGTTTCTTCAACTCTGTGGTTCTGGGGGGAGAGGGCTCAGAAAAGGAACAATGGCCTCTACCAGCAGTTCTGTCTGGGAGAAAGTTGTCCCCCAGCTCTTGCCCTGATGCCAGACACTTCAGTTCCTCCCTATTTGCCACTGGTGCCTTTGAAGCTGCATCGCCAGTCCTGGAGCTCAGAGGGAGTGAGTGTGAGTAAGTCTACGCATGGGCTCTTTAAGAGGAACTGCTTGAGAATCCAGCAGTTTCTTCCACCAACTCCATCCCTGTTGGTTTTTGTGGCCAGAATTTATGAGGACTTAACGTTCTGGCCCTGGAACCCTGGGCTGGGAGGTCTGTTGTGGGACTGGGACTCCTCCCGATTTTTATCCAGTGCACGTGGCTGTGGGACCAGCCCGTTTCGTGTCTCCGATTCTCTGGTCCTCCTACCACTCTAGATGGAGGTGGTTTCTCTAATTCCATACTTGTAGAACTTCCATTCAGCTGAATTTCTGATGGTTCTGTGTGATGGTTGTTCTATAGTTTAGTTATAATTTTGATGTGGTTGTGCAAAGAGGTGAGGCACGTTTCCTAGGACTCCATCTTAGAATTCTCCTGACACATGTTTATTTATATTTGTTTTAGAGTCCCCAGGAAAATCTCTGAGCAGCACAAGCCTCTGTTATGCTGAAATCAAAACAAAAGGTAGCAGGTATCTCAGTGACAATTGAGACTGATTTCCTTAAAAAGATAGATTGAAAAATTGGAAAAATAAAATACTGATTGAAAAACTTTAATGTTTTTAATATATAAAAAATACTGTGTAGTGTTGAATGTTCCTCCCTCACTTAGAGTAGAACTTCTACTGTAAGCAGTTGATTGTAATCCATCTTTAGATACATCTTTCAAAATTCATATTCTAATTGAAAACCAGATATAAAAATTCTTGTTTAAAATATATTCTGATTTTTACTCTGGACAATTTAAATAACTGCATTTTTACCAAATGTAGCTCTGTTGGTTCCTGCTAAGTGATTATTCTCCTTGAGACTGTAATTTTGTGGGTTTGAACTATTGAATGAAACTTTATTAACAACAGCTGCCTTATCATTGTTCCTGTAGAATGAAGCTGGCTAATTGCTGTAATACCTCAGTACTGGAAAAGACAAAAGAGCAAACGGAGATCCTTAATAACAGACCATTTTCTAGAATGTTTGCAACTTGCTGGGCAAATTGGTGGTTTTAAGGATTGGAAAACTGCAGCAGTCTTCTCATTAGCTGTACTTTACTATATAATTAAAATATAATTTATATCCCTAAAAAAGGAAATAGCACATTATCCAGGGTATGGATAACTTGGCTAGATTTCATAGGGACAGATATAAAATAAAAAAACCAACATAGCTTTACTATCAATTTTAATTCAAGAACTTTTAACTCATCAAAATGGGAAGGAAATTAACATTGATTGTGTCACACATTATGCTGGTTGCTTTATATTCATTACATCTCATTTTAATCCTCATAATGTTTTCATTTTATGGATCAGTAAACTGAAACTCAAAGTCATGTAAGCAAAAAATTGTGTAATACAGATTTGACTTTTATGTCCATTAACTCCTAAGCCCTGTGTTGAATCAGAACTTTAAAAAATGTAAACGTTCCCATGTTCTTAATTTTATATTTCGAATCTACTCCATCAAATTATTATTCAAAATATCTAAAATAAACTGTATATGTCAGATATTAACAGTATATTTGGAAAAACACCATGATTTCAGAAATCCAGTTAAGTAGCTGAAAATTCGGTCTGTTCAATAATAATTTGTTTGAACTCAGAGATGTTTTTTTCTGTTTTATCCAGTGCCAAGATTTACGTAGGCAAGCTTCCTTGCTGTGCTTTTCTTCGCTGTGGCTGTATTTTAGCTAGAGGGTATTTTAGCTAGATCCCCATGGGATCTCTAGCATATATAGGGATTTTCTGTTAGATGCCCCATTTTGAGCATGCCCGAGGTTTCATCTGTGTTTTTAGTAGCTTGCATTGCTGTCAAAGTTGAAGCTCAAGGTCATCAGAGATTTGCAGAAACCTTCAGGGAAATGATGGCTTTGGAGCTCATATCCCTTCTAGGTAGACTTACTCTCATTTCTTTTATGGCTCCTTTGAGACCTTACTTTCCTGCCAGCTCAGCAATTTATTTTGAAATATTTTAAAAAATAATTCATTCAGTGTTTTAGTTGTTTTCAAAGTTAGGGTTGTATATCATACTGCCAAAAATGGAGTTCATTGTATTTCTTTATTTTTGTTTTCATTAATTTTAACTTAAAAAAAAAGAGGGGTAAACCTTGGTGTTTATTCCCTAAAGAAGTAATTATTAGACTTATATAAAAATAAGGCTCTTATTTTAAATAGATTTACTGTGCTGATCATTTCACAGTATATAGAAATATCAAGTAATTATGTTTCTGTGCCTGAAACTAAAATGTTTTATGTCAATTATGCCTCAATAAAAATAAATAAGTCTCAGTGTTTATCCTAACATATATACAAGTGTTCCTGTACACACCTATTTTTACAGAAATAGGCCCAAGAAGTATATTAGTTGTGATTATTTCTGAGAGAGTGCTTTTTATGGTATTTCCTTGACTTTATATTTCACAGTAAGTATACACTGCTTCTGTAATAAATGAAAAAAAAACAATCACTATGGTGGAAACACAAGGCATTTTTAGAATTAAAAAAATCGAAACAACAGAATATGAACAAATAGCTGTTACAGTATATCATATATTTGTGCCTCAATTAAATGTTTTGTGTACTAGAAATTTACTAGATGACAAGCATGTTCCTTTAAACACTAGATTTTATTTTATTTCAGCCATCTCAATAGACACTTTGCAACATATTCTGGGCATTTCCTCACTTTGTTCTTATAGCCTGTTTCATAGTGTTGAACGGTAGGCCCTATACTGAATAATTCCAGGTTGCCACATAATATAGTAAACACTAAAAACAAAGTATGTGTTATAATAGTTTTCTCCCTCACAGTATCCTCTCTGTGGTAGATTTTCGTAAAGTTTCTTAAATTGGCTTCTTAATAGAGATTTCAGTTAGCATAGTCACTTCATTAAATAATATCTGGTTTTAAAACCATTGTTTTCTTTTTAAGGACAAGGAACATCCAAGATACCTGATCCCAGAGCTTTGCAAACAGTTTTACCATTTGGGCTGGGTCACTGGGACTGGAGGAGGAATTAGCTTGAAGCATGGGTAAGTTTCTTGCTGGTTTCATTTCTGGGAGAAGGAGACAGTGGAGAGCCTAGCATACATTTATGTCCAAAGAAAACTTGTGTAGTTCTGTGTGATGCTGAAGGTATTTCATTTGTACTTGGAGAAACAGATATTTGCATAACTAAGTGGAACGAGTATACTGTATGTCAAAGTTGCAAATACAATAAATACCTAAGGATTTGAGAACACAATTTCTAATCAGAATAATTTGGTCCTCAGTCTTTGTAGTACGAAAGTTAAATTTAACAGGCAGCCAAATACGTTCATATGTCTGGAATTGTAAAGAATCACCTCTAGATAGACAGGATTTGTTTCAAAGGTTCAGAAACATATTTTAAAGTCACCTAAATACAGATTACTAACCATTGAATTCCTAAGAATTACATTTTATTGAGTCAAAAGAAAGGCAATATGCCATTCTAAGGCACATGTATCATTATTAATGGACATAACACCTGCTGGTCCACATTGCTCAGAGGACAAAACAAGAGGTACTGAACTAGAAACAGAAGAAATGAATAGTATCTAATACTTCATTACATTTATTCAGTGCCTTTCCTCCAAGAGGTTGAAGAAATAAGTAACTAACTGACAATGAAAAGAGAGGTTGTAGAATCTTATTCTCTTAAGTGTTTTTTTCCTCCTGGAATGGTTAGGAACATTAATGTCTGGAGGCTGAAAGTTAAACTGAGTAACTCAATTTATTTCTTTATCCTAATTCACTTTCTTTAATAAAATTGGATTGCTAGAATATTTATATAACATTGAGTATATAGAGTAATACCCCCAACGAGGCTGCATCGTGTACAAGGAATGGAATATAAAATGTAATCAGGACATTTTGAACAAAAGGGATTTTATGACATAATGCAAGATGATGCCATTGAGATTTTTCATCTGCTTCAAATGACCAGGTACCTCATGAAATATTAATGGAACTGTGCAAAGGGTCAGGAAGGGCCTTAGTCAACAACCACCACAGATGTGTGCAAGGATGTGAAAAGGTCACATTCTGGGTGCATCATACATTCATTTATGCCTCTTTTCTTAGCATCAGCCCAGTGCTAACATGTCAAGTCGGCATTGTGCAGGCTTTCAGATTATTTTGCCCAAACTTTTAAGGTAACCTGTTTCTAGCAAAGTCCTACAAAACATCATTGGTTGTTATTTTATCCATTCAGGAGTTGAGTCCCAGTACTGCTTTCTCAGATGTAGTATTTAAAATAAATCACATTCTAAACATTGCCTTTAATTAACTGCTTTTTATTTGCACATACAGAAGTAGTTCGTGTAGGTACAAGACAGAGCTTTCTAACAAACTGAATTAAAATAACCATTTTTAACTGACTTAGTTTTTAAAGCAAAGTTAAAAATAGAATGCGGATAAGGGATCATGGCAGATCTCAAGAGGGAATTTTTTTTTATCATAAAGACATGAAGACTATGTTCTTTCTAGAGAATTTTACTAAACCATATATTGAAATTGTGTGATCACCCTGAAACATTCACTGGCACCTTTTAAAATTAACTGGCTTTTATAAGCACTCTAATCAGGTTATAGGAAAGTAGCATTATGTATGAAATGCTTTTGCTTTAGATTCTTAACGGGTGAGGAGCTCCTCCTGGGGGTCACGAGTGGAAATAGCCCCAATTGTATGGCACTGTATTTGGAATCTTATTAAGTTTGTGCCTTACACGGTAAGATAGGTAATGTGTACTAAAATGTTGAATTTTTTTCCCTAAGATTTAAGTGACTTCATAAGCCCACATGAACTACCTTATCAGCAATGTTATTCTCATGTTATTAGTGAAGGCTTGGTTTTCTTTTTCTGATGCTTAGGACAAATACATTTGGGATGAAGTACAAACCCAGAATAATAATAACAATAAGCTCTTTGGGAATGTAAAATTATTTACTGATCCCAAGTTCTGGTTGATACTATTCCAGCTTATGCTACTGAGGTGTGATACCAAAAGATGTGTAAAAGGCAGCTTAAGACACATGGAAGAGTTAGGTCAGAAGGAGGAAATGGAGGACCAACAAAAAGACAGTAATCAAGGCAGCCCGAGGGTACGCAGCAGCCATTGTGTTTAAGTTGGGTCCCTACCACTCACATTTAGCATTTCCTGTTTTTATGGCCAGAGATGCTAATCCTGTTGCATGCTTAGAATTAAAATTAATAAAATAGACAAGATAATTAAGATACAGTAAGATTTAAATGACTAGACAGTAAATAAAAATAGATGTATTACAAACTCTTGGATCTTGTCCATGTGCTTAACCACTTGTGAAAGAGCAGGGAGTGTAGAGAAGTAAATTCCCAAACTTAATACCTTGAAATTTAAAATGCTTTTTGTTTGTGGCTTACAGTACCAAGTAAGTACTTTACTTTTAGTCTTTGGCATGTTTTCCTCCTAAAATAAAAGTTCTGTCATCTTTGTTATTTTTATCCAGATATTGCCTTCTTTGTAGGTTTAAATATATTTTTTCTAAAACCTATTTACCTAATCTTCTAATTATCCAAAGTTGATCAAAGTCTAAACTAATTTCCATTTTATAAGGGCAATAATAAAGACAGATTTGGCATACCAAATCACTTGAATAAACAGAATAAATACCCTGGATTTTCCTACTTTGTAGATGGGTTTTATTTACCAGCAGACTAGGGTCTGTTCCCAGGACTGCATAAATTTCTCCCACATAAGAAGACCTGCAGCTCCACTTACCACCAGAGGTGATTTGAGTCCACCACACATCATTCTAGACTTTCTCCCATGTGACTCAGGACAAAATATGTGCATCCCTGGTATTCATAAAGGCCTTTTTATCAGCAGGATTCCCTACCCATTCCCCCCAGTTCAGGAGGAGTGCCACTCTATGGTTTTCTGATGCAGCAAAGCTTTAAAGTACTAGCTGCTTTGTGAAAACAAATGTTTGAGCGTTACTTACGTGCTTTGGTTTTCACTGCCATAAGGTCAGGCATTTACTTTCTAGACCTTAATTTACCAGTGGACCATTAAGGAACTTTCATTTCCTAACATTTTCATCAGTTGCAAATCAGTAGGCTTACTAGTGACTTCAACTTTGACAGCTTGATTCAATACCAGTTGTCCTCATTTTCACTATGAAACAGTATTTATTCCACGTCACTGTGTCCATACCTCCGTGGCAGAAGCTGGAGCATGCGTCTGCATGCATGTGGCAGCTCTAGTAGCAACTGATAAATGAGCAAAGAATCTTTGGGCGGGGCAGGGGGAGAATTTAGAGAAAATTTTGAAATTAATTCCCAAATCAAATTTGGGAGCACCTTGCAGTAAATGGTAGAATATAACACAACATTCTGTAACAGAGAGACTTTCAGATGTAGCCATGCCTTTTATATTTTAAACTTTTGTAATTGTTTTAGCTTTATTACCAAATATTTTCATAAGATAGATGTGTTTTTCAAACAGGAGGCATACTGTTCCACCCCAAAAGTAGCCATGTTAATCCTGTAATTTTAATAAACTGTCCAGCAGAGGTCTCTGAACTTCATGTTTTATAATAAGAGCATTTAAAACAGTAAAATTAAGCCTGATTCCTCTCAAGACAGATATGTACTCCTAGTGAGCATATTTTTTCCCTGACTGGATTTTAGATGAACTGTATTCTACATATACTAGAATAAACTCTGCTTATTCGTGCTTAAATATTCATGCTCAAGACTTGTGTTTTCAGGTTTTATTTCTCCTAACCAGATAAAAGCCTGGTTACCAATGATTTTTTTTTCCTAAAAAGAAATAAAGAAATGTATTTGAAAACATAGAAGACTAAAGCAGCTACCTCCGTTTTACTGTGTCACCAACATTACAAAGGCATTAAAGTATTTGGTTTCTTTCTACACAGCCTATATCATTAATTACCGTATTTTTCGCACTATAAGATGCACCTGGGTTTAGAGGAGGAAAACAAGAAAAAATATATTCTGAACCAAATGGTGTACTAAAATATTTAATAAAATATGTCATTATATTATTTCAACCATGTAAAGTGAACAGCAGTCAACAGCGGTATTAAGAACCATCATCACTGTCATTAACAAATGAGGAGAGACTTGAAGGTTCAAGGACTCTTCTAGTTTTCTGGGAACCCCAAGAACCCATCATCGCTAGTGTCAGAATTTATGAAGCTCAGTTGCTCACAATCACTGATATCACTTTCTTCCTATCTTCATACTGACCAGACGCCCTGAGATTCAGCAGTGAAGTGGGACATTTAAGCATCCCCAGGGGTTTCACGTGGGCCCTCTGCTTCCTCTTCTAACAGCTGTCACCACTGCTGACAGGTCAGGTAATACACATCACGGTCTGTGATACAATATTTGCTCCATAAGACGCACAGACATTTTCCCCCTCCTTTTGGAGAAAGAAAAGTACATCTTATGGAGCAAAAAATAGGTAAATCAGGTTGCTACTTGTATGATTTGATTTATACAGAACATTAATGATTGGACTGCAAGGATACATTTTTCTTTGTACAAAAACAGGATTTTAGAGTTAAATAAATATCAATTTCTATATTTTGTGTTACCAGCAATGAAATCTACATTGCTCCCTCAGGAGTGCAAAAGGAACGGATTCAGGTATGGTAAAGGGATCCTTCTTAAATTCAGATGTCTTTTCTTCTCCACTTGACTATTGTTCTGTGAAATGGAATTAATTTTAAAAGAAATGTTTATTTTGAAGGGTGGTTCATTATAATAATTTAAATAACTAATTAATAAACATTAGTTGAGTAAGTATTAAAATTTTTTTAAGGGGCTAAGTATCCTCCCTGCTACCAGTATGTTTTGAACTCCCATTTGGCCTCTAGAGGGCAAAAGTTAATAGCGCAATCTTAAGGCATAGAATAAAAAGGGGTCTAACTTTGCAGCATTATAACGCCATCTTTATCAGGCTAGTAGGATAATCAGATTGATGGTCTCAAATGAACCAAACTTAATTCCTATTTGATAATAGCAAAGATATTCCAATTTAAAGTTATAAAACTTATTTCAAATTTTGAGAAGACTCATTTGTATTAATATTAGAATAATACCCCAAATCTATTTAAAATAACCACATAATACTTAACTTCTATCTATGGCATAATGCTTTATTAATTAAACATTTGTAATAAACCCTGTAGTTTGTAGTTGGTAATGAACTCTGACAGATGCAAGTTGCAAGTCAGAACTATGCATGCACTACTAGAAAATATCTGACTCTCCATAAGTGTGATACTTAGAACTTTACTAATAAATACACCTTGTTAAGATTAACATTTCTGAGTACCAGCTAAGTATCTCAGTGGATAAGAAAATTTGACTCTATATTTTTCCTCTTATATTATGAAATTAAAACACCCATCTTAGAATAATGGCTTCTTTATATAGTCTCTCTGAAATAGAGTTGTGAACCTAAATTGATGAAGTGACAGCCACTATCACTGCATACATGTTAAAAATTCCATATCAATTTTTTCTTCAAATTCTAAAAGAAGATTTTTTTAGCTCTCTTGAGAATATTTTCACTAGTATAAAATATTTTTCTTCTCAAAATGGGTAAAAAATTTAGAGAAACTATAATTGTATGAATATTTAATATATGAGTTGAGTATGTGTACATATATATTATCACTGCATGTGAGTGTATACTATATACAGGGATGGGCAAAAGTTGGTTTACAGTGGTAATACAAATATAATACAATAATTAATAAACAATAATACAATAAGCTCTTTTGTGTACTCACAACTTTAGCCAACCCTTGGATTATAAGAAAAGGGACATTTCTAATGATACTGTATAACCATTTTTTCTTTTTCGCCCTCTGTAAATAGCCTGAAGACATGTTTGTTTGTGACATCAATGAACGGGACATAAGCGGACCTCCCCCATGCAAGAAGCTAAGAAAAAGCCAGTGCACTCCTCTTTTTATGAATGCTTACACTATGAGAGGTAGGCAGGAAATGTATTTGATATAAAGAATATTTGTAGAGTAGGCTCCCCTAACCCATGGGAATTATTGTTACAGTTAACATTTCTTGGGTACCTACTATGTGCAAGAGCTTTCAATATGTTAACCTCTTCAGTCTTTGCATCAGCTTATGTGGAAGGTTCATGATTACTCCATTTTACATGTGAGAGGACAGAGGCTCTGGGAAGATTTTTCCAAAATAAACAGCTAGTGAGTGTTGGGGCTAGAATTCCAACCTAGATCAGTGGGACTCTACTAGATTGTCAAATTAACTAAATATTATATTTACAATCAGATTCCCACTGCTAGTTCAGAGTTATACCTCTGGGAACTTGTAGTAGAAGTAAATCAAATTACAATGAGGGAGAATCGGTCTTTTCTTCACCTTGGTCAGAGTATCCCATCTGTTTGAAAAATTTACTGTGCGATAAAAATAGGAGTCCTGTTATAATTCCCCAAAATCATAGTAGAAAACCAGCCTGGAAAGGTTGACCCTAAAGGACAATGTAAAAATAGAAAATTATAACTGAAGTACTGGCTCAGCCATAGCAATAAAGTCATTGGAACTCTGCTTTAATGTGGTCACTAAATGAAGTCAGTACTGAGGACGCAATCTTGCTATGCTCTGTTCCTGAACATTGTCAGCTACTACTGAAAGGATAAAACTTCAGGAACAGGTTCTAATAGCGTGAAGGAACTTTCCCAGCATAACGCTAAATAAACTTCCCATTTCAGAAATAGCCATTACTGAATTGTATAGCATTCAAATCCTTTTTAGGTAAATTTATTACATCTATACCTTAAAGTCCCCACCATCCCTTATGCTACCAAGATATGTCCTGTACTGCGAAACCTGACTTGGTGATTAAGTGTCAGACTGACGTGGGTTCAAAGTCAAGTTCTGTCACTAGCGTCTGTGAACCATGGACAAGTTCTTTTTAACCTCTCTGAGCCTCCACTGACCACTAAATGGTGACATCTGTGGTGGTGGTGATGATGCAAAGACATATAAAAATGAGGTTTGCCCAGTGCCTGGCACATAAGAATCCTTTTGATCTCCATGATTATTATAGCTGTGCTTCTAAACGATACTTCATGAGCACATGTAAAGTATTACATATTGTTCTGATACTGGAAAAAGTGTCTTTTTTTTTTTTGCTTTCTGACTCCTCTATTAGTATTCCTCTCTTCCTGCCTCCCCCCTACCTTCCTACCTACTGCCAGCTTATTCCATGCCAAGAAAAACAAGTCCATAACCATGTATAAATGTGTGTGTGTCCATGTGTGTTTGTGTGTGTACATATATTTCTTCTTTAAAAAGTATCATTCAGCTGTCACGGAGGATGTGCCTTTTTCTCCCCACCTCAGGAGCAGGCGCGGTGATTCATACGCACTCGAAAGCTGCTGTCATGGCCACCCTTCTCTTTCCCGGACGGGAGTTTAAAATCACACATCAAGAGATGATAAAAGGAATAAAGAAATGTACCTCGGAAGGGTATTATAGGTAGTGTTTTTTTCCTACTTTTGCTTAAATAATATGAAAAGTAATTTTTCTTCTTGTGATAAACAGGCTACATGTTTTTTTAATGCTTTTAACGAGATGTTGTGGGATCTCTGTTAAATAATACCCCACTTAATAATTATACTTCCAAATCTGTTCTTAGTGACACCAATCAGATGCCACCCTTCCCCCCGCCCACCATAGCCTTGGTAAATTATTAGCAACATGAATAACGAAATATTTGTCAGAGAAAAATGACAAAACCTTCGCTGAGAAATCTATAAAGATGGAAAGATTACGTCCCTACAATGATGCACCCAAAGAGCACAATCTCCCCACCTTCACTTTGTCTGCAGGAAGTTTCGACCCTGACTAAAATTTTCGCTTTGTTTTGATTTGATTTGGTATTTCTAGAATATGTTCATATTTTTTAAAGTTTTATTATTTCAATTAAGTAGATCTCCATATTTTTCATAATTTTTCACTGTGGAAAGTGTCACAGATAATATGGAACAAAGGTCTTGATAAAATCAAATAAATCCACCAGCCCACAAAAATGTAATTATTCATCAATCTAGATGACGTGATGAAACATGCTCTCAGTACTGGGGTACAAGCTAAGCATTCCACTTGAATGTATTGGCATTCTTATGCCCGAGGCTTCACCCTTCCTAACTTCCTAAAGGGCCTCGTTCAGAGGAAAGGGTATCAGTTTTTCTAAAGTGTTCCTACAGCAACACCTTATTGTCGCTGCATGTAATAGAAGGTACATGTTTAAACTAGTGTGCTGAGAAATCAATTTGATTTGATTTTAGTTAATATTTATTGTGTGCGGAAAACATTCCTTAGCACTGTGAAATAACTATTTACAAAAGTTAAATATTTATATTATGAAAGTGTACATACTAAAGAAAGTATAGTTGCCTTTTCCGTATCTGGGTCTTGAAGGAAAGGCATTATGTGTGATATCAATTTCATCAGCATTTGATTGCTTTGGCGAAGGAATAAAAATAGAAGGACATATGAAAGGGTGGGTAAAGGAACAGAGCTCAGTAGAGAGCTTTGGAATTTTGTGGGGGAAAAAAGGACATGAATTTTTGAAAAGATGTCATTTCTTATATATTATAATATACATTTAGTATATTCTTGTGAATGTTTCAGGGGGAAAAAAGGACATGAATTTTTGAAAAGATGTCATTTCTTATATATTATAATATACATTTAGTATATTCTTGTGAATGTTTCAGAATTTAAAGAATACAAACTTTTCAGAGCCGTCCTTTGTGATTCTATTTGAGCCTGGCTGGGAAATCAGTAACAGAGTCATTACTTCAGCTAAGCGTGGGAGTGATATTTTATCAGAGTTTGTGGAGAATCCTAAGAGCCCAGTTTTCAAAAGAAAGCAATAAAGGCTGGATGAAGTAAGAAAAGGAGGTTCTGATATTCTCTATTCTATTTTTTTAAGTCCATCTTGGGAAAAAAATTTTTGACATACCTAATTCTTATCAGCAGAGGTTACCATATTTAAATACAATTGTCCTCCTTTTTGGAAACAACATGTGTATGGCAGAGTGAAAAGAGCACTATTTGATGGTCAGGGACTATTCTGGCTCTGTCTCTCATTTAACATATAAGGATTAGTGTAAAGTGGGTGGCTTGGATTGAAATTACTTCTCAGGTCTGTTTTGCTGTGGAATTATTTGTCCCTGAAAATATGTCTGACTATTCAGTATATGCTAGAGGAAAATATAAGTTTGTGGTTCTCCTGGCTAACATTAGGAAAGATTTGGGACTAGCAATTCCTTCCTTCCATATTTAAGAATATTTTATAATTACCTCTACTTTACTTAAATGAAATAATGAGCAACTCTATACTGTTAATAATAATGGCTGACCAGGTTACACATGACAGCTACTTAGCCTGTACCTGCCCTAATGTAGCAATTTTTGATATTGCTTTAGCAGAACTCTTAGGATAAGTTTAGCCATTACAGAAGGAGTGAAAAAGCAGATGTTGTATTTACCAAGGCCAGGGAAATTCATGTAAAAAGGAAGACATGTCTGAGTTTTGACTGGTTATAAATGACCGTAGGGATAGACTTAAACTTTACAGTGACTAAGTTATTTGCTTAAATGTTATTACATGAGTAAAAAGGAAAACACATATTCTGATTTTATCACATATATTTACTGAAACAAGGTGGAAGAAGTTTTAATGCCACATATTTAAGAATGTTCTGAAATATTATCATATCTTTAATGATGATCTCCAGAAGTTTCTTGCTATCCCAATGCCACAAACCACACCTCTATTTATTTGTCTAGCTGAGATACTTTGAGGTCCTGCAGGGTTAAAGTAATATGGTTTGTATTATTGAAAAATTCCTACTTAATAAGCAGTTCAACTGTTAATGATTCAGTTATGATTCTGAAATCTGTCATTTCCCATCTCCTGTTAAAAATATTTTGATTGTCTCAGCTTCAAGGAAATACTTGTTTGATCTTGATAATTTCTGTTCAGTCTTGGTATCCTATACAAATTTCTGCCACTTAGTCTAAGGATCAGAATAATGCCTGCTAAATTCCCAAGGCATCTTTTGATACAGATATTTGTGCAAGATACACAGAACAACATGCAACATCTTGTTCATAATTTGGAGTGGCTTTCCAGATATAAAGAGGATGTCTTAACTGGTTGCTTGAAAAATAATTACAGATTTTACATATGGATATTTTTGTTTTAATGGAAAAAATGACTTGTTTTGTCTTGCAGATATGATGACATGTTGGTGGTACCCATTATTGAGAATACACCTGAGGAGAAAGACCTCAAAGAACGAATGGCTCGCGCCATGCACGAATACCCAGACTCCTGTGCGGTCCTAGTCAGACGTCACGGAGTTTATGTCTGGGGAGAAACGTGGGAGAAGGCTAAAACTATGTAAGTATAAATCAAAGAACATTTGGGACAAGTCACCACACTCTAAATGAAAAAGAAAACAAGGTATGTCTTAGGATTTTAAATGGAGTGTGATTTTTTTTCTTTTATTGGTCAAATTGATTTAAATTTAAATAGTATATTATTTAGCCCTAGCTCATGTGGCTTGGTTGATTGGGGTGTCATCCTATAAGCCAAATGGTGGCGGGTTCAATTCCTGGTCAGGGCACATACCCAGGTTACGGGTTCAATTCCCAGTCAGGGCATGTACAAGAAGGCAGACAATCAATCAGTCACTCTCTCTTTCTTCTCTCTCTCTCTCTCTCTCTCTCATCACTCCCTCTCTCTCTAAAGGCAATAAAAAAATGTCCTCGGGTTAGGATAAAAAAAGTTTTTTCAAAAGAAATATTTATTCAATGAGCTATTATTTGACACAGAGCTATGCAGTTTGGTGCAAAGGAGAGACAGATCTTGTTTTTGGAGTTTAAGGTTGGAAGGGAGAATGAAGTTAATCCAAGTTATATAATGATTTATTACATTTATTTCAAAAAGTGGCATGGAGTAAAAAATTTAAGTTTATATAAGTGGTGTATTTTAAACTTCTTTTTATATCCTGAGAAGTATATAATATGATTGCATGATTCAATATTATTTCATTCCATGTTTTAATAAAGTTGGGGGCAAAATAAAAATTTAGATTGAAATTGAGAAAAACTAACCCTGCTAGGAACATGATTAACTTGATGGAGAAGAGAAGTGTGATTCTTAGGATTGGAGAAGTCTGTTTCTCTAACAACCTTCAGTTCTTTTTGCTTTTTCTTTTATAGGTGTGAGTGTTATGACTATTTGTTTGATATTGCTGTATCAATGAAGAAAGTAGGACTGGATCCTACACAGCTTCCAGTTGGAGAAAATGGGATTGTGTAAGCCAAATGGAAGTTTATATACAGAGACAAAGCTTATCTTAATTATTACTTAACTGAAACCTGACTTTTTAAAATTAATTGAAAATTTTTATGCTGCCATTAATTTGTCACTAAATACTGCAGATGATCACCCTGAATCTCTTCTGACATTAATTTGCTTAAATTCTTGTAATTTTTAAATGACAATGCAGTAGAATAAAATTTTTATAATGAGTATGTTTTGCTTATTTTTAAATCCATAACAGCAAAATATTTCCCTTTATATTAATTCTCTTTTTTGTATACACTCTTAGGGAATCTCTCTTATTCTTTAAAGCTGCTGGTGATAATAGAATCCATTGGGAAATTTCCACTTATGAAATGAACAGTTTCTTGTTTTTGCCAAAACTAGTGGCCAGTTCTCTGTATTTTATGTCACTTCATAGTAGCATTACTAGTGAGCACTCCCTGCTTAAAACATTTTTCTTGGGCTTCCATGACGCCAGACAGATGTGATTTTCTACTCACCTCATTGGCTGCTTTTATGGTTATTTTCTTAAATTTTTTACCTCTATCAGACTTGGAAATGTGGGAGGCCCTCAGGGCTCTCTGCCCTTAACCATGGTCTTCCTCTAGACTTTCTTCTAGGAAATCTCATGCAGTGCCATAGCTTTAAATATTATCTAGATGCTGATGCCTCACAATGTTTATCTCCAGTCCAGACCCCAGTACTTCCCAGACTTATCTCTCCACCTCCTACTTCTCACCATTTGGTTATCTAATTGGCATCTTAAACCTACCATCACCTAGAACAATGCTATTGATTTTTCTTCCCTATGAGCTGTTACTGCCCCATCACCCCCAAGTGTTCTCTGAATGCTTATGCCAAAAACCTCCCAGATGGGCCTCTGTTTTATTCACTATAACTAAGAAAAGTCCCGACACATGGTAAGCACTCAGTAAATACCTGTTCTCTGCGTTCTAGGTGGAGGTTCTTCCACTGGGGAGAAGGGGTTTTGGTCACTCTGCTTAGCCTCATTTTTAAAATGGAGCTAATGAATGAGATAACGTACGAGAAAGAACAGTCATTTAAACTACGCCCCAGCGGAGCCCACCTTTGTGTGCTGCTTCACCACTGGAGTGCAGAAAAGGTTTACAGAGCCTGGTGAAAGTCTCTGCTGCTTAGCTTTTCTGTTCAGAAGAATCTGATCTGTACGCTGTGATGGCCGGTGCTGAGTGCAGAGATGAAGGCAAAGGGCTCGTTCTGTGTCTGGCCCGTGGGTGGGTGTTCAGTGTGTATTTGTGGAAGGGGCCACAGCCACGCTTCCATGCCCTGGTGACTGCTGCTCTCTTGGTTATTCTTACTTCTTTAAATAAGGGGTAGGGTTGGCTATGAGTGAAGGGTTAAACTCATGAGATCTAGATTAAACACTTTTACTTCATTAAGTGCGGGACATTCCACTCTCAGACTGAAGAAGGGATTAACATATTTTAGTCAAGAGTCTGTCACTTGTTTCTCAAATGATTTTAGAGCCATCTGGTCCCACCCAGCTCTTTTTTTTCTTTAAGAAGTACCTCATAATAATATAGTTCCCCAGAGAATGGTCCAAACAATCAGAAAGGCAAAGCCGTAACCTTAAGGGGAGTTTCATCTTATATTTCAATGTGCTCAGATACTTCCCTTCCAGTGAAGAAAACTGCCGCCTCAACAGCGACTCCAGTCAAGCGCTTGGATGTGGGACTGGGAACATTGATAGCACTTTTCAAGAAGCAATTCAAATTCTCATATCACAGTGCTTTAACACATGGCTGCGAGCAAGAGAGGGAGAATTTGCCTTTCATTTCACTAATCTGTGTCCATAATCACTGAACCATCACGTTCTGGATGACAGTCACTGAACTAGGTATTCTTTTCTGGTTAAAAGTATGAGCAGTGTCCATCTCTTCCACGGTCCTAACGGTGCGAGTTCATTGTTTGAAAGTGTATTTTCTGGAAATTAAATAATCCCGATTTAAGAAAAAAATAGATACAGTTTTTCTCTGTTTACTTCCTCCTTGTATATATTTCTACAAATTTTTCATTATGGGACTTTGAGAGGCCGGAGAAAAAGCAGGCCAATTTTTATCATAAATGCTGTATTAATCTCTATGATTGTTCTTGAAACTTTCTGATTTAGAAGTAAAGTAAAAGTTAAGAGGATAAAATTAATTTATCCGTGTCATTAGAATGGCACCTAGCACAGGCCAGGTGTAAATGTAATAATCATAGCAGTCCTTATCGTTAGGAACCCATAGACTATATAGTAAGGACCTTTAAATACAGTACATTACATTCAATTCTTATAACCCGTGAAGGTATCATTATCCCCATTTTACAGATGAAGAAAAGAAAATTCAGAATTTTACCCAAGTAAAAATTTTACCAATATCACTCAGTAAGCCCTCTGCACTTTTCTGCATTAATTCAGCTTTATCTCATCAAGTATATTACAAGTTGCTCTTACCGGTGTCAAGAGAACTTTCTCTTAAAGCATATGTGTCTTTTGAGATAGGTATTAAGGACTTGGCTCTAACAGAATTTTTAATATGTTCACAAAGAAGCATCTTTGGCTTTACTGACCTAATATTTCCCAAAATTTCTCCAGCAAGCATTTATTAATGAAGCATTGGGTTTCCATTTATTATTGAACTATATGATTAATTTTTATCCTTTTAAATATAAATCTAGAATTCTGTTATTTAACTTAAAACTTTACTAAGTACCTTTTACTTTTCTACTTGGTACTATTTTTTTATTGCAGTGAGGCCCACATCTTTGCAAATGAAACCCAGGAATTATTTCCTTTTTTATAAACAGTACAGCTGCAAGTTAGGTTTGAAAGTTAACAAGTAAAGTGAAAATTTCCAACAGTCTTTTAATTCAGCCATAAAGTATCATACTACATACGTGATTTGTGAATTCAATGTACTTTGTTTCATCCTCTCAATAGTAAGTGTTTATCTATGGCCCTCAATTCATCATACTTTTTTCCTTTCATGAGACTATGGATGAAGCCATAATCAACCATTTATCTACTATTTGAACAATGTGTTTTAAAATCACAAATTTTTCTGTTGGTTTCAGCCTTAATTGCATTTACCACATTTAATATAATTAAGGAAAAAGGGATGTTGTCCTGATGTAGAACCCCTTTAGGTTAATACTAACATGATTCAATACCGCTGTGACTGGAACTCTACTAGCTAGCTAAGATTCCTTCTCTTTTCTCATGCATGGTTGAACTTTCCAATTAATAAACTTTCCTTCCCATGCAATGAACATAAAAAGAGTGTGTGTGTGTGTGTGTGTGTGTGTGTGTGTGTGTGTGTGTGTGTGTTCATTTAGGCTTGTATTATTTTATAAAAACTAAGAGCAAAGCACCTTATCCCAAGGAAACAATATATTAGTGTAACAAGTACTCTCTTGAAGCAGGCAGTCGTGTTGGTGTCAAATACAAGGCTCCCTAGTTGAATCACTGATGACCATCTGTAAGCTTATAAGTTTGATGCAAACGATCTAAAAGACACAAGAAGGATACAACAGCAAGAGAATGGAGTAGAGGCATCCCCAGGGTACTGAATGTTCCTGGGTGGGGAATCTTGACCCTTCAAATGATAGCTGCAAACCTAGGATAGTAAGGAGATGTCAATAGATACTGAATGGATCTTTCTTGGCCTCCCAGCAATACTAAAGCAGGTGGGTGTTCCAAGTAAAAGGGAATGTCTGACTCCACTGGGAGAGAATTGAGCCTGGGAAAAATGAATGTCATGTTAGCTTTTATATTATGGACATAAATTGGTCATGGTGGTTAGTGGAACAGGATTGAGAAAATCTTAAATCCCTGTTTAGGACAGAATTAGGAGGGGGAGTCATAAATAAACAAATTAACATTACATCAAAAAGGAAGGGAATGGGAAGAATAGGGTTATTAAATAGAGAAGGAAAGAAAAGCTTATATCTAATTGAATGCCTTTATTTTTATGAGTCTTCCCATTAGCAAGCTATGAATCACTTTACCCATTAACTAAATTTAATAATAATTGCATAAAATCTATAGTTTAGCAAACACTTTCCCTCCTCTTGTCAACTCAACCGTCCTGTGATTGTAGTGTTGTCGGCATCCACCAAAGAATAAATGCGTCTGGTGAACCAGGGCAATGTTTTATCAATTTCCATGACCCTGTGCCCACATACAGTAGACAATCAAAACTGTTTGTTTTTTTAATAAACCCAATGTTACAAATGAAAACATAGGCCCAGAAAGATTAAATTGCCCAATGCCTGTGACCAGTAGAGGTGGGAATTTGTCCTTGGCCTTTGGCTCTAAATTCCGTGGCATTCACCCACCTGGATGAGCAAATACCTATCAGCAAATGCAGATCTATGCATTTGATTGGTTAATTTTTAAATTGTTCAAGATAATGTACATAAGGACATTTTCAGGTTGATTTATCTATTTTCATTCCTCATATAAATTTCAGGTATAGCCCTGGCTGATGTGGTTCAGTGAATTGAGTGTCAGCCTGTGAACCAAAGATTGCCGATTTGGTTCCCAGTCAGGGCACATGCCTGGGTTGTGGGCCAGGTCCCCTGTTGGGGGTGTGAGAGAGACAACCACACATTGCTATTTCTCTCCCTCTTTTTCTCCCTCCCTTCCCCTCTCGCTAAAAAAAAAAATAATGATAATAAAATAAAACATTTAAATTACTTACAGAGGATTTTAACATCAAAATATTAGAATATTAGGTTATCATTAAAAAAGCAATTATTTCCCTACCTCCCTCTACAATTCTTAATAAGAAACTTATTTATACACACTAATAAGCCTGCACATTCCTGCCTTTCCACTTAGTTCAGTAGCTCCTCACAGAGAGAGAGTCCTGGTAACCTCTGTCTCCTGGAACTTAGAAATGCTTTGATTCTGTTTTAAATTCAAACCTCTAAGGGCTTTGCACCTAAGTGACGCTTTCCAATGACACTTTCAAAGCAATTCCTTTTACAGGACATAGGGTATAATTCTGCCCTTTAAATTCTCTTATTTTTTAACAATTATTGCAGTTCATTTAATCTCATGGCATCTCTAAGTAGTGATCTTATCACACAATGGAATGAACTAACTCATTTTGGTCGACATTCATTAATGTCATATCAGCAATCCCTGTGTGCTTTTCATAGACATCCTTTGAAAAGGACTTCTTTTCTCCATTTTCCTGAATTTCAGAACCTATTGTAATGTTCTCTTTTGCCTCTTTTTATCCACTCACCTCAAGCTGCTGGTTTCCCTACCCAGCCTAGAGCGACAGTGTTGCAACCTTGTGTTGCGAAAGCTGGCATTGTGAGAGATGCTACTTTTGCCCCAAGTAACTTTGTAAGCATTACTATTTAGCATTTACAACAACTCTGACTCACCAAGCTTACAAAAAAGTGTGATTTTAACCCAGTCCTTAACTACTTCTAGCTGTTAATCTTCAATCATTCAATGTCATTCACATATTCTTCAGGCATTTTTTTTTTATATTCTTAGGAAACAAATCACCACCTATAGTTCCAATATGAAATAAGAACTTATTGTAAACCAAATCCATGTTATATTAAAGTATCTGTTATCACTTGTAATATTTCTTAAAGCTCTCACACTCTGGGACTGTGGCTTTCTTATTCGCTTTTCTTCAATTCCTTCTGCTCATCCATTCTTAATTAGGGGGATTTTATTCGTTGCTTTATTCCTTTTATTCCCCTTCACCTTTTCTTGTTTCTCTTCTTTTTCACTCTTTAAACATGTCTTTTGTTTTATACTTTTATCCTTCTGTCCTGACATACTTTCTTCCCTGACTCCTATATTCTCAGCATATTAGCACTTCGAATATTTTTACAGTGACCATGAGAAGAATCTCTTAAACTTCCTTCCCTTTTCTGGCTATTTCCTAAGGATCTTTTAATTCCTAATTTCGGCTACTTTTCTTTTATACTCAGTACCCAGGTACTGGTATTATTGTTGGAGTCTGCCCAATTTCCCTCACTCAGTGAACCCACTTTCACCCAACCCCCTAGTCTATGAAGTTCTAGCAGAGCTGCCAGCCACAATGTCCCCCACCTGCCCTCTGGCTACAGACACAAGCACATAACCCAGGCCTGGCCAATCATGGCACACCCGTCCCCTGCCCACAGGAATGGTTCCAAGTATGAGGTTCTGGACTCAAACCTGTCATGGCCCTTCTTCAACTCTGCCAGACACAGAAAACCTGTCTCCTGCGGAGGCAAAAGAAACCAATACACAAAGAGAAGGGGGGGAAAGCAGCTGTAGAAATAGAGAATTCTAATAGAGAACTATCTATTGAAAAAGTGAGTTTCGGTGCCTGGATCCAGCCATGCTGTTGGATTCACCTTCACCCTTTTGAGTCAGAAGGGGAGAACAAATACGCTTTGTTTTTTTTACTTGTTATTTTGAGATGGGTTCTTTCCTAATAGTATTAATTGATAACAATGCCTGAATAATAGGTGCTATGCAAATGCATGAAATAAAAGGCTAACCCACTTTAATGTTGATGAGAACACAGTCTTTTAGGCACGTTACTTCATACAGAATCGGTAAGTAGATAAATGATGTTGGTATATTGGCATCACTGAAAGGTGTTTTGGTTGATACATAATTTTTCTCAGCACATCAGGGCAAGCTCTCACAATTGAGAAAGCTTTAGAAAACAGGAAAACCTTGGGGGGCAAAACTGAAAATCTGTAGAAGCTTGTACTTTACAAAAAAGAAAAAAAAAAAGGCTAATTTAGTACCTTTGCAAGCCCTCAGTGTTTTTCAGTCTGTTGAGCTATCTGGGGCAGCCAAGGATGAAGACAGTAAGAAGACAACTCCCCTCCTTCACAAACACACACACACACACACACACACACACACACACACACTATAAAACAATAGATTAATGAAGAAGGCCTCAAACAGAATTACAAGGAAGTAAACAATTAACAGTGATGCTAGTTGCAAACATGGAAAGAGCGCTAACTGCGCTAGCATTTTTATTAGTAATGTTATTGTTTTTATTGCTGTTCTCATTACATAATCCCATAATTTTTTGGTCCTGTCAATCCATATGCCTTATTATTTCAATCACAGCATAGTTTATTTAGAAACATATATATGGTGTTAGAGCATTTAGAGTACATTTACATATATCCACACTCATTCTAAAACGGATTGAGGACCATATGAAAAGGTGATTTGGGGGGAACAGTGAAGGGAAAGAAAGAAATAGAAACATAGGCATTAATGTTGGAGGGTAAAGTTAAGGCTAGAAAAACTGAATGTTGCAAAGCCCTGTCATATACTCACTTCAAGCTGCTGTTTCCCTTCCAAGCCTAGAATGACATTGGTAGGTATACTATTTAGATTTTGTTTAAAATCAGGAGGCAATTCTGTAGCAAGCCAGTTAATTAATATTACTATTCATCTCATTCTACCCAGCTGTCTGTGTTGGTTTAGATTGAAAAATAAGAGCATAAACTTGGTAGAAACCAAGTATTTTTACCCATTTGGTTTAAAGGGGTGTGGTAGTCAAGGGTTTTGCCTTTTTTTTTTTTTTTTTTTTAAATATTTAGGATCCTGGCACGTAATAGGACTCAATAAATATTTGCCAAAAGACTGTATTTAAAAGTTTATACCTTTAGGTTCTAAATTATTTCTTAATGTATTTTCATGTTTTTTAGTATATTTTTCAATTAAAACTCACATTTGTAATGTACATGTACACTTAACATGATAGAAAAATTCAAAATGTACAAAGAAGTGTCTCTTTGTTCTCCTGATCACCTCTCTTGGAGGCAGCCACTGTTACCAATGTCTTGTGCATCCTTCCACAGATACAAATATAAGAATATGTCTATATACTTCCATACTGGCCACAGGAATGCTCCAGGCAGATCCCTTTTCACAAAAGGAATTGTTGCCCCAACTCCTGAGTCAGCAGACAGCCTTTGGCTGCCATCCCATTCAGAGATGTCTCGGCTGCAGATTTGCTCTCCCAAGGCCATGTCATTCCCAGGGAAGCCCATATCCAATGGCTGTGAAAGCAGGTGTATAAAGGCCTGGCTATTTCAGCCTGATGCTGAACATGTCTGATGGACCGACTTAATTCCAGAATTCTTTCTCCATGGGGTTATCTGAGGCTGTTGGGCCTGCAATGCAGCTTGACTTCTCTGACCAATCCTGCTTCTGCCCTCCCCTTCTACAGGTAGGATTAACAACTCTCCTGGTTTTCTAAGGACTGAGGTGGTGGTGGAGGGTTGTCCCAGAATGCCGGCTCTTCAGTGCTAAAATCAAAGATGTCTCAAAGCCACAACGTAATAATCATCCTGTACATTAAATTTGGTCTCAAATTCCACTACCTGGGATATTTAGCCTGTGATAGTAGCAAGAGTGGTCTGAGAAAGTAGGTATAATACAGAGGTTTGGATCCAATTCTCTTACCACCAAAGTGGCATTGAGGACCCCATCCAGTGGTAGATGGAGCAGATAGTCCCTGCCACAGGTGATCGTTCAACTGTTAAAACTTGCACTGATGGTAAAATGGGATAGCACACCAAGGAAGGAAAAACACTAGCGTGCACAGTATATCCAGCATTGGAAAATCAGGCAGGAAATAGTTACTATAACAACAGTGGAAGTGGATGGCTACTCTGATTAGTTGCTCTGGTAAAAGATAACAGAAGGCTGAGAGTGATTAGTAGGTAATTGAAAGCCAACAGTGAAAGCCATAGAGCTTCCTTGGTAGCCAAGAGATTCTCATATCCTGCAGAAGGAGAGCAAAGAAAGCTGAACAGGCTGGGTTTAAATTACCAGAGCATTTGAGATTCAACGGTTCATCTTCCAACTAAGGCTGGTCAGCCATAACAAGGCCAAGGCTCTTGTTGGAAAAGAATGGGACCTCGACACATTGGATGGGGAAATCAGCATTATGTCCCTGAAAATCTTTAATTTCCATATTTTCTGAACTTTCTAAGCTTACAGAAATGAACTCCTCTCCCTTTTAGGAGCTAGTACTACTCCCTTGCCTTTCCCCTTAAGGCAGCATCCCCCAGGTTCTGCTCTCACCTCTTCCTCTTTTCTACTAGGTGAATAATCAGGGTTAAGTCACAGAATAACCCAGCCAGGGTTGTGTGAGGTTCAATAAGAGAGGAAAGAGACCTCCAAGTAACTGCAACACCTAGTTCCAGGTACCAGCAGGAGCCAGGTGAGTTCTGTGGGAATAAATCAAGCGTGCTTGATCAAGAAAGCTGGAGCATTGGCTAGTTATGGGAGAGTTTATTTATTTTCCTTGCAGCACTCAACCATTGTTGGGCACAGGGTCTGAAGTGACATTGATAGTTAGAGACTCAAAATATCATCATGGCCCATGACCCCATCTGGAGTTAGATAGGGCCAGGTTAAAAATGGACTGTTGACCAAGTTCTGGCTTACATGGACCCACTAGGTCCATGGACCCACCTGCTGGTCAGTTCCAAGTGTAGAGTTGGAACAGACACAGTTGGAAGATGAAGCAACCCCCATACTGGATTCTTGGCCTGTGGAGTAAAAGCTACCTATCATAGTCAAGAAGGCCAAGTAGAAGCCTTTGCACTTGCCACCTACTCCCATCCTGCCCCTAGCCAAGATTTTAAATAAAAAGAAATTTACTTCCTTGAAAGGATGACAGAAGTGAATGCTAATCTTAATGATCTAAAAGAGGCAGAGATTCCCATTTTATCTCCTCTAATTCACCAGTTTGGGCACCTGCAGAAATCAGACAGATCTCCTTGAGGATGACAATACACTGTCACAAAACCAACTGCAGCTGCCATGCCAGATATGGCATCCTTGCTGGAGAAGATTAACATGGCTTCAGATGCATGATATGGGGCCATCGATTTCTATACCAGAAAAGAAGAGAAGAAACAGTTTACCATCATGTGAAATAGGCACTAGTTATAATTTCCCTCCAGAGCTGTGTTAGCTCTCACTCTGCTAAATAGTGCAAAGAGATTTGTATTTTCTCTATAACTCTCAGAACATGATATTGATTTACTACATTAATGATATTATGCTAAATGAGCCGAATAAGTAAGAAGTAGCTAGTATCTGCCTCAGTGGTTGGGAGATAAACCCTATGAAGATTTCAGGGTTTCACACATGAGAAAAAAATTTAAGTTTCAATGTTTAGGGACATGCCAGGATATCCAATTCAAAGCAAAAGACAAATAATTACATCTTGTACTTCCCACTAGAAAGGAGGCACAATGCGTTGTAGGTTTTTGGGTTCTGGAGATAGCACATGCCACACGTGGGAATACTGCTGCAGTCGATACACTGAGTGTCTTAATGGTCTGCTAGCTTTGAATAGGATCTGGAGCAGAAAAGGATTCTGCAGCAGCTCCAAACTTATATGCAAGCAGCCCTGCTGCTTGGGTCATATGATTCAAAAGACACTGTGGTATTTGAGAATCTATGTTGGGGAAAAGTTTCATGTGTGGTTTATGATGGGTCCCACTAGGCAGGTCCTGAGATTCTGCAATGGAAGATAATTTTGCCTTTTGAAAAACCCTAGTGTGCTCCTGGGCCCTGCTGAAGACAGAACTTGCCTATGAGACACCATGGATAATGGTTAATTTTATGTGTCAGCTCAGTCAACCTATGGCATCTAGATGTCTAGTTAAACATCAGCCTAGATGTTTCTCTGAAGGTATTTCTTATAGATGTGATTAACATTTAAATCAGCAGTCTTTGAGTAAAGCAGATTACACTCCATAATAGAGGTAGGCCTCCTCCAATCAGTTGAAGGACTTAAGGGAAAAGATTGAGGTATTCTGTGGAGGAAAAAATTCTTCCTCCCATCTGCCTTCAATTTCAAGATGGCAACATCGCTTATGCCTCCAGCCTACTGGTCTTCTCTGTAGAATTTGGACTTGCCAGCCCTACCATCATGTGAGCCAATTCCTTAAAATAAGTCCTATCTATCTATCTATCTATCTATCTATCTATCTATCTATCCATCTAGATATCTAGATATAGATATAAATATCTATTTATATACATAGGTAGAAAGATATAGATGTAAATAAATATATATATAGAGAGAGAGATATTTCCTATTGGTTCTATTTCTCTGGAGAATTCTGACGAATATACCAAGTTACCATGCATCCAGAACACACTCATCATCATAAGGAGCCGGGTTTTGTAGACCTACCAAGCCGTAGTTTAGACAGGCCCAGCCATAATCCATAAGATAGCAGTGGTACACTTGCAGGTCAAGCACGAGCTGGGCCAGAGGTAACAAACAAGTTGCAAGAGGGCATAGCTCAGGCTTCCATGCCATTCGTTACTGTTGCACTAGTGTCTCTCCCTTAGCTCACACCTATGCCATGTGGCAGATTCCTTCCAACCAGCTGAAAGGGAAGGAAAAAGCCTGCGCTTGATTTACGGATGGGTCAACTTAATATATGGGTGCAAACCAAAAATAGCAAATAGCTGCAGTAGAGCCCCACCCAAGGGTGGCCTTGAAAGATAGTGGTGATGCAAAAATTCTTCCACTTCTTGCAATCAGGTGATGAATCTCATCACCCACTTCACATGGACAAAAGAAGTGGCCCAATGTTGAAATATATACAGGCTTACTGGCAGTGGCAAACGGCCTGACTGGCTGATCAGGTGCCTGGAAAGAGAAAGATTGGAAAGTCAGGAACAAACTGGTCTGGGACAGAAGCATGAGGACAGACATATGAGAGCGGGCATGAAGTGTGAAGATTTTTGAATCACAAGTTAATGCCCACCAGAGGGCACATACTATAGAATAGGTATGAAGCAGATGGACAGGGTGATTCAGCCAGCAGATGTCATCCAGCCTCTAAGTCTCTCTCTGATAATGCCACCCACACATTATTTGATTAATTATTTCAGACTGAACAAACCCTCAGTGGTCCACACCCCTAGTAATTAAGAACAGCTACCAACTTTGACATTCACAGCCACATTTTATAGGCGTATTTGAGCACTCAGAGTAGGAGAAGGCAACTAAGAGACCTGGAGGCCCTGATAGAATTATGTCTCTTCATAGTTATGAGCTCGTTATTCTTCCATGCCTAGACTTGAGCTGGAATTAAGTCTCCCTGAGCATTCAACACCAGGATGCATTTATCCACCCTTAAATGAGCTACCATTGCTTAAGATGCAGAAATTCTTCTCCATCTATGTCTTCTTAGCAAGGATGCCACTCCATAGCTGTACCGAGATACTCTCAGAGGAGCTCACACCCATGTCATTGGGAGGACCCAGGCTCTGTTCTCTCTTGTGGGAGGTTTATTGCCTACCTTGGTAATACAGCTTGCTCTGAAAGGACAACATGAGAGAGTCCAACTGGTGTGGCTGCCCCAGCAAATTCTTAAAACTCTCAGGAGTTCCACCAAGCTCTTACTACCATTTTACAGCAGTGACAGGGCACTAAGGTGGAAAAATCCAGTGGGATAGCTGAAAATATGGGTCTAGACTTTGGGAAAAACAGTATCTGAGAAATCTCAGTAGATTAGTGATTCATCCATCCATTCACATATTTATTTATTTGGGAATATTCATTGAACACCTACTATATGTCAGGCACCCTACAAGATGTTCAAAATTTTCCAGGGAATATGACAGATCTGGTCTCTGTTGTCCTGGTATTTAGAATCTGGTGGGATTGTGGAAGTGTTCATTGAAGACATGAATATAGATCATCTTTCCAAGGATGTGAAGAAACGCTAAGCTTTGGGGCATGTTTATAATGTGTAAAAAAGAAGAGAAACCAACAAAGGAAATAGAAGAAGAGGAAATAGGTGGAAAACAAAAACAGCATAACATTTAGTTTAAGATGTGAGAGTTTCAAAAGGGAGAAAGAAGGTAAAATATCATCTACTGCTAACATCAAAAGTATGACTGAGGGAAGAAAAATGTAGCATAATATTAAGAACATGGACTTATAGCTTCAGAAAAACATAATTTTGAGTGGGGTTGCAATTATCTCCTATAGGGTTGTGTAAATGAGCTCATGTATGCAAAGTGTCAAGTATACTTTTAATAGGTAAAGGTTTAGTTCTTTTATCTTTTTAAATTTTGGGGGGGGGAGATCTTTGAATTTGCACAAAGGACAAATGGTGAATTCTAGGATATTTGCTTAAAGCCTTTAAAATCCAGCCAACATGCTCTTCTTCATAAAACCTTCCAGTGTCTATATGTCAGACCAGTCTTCCACTAGGCAGCCTTCAGATGAGCTATCAAAAGAAAGGTAATATAGGAGACATTTTGATAATAATTTAGGGCCACCAGTTGGTGCCCAGGTGCCTCAAACTTTTAGCTTACATGGTGTAATCCGTCACACAGCTGGACATTTAAGCAAAGTATGTACCCAGGCTCTCGCAACTCAGAACTTGGGGCTGAATTGAACTCTGTCTCCCGCAGCATATAAATAAATCAATCCTCAGACTCAGCCCAAGTTAGAAAAGCTACAAACTATTTTCTCCTCTTGCCCTTACTTGTACCTTGGAGGCAGAGATAGTTGTAGGGAACCATTAAAAGAAACAGCGGGGCAACTGTAGAAAGTACAGGCAAACCCAGATGCAGAAAGGGAGATTGCTGGGCTTGGGGAAGACTGAAAAACGGATGCCAGATGTCAGAAGGTCAAGGGGAAGACCTTGAGAAGTATGCAAAGACCACTCATTGGAGAAGTTTGGTATTGAAAAGACAGAGACACAGAGAATTCTGACTGTGCCTCTGTCAACTTCAACCCAAGCTTAGACGGATTACTTAAACTAACTCCTGTTAGATGAGTTGGTTTCTCAAGCAAGGAATCTGTCTCAGCTATTTCCCAGGGCCTGGCTTTCTCATGTTCCATAAACAGAAAGGATCCTAATTCTTACCGAGATGTCAGTGGAGAAGACTATTTTCTAGTCTGCCCAGCCTGCAGATAACGATCTTGACTAGAAGATTGCAAGGCAGTTAAGGTGCCAGGTCACACTGTCCTTATTCCAGCCGGGGAGAGATCATTCTTTCTATGCCTTAGCTTAAACAAATAAAGCAACCACTAAAAGTTCCATTCTCTGCAGGCACATCAGGTTTCGTGTCAGTTTCCTGGGTGCAGGTAGGGCAACAACGAGGTCATCCGTGCGGATTTGGCTTTCCAAATCACTGACAGGCTGTGAGTTACTCTAGAGTCAGATCATTTCCTCAAAGAAAGACTGCACAGTGATGAGGGATACAGACTATGGTTTGGCTCAAAATTCTTAAGACCTCTCTCCTATCCCAAATCAATTCCAGAGTATCTTCTACCGTGTCACAACTGGTCCTAACTCTGACCCTGGTGACCTAGGGAAGACCAGACCTTCCATGTGTGGTCCTCTCACTCCCAATTCCTGCTCTTGTTAGCTGGAATGTCTCTGCCAGCCCGTGACCATGTGGCTGGATTTACCACAGGGTCTGCCTTTGATCCTTTGTGTGTGCATATGTGCCAGCCAGAGTAGTGAGGGAAATTGTCAGAATGTATGGTCAGAAAGCATAATGACCAAATGTTTATGGCGATGTCTGGCTGATGGGTTTCAAAGCCCCCTAAAACTTGAGATCCAAAATTTAAGTTAATCTGAATACTAACCTCATGGCCATTCTAAGAAATTTCAAGGGAAGCTACAGCTGCTTTCTGAAAACATTAATATCAGGTATAGTTCATTGGCTGGCATGGGATAGGTGAACCTCTAAAAGTGAGAAGGTGGACTTGTTCTACAGAGTTCCATTGTTCAATTTAAATTTAAACAAAACAGTCTGACATTAGGTTGCTGTATTGTGAGGACAGGAATAAAACAAAGCATTGTTTTTATTTTTGTTTCTTCTTCATGCAACATATATTTCTTGGGCACTGTGCTAAATGCTGGAGGTGTAGCATGAGCAAAACCAGTCAGGTTCCTTCCCTGATGGAGCTAGAAGAAATAAGTCAAATCATTTTACAAGTAAATGGAAAACTATAAGTGCTACAAAAGAGAGCTATGGGGTGCTATAAGAACGTATGATAAAGAATTTTGACCTGGTTTTGGTGGTCATGATGATGGAGTTAAGAAACATCAAAGTTTAATGTCAAGAACACAAAAGACATTCCCAGCCCATCATATGCAGAGACCTTGGGAAAGTCTTAGCTATCATGTCCTTCCCTACTCCTGTTGAGTTGTTCCATGTTTCCTTCTGGATGGACAGGGAAGACGAGAAAGCAGCCATGTAGGTTTAGAAGACATATTTGGGTAAAGAAGGAATCTGATAAGAGAACGTGATTTCTTAATTCACTAAATTCAAGGCAAGCTATGCTAGGTGGTACTTTCTAAGTGAAAAACTATCAGGTAGAATCGTAAGAAGTTGATGATATTCAAAATTTTATGTACCATAAAAGCAGCAAATTCATAGGCTTTGGATTAACTGTATAGAGACTTCAGATAAAGAACTTTAAAGTGTGACCTTGGAGAACAGGACTGAACTGAAACCACGCGATGAGGAACAATGCCCAAATAATGCTCGTGCAACTCAAGGGCCAGTGAAACTCCATGGTAACAAGAAGGTGTACAAGAAAGACCACTAGACTGGGTGCCAGGAGACTCTGGCGTTGACCCCAGCAAGGCCACTAACGTGTCCTCTGTGATTTTGCGTAAGTTGTTTTCTGTCTCAGAAACAATGGTCCCTCATTTGTGAAATTGTGAGGTTTGACCTATGATATCTAAGGTGCCACCCCTTCACAACCCTTTTTCTCTACCTGCTGCAGCAAGACAGCAAGACTTAGACTAACAAGTTTCGATAATTTCGAGCTTATTTCCAATGCTTCGTTATGCGGACGGGTGCAGACAAGTAACAATATGGCTTATATCTTTCTGTCCGTTTTACATGGTGGGCACCGGGTGGGCCAAGGTAAGAATAGATTCACTTTTCTCTGTCAGACAGTTTGTGAGTTAAGAGCTCAGATCTGGATCTGAGCTAGCTAGCATTAAGTTTTTACTACCTGTGGCATCTGGGTAACTTATTTCAACTCTCTGAGACTCTATGTGCCCATCTACAAAGTGGCGATGACCATCACCACCTCTCAGGGTGTTCATGTGTCTGTCATATACTATATGGAGGTAGATAACTTTGTGGTTGTGTGCAAAACTGCTAGACTCAGACTCCTGGGTTCAACTCCCACATCCATCACATATCAGCCCTGTGCCCTTGGTCCGGTTGCTTAACATGACCTGCATTTCACTTTTCAATCTGTAAAATGGACATGATAATTATAGGGGTGTGCCTCAAATGCAATAATCCCATGTAAGCACATAGAGCAGTACATGACTCTTACACTCAATAAAAGTTAATTATTATTATTAATAAATGGTAACTAGTATTTTATATTATATATCAAAAATGTAAACATTCAGCAGGAAACCACTACTGAGGACATGACTCAAAGAATCTGAGAAATCAGTGCCCTGATGGCTAGCTAAAGCAAACACAAATTAATTACTAAGCATTTCGTTTTTCCCCTTGATGAAAACAGAGATAGCATTGTTCAGGACTGAGAGGCTGAATCCAAAGAAATGGGACTGGAAATGCTTTCTGAGGTCCAGGTTTTGGTCACGTCATGTCCGTTCTTCGACCAGTGTGGCCATGTGGCAGCAGCTAAAGCCTCGCATGTGTCAGCAGAAGGGCCAGTGGTGAGCACACGGGCTTCGGGCCTGCTGAGAGTGAGGTCATGATTCAGGCGGTTGACACTGTCAGGCAGTGCTGACAAAGACACACTGTTTTCCCTGACAGTACAGAATCATATTACTGCTCACACAAGTGTCTCACACCTGGGAAAGATGAAATTACACTGAGCTTAATCCTCCGAAACCAGCTCAACGAGAAGTCGCTTAAACATTTCGGATAAGAGTTGTCTCCTGGCAAAGAGAATATTGCAGGGCAACTGGACAGTTTTCATTAATTAGAAGGGCCTGGCCTTGTCAGTTGAAATAATCTTTGATCTTTTATTCTATTAATTAGACCTTGAGAGGTCTAGATGCAGGCTCTTTTAAATGGGCATTTGGGTCTTGTGCACTTTTATTTACGGAGGGAATCAGTCCTTCAGTGAGGTTACGTAAGCATATTAGAGCAAAGCAGGTTGATACCAGATACCTCACTTAAAATAGATTTATAAATTCATTCCTTTCAGCAAAACTGAGCTTTGCTCCAGTTAGGGTCAGTGAAGATTATGTGCATGCCAGAATGTGTCAGTGAACTTATACCCAGGGTTGTAACCAAAACTGGGGCCTGAAAGGGTTTCACAACTTTTATCTCTGGGCTTAAGTAACCAGAAAGCCAGCATTCGGGAAGGTGTTTAAACGAAAGTCCTCCAACGAGCTCTGCTGCGCACCTTCCCCCGGACACAATCTCTGCCACCTGCCAGTCCTGCAGATCAAACTTAAACCAGGAGGTGGACGGAAGCGGCCACCTCACCAAGCTAATTTCACCCTGAGGCCCCAGCTTATTTGGCCATGTCTTTCCCTTTTCTCCTTCCCACAAAAAGATAATAACTTAGTTTGGAGTTTTATAGAAATTTAAATCTATGAAACATATCAATTGCTCCTCCTATCGAATGCATAACAATGTAATGGTTTAAGGGGGTGTCAACCAACATTTTGAATTAACGATTAAAAATAAAATAACACATGACAAAAAAATGTAAAAAGGAAACATATGATTAAAAAGACTCAAGACTCCAAAATCATACTATAAAAGTAGAGCTTCATAATTTCTCTCTCCCCAGCTACCTAGTTTCCTTTCCTAGAGGCAATCAGTGTTATGAATTTCTTCTGACTCTTCTATAAATGTTTAATGTATATTCAAGCCTAAATATATATATTTCCTTAAACACACATGCACATACGAATGGTAACAAACCTACCCCACTGTTGCATACCTTGCTTTTTTCACTATATGTTGAAGTTTCTGCCGCATCAGTACATAGAGCACAGGCTCACTCTTCTTAAAGACATCAAAGAATCCTATTATATGGTATGGTATGGAAGCTTAACCATTTCCTTAGTGAAGGACATTTAAGTTTTTTCTCCCACTCTTTTGCTCTTACAAACAATGTTGTAACATACATATCCTTGCACATATGGCATCATATCCATGCATTAATATTGCAGAATTAATTCCTGAGAGTGGAACTGTAAGGTTAACAAGTGTGCACATATATAATTTTGATAGATATTGCCCAATTACCCTCCCAAAGGCTGGGCCAATTTACCCTTCTGCCAGCTATGTTTGATTATAGCTATATCCCCAAACCCCAGCTGGTCCAGTGTATCCTCAAACCTTTTATCTTTGCCAAACCAACAGTGACAATTATCTTACTCTTGTTTTCATTTGCATTGCTCTTATTACAAGTAGGCAGAGCACCTCTAGAAATGCTTAGATGACTTTTCTTTAAACTGTCTTGCTCATGTCCTTTGTCTTAATTCCTCTTCTTTTTTACAGTCTTTTTTCCCTCTTCTTTAGTGACAAAATTGACATATAACATTATGTTAACTTCAGGTGTACAACATAATGACTTGATGTTTGTATATATTGCGAAATGATCACCACAATAAGTCCATCATCACATAGAGTTCCCTTATTGATTTGTAAACACACTTAGTACATTATGAAAATTTGTGCTGTGCAGTGTAAATATTTTATCCTAAGTCATTGTTTGACTTTTGACTTTCCTTTATTTCTTGCATATTAAATTTTTTTGAATAATTGAATTTAGTAGGCCTTCTTTCATGATTTTGAAGTAGTAGAAGTAGGGGGAGGTTATCAATATTTAACCCAACAAAGTCAAAGCCAAACTCCTCAAAATGACAATTTATGTTTTCTTTGCTTTTCTTTCAAGTCCTGTCTCTACACATCCTCTCCAAGCACATCAAGTTATAGCCATGTAGATTATTTGCATCTGCCAAAACAAATCATCATATCTTTCTGTTTATTTATACATACAGATTGTAGCATGGGCTATTCTTTCTACTTGCAATGCAATCCTCAGTCCTGTCCTCCAAATGTATTCACTGGGCAAAATCCTGTTTCATACAAAGCAATTCAAGTATCATTACCTGTGTGAAGACTTCCCTGTTACATCTTACCCCTGCATAGTTACTTATATATTAATAGCATTTCCTACAAACCCTCCTGGTACTGGCCATATGGCTTAGTTCATACCCTAGATGCTAGTAGTGTGGACTCTGGAGCCAGGCTGTTGGGTTTCAAATCCTGGCTTTGCTACTTATTTGATGTGCAACTGACCTGGAACAAATTACTTAACTTCTCTGTGCTTCAATGTCCTCATCTGTAAAATGGAGATAATAACAATGCCATATATCAATGCTGTGGGAATTAAACAGGTCAATTTTTGCAAAAGTGTTAAATGGCACCTTGTTGAGAACAGTACACAGTACACAGAAAATACTTATGAAATAAATAAAAACATATTAATCCAGTGCCAGTCTAAGCAACAGAGAATAATCCTCCAGGAGGAAGCTGTGCTATAAGTTATCTGCTTTTTTATCTAAATAGCTACTTTCCCAGACTGCAAAGTCTTGAAGGAAGAGGCCAGATGGTGTGTTTCACCAAGCAGCCAACCCATGGTAGCTTCATTGAATGAATAAATGCCTTTCTTCCCAAGCTCTCACTTTAGTTGAAATATAACAAATACATAAGTGGATTTAAGCAAACCCTCAACATAAAAATAAAGGAATATAAGTAGTTTGTAACACAAGCAAATACAAAGTCCTTCTATGTGTGATTGCTGACGAAATAGTCAAGGAGACCAGTGGAATAGAACAAAGAAATGTTCTTGGGGGGGTTTCCTTTAAAGGTTTAAATCAAAGAAAGAACATGTATTGTAGAGACAATAAACCCATTAGGAGAGGAAATAATCCATCCATGGGACCACTTGAAGATGCTCTTTAGTCCTAGACAGATTCACCTGTATCTTATCAAACATGTTCAAATATACCCACATCCATCATAATTTAGGGGCAAAAACAAAAAAGAAAAATTGAAAGGCATTTTCTAACTTGACTTTTGAAGTTATTTTCTACAAGTAACACCTTTGGTTCACACTAGGTTATGACTTCTCAGCAATCATTGGATGCCCATGAGAAATACTAAGAAAATCAAATCCACATATTATTTTTAATTTTAATGAGATGCTTATAAATATTGAATTTGAGAATGGTTGAAGTTGACATATACTGTTATTTGCAGCTATGTCACTAAACACTTTAAAATTCTGATTTCACAATTCTCATATTTAGGAGGTAAAACAGTTCTTTCTCTCCCCCTGCCCCCAGGTCTAAGGTATTTTAATCAGCTCTTGAAATGTTCTTGGGCCCTAGCCTAGGCACTATGCCTATGGTGCCTACTGGGAAACGTAGCCCTGTTTGTTCAAAGGCCAGGAGACAAGTGCAATCAAGTTTTCTGCTGAATATGGCAAACTTATTTTCTCTGTTGAGGCCAAGTATTTATGTGGAGGATTAGTTGGACGCATACTTCCTAAGGGAACCAGCTGTTTCTATAAGTAGATGCCTGTTACAAAAAGAACAAAAATCCTGTTTCAATTAGGAGGTGAGGATGAGGGGGGACACATTGCTTTTCTCCTCATCTGCCAGCAACACTATGCCCTCATTTCATCTCAAAATCTATTAATGCTCAACATCAGGCACAAGATACAGGATCTAAAATATATTTTCTATCACAAAGTCAGTCCTCACGTCTGTTCCAGAACAAATCCTCATACATTGTCCAGCATCTCTGGAGCCACTTTGGACCCTGTCTCTTTCTCATCTCACCTCCCTTGTGCTAGATGTTGCATATCACAGCCCTTGGTAACAGAGGCAAGGTCCCATCTTTGAATGATGAACAGAAAAAGGTAAAAATAGACTGAGACAAAAGACATTATTTGACCTGAACCAGATGGTGGGAAAAGAATACTGGAATGGAGTATCCAGCTGGACACGAACATCATTTTTGCAGGCACTTGGGTGAATGACCCCATTATAGAGGATTTGTGGTTGGTGTTTTGCACAACTCTTGGGGGCAACAATCACGTAAGGTCATGGTGCTTCCTGGAGTTGTGCAACCTGTGGGTCTGAAAGCAACAATCACATGCCTCTCATTGTCCGGGAAACAAGGAGCAAGATGGCCAAGGAGAAAAGAGACTATTCTACCAAGTCACATATGTACTACAAACATTCCAGACTGCAATCAATTTCACGCTCAACTCTTGATACAGCTCAGATTTGCATAATCCAGGACTGGGGAGTTTTGAGGGGAAAACCAGGATTCCACCCCTGAACCCAAGCCAGACCTTCAATGACTGAAGACTGGGAAAACTGCTTTTGTCAATTTTAATCCAGTTTCTCTTTCCCAACAGTATTTAAAGGACAAACGTGTTCTGTTCTGCAGCTCTGGAACTCACTCTTCATGGTTAAGCCATTACCTATGAGGACTTTATAAAAGTTACTGGAAGTTTAGCTTTACAGTAAATGTAGCCTAATTTACACAATAAAATACAGTCCTTTGCTTAATTACTTACTCACCTATTGGGAGTTTTTCTCATTTCTCAGGCCAACGTTTTTACTTAAAGCTCTAACTACAGAGTTGACATTGCAATGAAACACTTCTGAACCCCTAAGAATAAGACTTGACTACACCTACAGAGCTACTCGCCAAAAACAATGAATGGTGTTTCACAATCTGAGTGGGTGTACTTCACCCAACTAATATGTAAATAAAGGAGTGGTGAGTGAATAACTCAATACTGGAGGGGCCTCTCAAGAAAGCTCAGCTACTAGAAATCAAGGGCAACTTCACCTAAATCCTGTGACACTGTGGAATTTAGGCACAGCAAGGTAGTTGGGCCTGGACCAAGGGGAGGACAAAAGGCTCCTTTCTCTCTCAGGAGCTCTCCCATGTCCGTAGAGATGGGATGCCAGGAGGTGGGACTCCAGCACTGATTCTGATTCCTCCCATGTAGTTTCTAGTCTGGACTTTTCTTTTCCTATTGAAAACCAGAGAGAATTATAGATAGTCCCAGGCAAGGAAAGACCAATGGTGCACTTTGGTCTTGCCCTTTGGCTCACGTCAGGGTAAAAGCCCAATAGGCCAACACAGCCTGAGGGAGCAGAACCACCCTGGCCCAACCAGACCAAGAAAAACAGGGATCTTGAAAGAGAAAATAATAATATTTGTTGGCACTAGCAGAATCACTATAACAATAACAATTCAAATGTCAGTAGGTAGCACTTGTTCAGAATTATATAAACGTGAGACCTCAGACCCCAGAACATTCTGCCCGCCTTCTAAGGTTTTCTGGGAGGCCCAAGGTGATGTCCCATTGGCATTTACATACAATCTTGTGGTTTTTCATTCGAAGTCTGTGCTGACAATGTCTGGTTCCCAAGAGTCCCTCCGTGGTCTCCATGACAAAACTAGTGTCTGGGTCAAGGCTGTGTCTCCTGGTGCTGCCAGAGCTGCTAACCTGAAAGGGGCCAAAGTGGTACTATCTTTTTCCCTGGGCATCAAAGCGCACCAGCTCTCACAGAGCCCCCTGTGAAAATTGTTCCTTTTGCCTCTCTATGGAGGGTTCAGACAGGAGTCTCAAGGGGTGACATTGGTCCTTTTGGGAGCTGATAACTAAGAAAGTTATTATTCTTTTCTCTATTTTATTCCTTTCCCTATGCCTTATTTTCCCCCAGCCCTCCTTCCACCTATTCTGTTTTAATATATCAGAGTGAACCCCAATAATCTGCATTTTAATGAGTCCCCACGGAGACCAGATACCAAACCAGACACCACCTTCTGAGAAACAGCACTGTTCATGAAGAGCCTGCTGGATAAAGCTGTAAGTCACACCTAATTCTGAATACAGGCTCTACCACTTACTGTGTCCTTAAACAAGTGACTTAATCTCTTCGTGGCCCGGTCTATGCCATTGCCAAATGGAGATAACAAGAAGACTTAGCTCATAGGGTTGTGATTAGAATTCCACGAGATCATTCATTTATGCCTGCCTTGTATGAATACTTTATTGAGGGCCTGTAATGTTCCAAGAACTGCTCTAGATGTTAGGGATAGACCACAGACCAGCCACGGCCAACTGATATGTCGTGAGAAGCGCACCGCTGTGCTGCAAGAATTTTTAAAAGATGCAATACCTGACTGCTTAGTCAGGGACACTGACCTCTTTTCCCTTAGACTGTCAAATTAAAAAATGATAACAGCAACAACAAAAAGATAACAGCCAAAACAACAATAGCCATCCAGTTTGAATAAATCAAATCATATCTTTTTTTTTTTTTTCGGTCAGATTGGCAAAAAATATATTTTTTGGTGTGCCGCAGAATTTTAGTATTAGTTTATGTGTACCACAAGATGAAAAAAAGTTGAAAATCACTGGCATAGACCAAGCACACAAAACCTCTGTCCTCATGGAGCTTAAACTCTAGTTGGGGAAACAAACAAGGAGCATAAAAATAACATCATGTTGGGCAGGGATTAATTCTATAAAGCATAAAGCCTGATTAGAGTTTGGAGAAGGACAGAAAGCCTATCTGAGAGAGATTAGTCAGGAAAGGACTCCTTGAGAAGGCGGCATATGAGCAAAGACCTGAGTGTAAAATGTTAGCACAGTTTAGGCATAGGGTGTCTAATAAATGAGACCATTAATGGTACTACTTTCCAGGTTCTCAGCTTCCAGATGCTCACAGACCGTGTGCCTGGAAATGCCATAGGTTTTTTATTTTATTTTTAAAATACGCATCTATAAACAACATTTAAAAGTATCAGGGCATTTCACAAAATAATCAGATAGTAACTAATTAAAATAACCACTCTTACTTTAATTATTGTATCTTGTTAAGTCTTAGTTTCTCAGACCCAGTTACCTTTCTACTGGGTGCCAGAGCAAGGTTCATGACTGGGTGTTTTGACTGCTGGTCCATTACCCAAGAAAGGTCTGTCAGTACCTGAGAAGGGTAGTGATATACTTTCTAGAGTAGAGCCATTGTATGTTTGCTTCTGTGGAATCTGGACTGCAGCTGGGAGGGAAGTAATGGGGAAGGGAGTGAAGCACATTAGTAGACAGCTCTCAGGGGTATAATTCTATTGGTGGTGGGTAAGCCAGTATGACTTCACTGTGTAATATTCAGCGTAATATCAGTGCAGAATTATCTCAAACTACCCAGGAACCACTGAAACCTGGTATTGCTGTAAGGCAGACATTTCCGAAGTCTCTTGCTGGAAACATTTGTTCTATGGGGTTCCATGTTCAAAATCTTTGGGGAACATTGCAGACGAAATTTTTGTCCTGGAGATTTTCTCCTGGCGGACTGACAGATTAGATGAAAGGACTTGAAATGTTCTGCAGTAAAGACATCTCTTTATCCATAATTCTCTGACCACCACGGAACCCCTTTCTCTCTGAACACTTATTAACCTGCACTTTTTGAAATGCAACTATAATGTCTTGAAGTTTAATCAACTCATCATAACAGATTCTAGAATCTTAGAAAGAGCACAAGAGTGGGCAATTGGTAAATATGGGCTGAATACCTCCATCCAGGGGTCGTGACAGGTGAAAGTCCTATCAAATACACATATTGAAAAACTTACGTTCAAATTTATACATATAAAGGAGAGCTCTTGCTTCAAGTGTCCCAGTGTCACTGACACAGAAAGGTTTTGAAACTTCTTTTGGGGAGACTCATTTTCAGAATCTAAAACTTTGGAGGTGAAAAATAAGCCTTTTTTTAATAGGTGATTTTTTATTGTATTTCTTCCCATTATCATGTATCCCCCTTATACCTTCTTCCCCTTTCAGGAAAGTAATCTTAAAGAGCATTCTTAACCACCAGTTATGAACTACGTTGTCAAGACACTGTGAAAGTTGTTAACAGTGATTTTAAAACACAGGAAAGTACTATAGATTGCAAACGATGTTCTACAAAACTGTATTAGAACAGCATCAAGGTTCTCCATCTCCATTATTCCACTCATCCCATTGCATTCCAGTATCATTTTTGAGTGGGAGAAAAGGGTGGAGTTACAGCCAGCCTGCTGGGAAGTGCACATAACCCGCAGCCTCTCTTATGGGTGCTGAGGGGCACACCCTTGGGAGTGTATCAGGCATGTAAATCTTATCTCTCATGTTTGTTATCTGATGGAAGAAAGCTAAGAAATGCTGAACCAACACAAATCCCATATTGTACAGAGGAGAACATGAAGGCCTAGAGAGGCAAAATAGCATGTCTAGATCACTCAGCCAGAAGAAAACTCATTAGAACTAAGACCCAGACATTCTGTCTTCTGGCTCTGAATGGTGTGGCCTCTTCTGAAGCACCTGTCTCAGGTGGGGTTCCCTGGAAGCAGAGCCACCTGAGATGCAAGTTCTAGTGTAAGAGATTTCTTGGAGAACTGTTCAGACCCCACTCAATCTAGGTTCCTCCTTGTTACCCAATAAACGGATCAGTATTCCAACATGGAACATGATACCTCCTAAACCCGAAGAGGCCTAGTAAGTACTATGCTTCTTTCTTAGCTGTATAAGAAAATTGACCTTTATTTTAGATAGGACAATTCAGCATGCCTTGGATCACTGGACCCCTAAAAACTGCCCCAATGTGGCAAGTCGCTGAATCTTTATAGTGTTTATCTCCCATGCCTAGAAGCACGTGTATGTTACCAAGGCATCTGGAGACCTTGCCACCTCTTATCCAGTTGGGATAACATGATCGCATCGACACAGTGGACCAAGGTGATGGTCTGCACAATTGTCAGATGGTTTGTTTCCTTTGGACTACATTGTGACAGAGAAGGCAGAAAGGAACGCAGTCCTGTGGTAAAACTGCGAATGTCTGTTGTTCATTCCATATACATGTCAGCTGCTTCTGAGCCTTCTTTCTGATGGGTATTATGTACAACCAAATAGCTGAATGTGATACATATTAGGAAGTGTTTATCTGTTTTAGTAAAAAGCAGCTGCAGCTGGGGGAATATTCCTTGGTTAAGTTTGCCTCAGTACACTGTCTTCCCCCATAGTCCAGCTTGTCAAGGGCCAGACTGATACATTACATGAGCAGATGATGGGGACCACCACCAGTACATCATTTATATCTTTGAGGGTGGCACCAGTTGCCATTCCCGCAGGATGCAGAGCATTTTGATATACTATCTTAAACAAAGGATGCAGTTTTGGGGACTGTCATGTGTCTTTTTCTACTACAGTTGCTTTTACTCTACAGTATTCCCTCACTTATCACGGGTATTATGTTCTAGACCCCCCTCCCCCCACAATAGGTGAAAATCCGCGAAGTAGGAACCTTACATTTATTTTAGTGCTTATATATATTTTAAGGCTGTATAAACCCTTCCCACACACTTATAAACTGTTCCCAGTCCCTTATTAACCTTTCCCACTCCCTTATTAACCTTTTCCACACTTTTATAAATACTACTTATGTTCTTAACCATATTCTATGGTTTTAAACCTACGTACCTTTAGCAACATATGTATACAGTACCACAAAATCCCACGCTATAGCAAAAAATTCACAATAAATAATTAAATACAATATTTTTTAAAATCCTGCAATACAGTGAGGGCACAATAAGTGAACCACAATATAGAGACAGAGGAACTACCGTATAGCTCAAAGTTCAATGTAAGGATTCTGCAAACTGCTAAGAATATCTATTTCGTTTATAAATCTGGGAGCTGGGGAAATGACCATGGGGTGGACCCAGGGACTAAGTTTACCAACTGGGAGACAAATATCTGGATCAGGGCTCAACTTATTACTTGGCTTTCCTATGTGCCTGGAACCCTGATATTAAAGTCCCACTCTTGGAAATTCCTGCCTCTGATTGAAACTGGTCAGACATAATTTTCTGAGTATAGGTTACAATGTATATTGAGATGTGGGGGCAGGAGGAGGGAGAAAGGAGCAGGGAGTAAGTTGAGAAGGAGGAACGGAGAGGTTGGAACCTACCACGGAGGCATGGAGAAGCCACAGCAACATGAAGCTGGAGGAATTGAAGACTCACACAACCACGTCCCCCTCCCAGGTGTCCTGGCACCTGAAAGCTGGGAACCAACAGGAGACAAACTCTCTTAATGGGCTGAGCTGACGCCTGAGCTCCCTGGAAACCATTCTGGAGAAGGATGGAGGAGGCAGACGGGCTCCGTCTTCCTTGAGGAAGTCAGAGTCCTTGCGAAGACCTCACTTGCTCACGATGGCAGCTCTCATTCATGAGCATCTCACCTGAACCCCAGGTAGTTCAACATCCCTTTGGCTTCCAGGGAACACAAGCAAGATGGAGTCCCAGGAACACCACAAAAGTGTCTGCTGGGAGAAGGCGCATTGTCCATCAAGGACCAGGGAGGAGGGGGAAGAGAGGGAAGCATGAGCCAGGCTAAGTGGGGGCCAAGGCACGTAAAAAAAAGAAAAAAAAGTCATGAAGAATAGAGCCCAAAATCAACTGAGTGAACAGAAAGGCTTTTTTCACACACTGCATGAGAAGAATGCATTTATTGGGTGAAAAATGTTTACTGAGTATGTATGAGAATGCTCTGCTACACTGGAGTCGATACCTGCAGAGTATGTGTCTGGAATGAGATGTAGACCCTACCTCCTGACCTTTGCATATGCTGTGCCTTCCACTGAAATGCCTTTTCCACTGTTTCTGTGTCCACACCAAATTCACCCTTTAAGACTCAGCTCAAAGATTGCCTCCCCTAGGTAGCCTTCTGTGATCCCCCCACCCCCTTTAAATTACCAGCCAGGTATGGATTATGCTGCTGGGTATCCAGAATATCCTGTGTTATAGATGACTAAATGGACTCAAAATAATTTGTATCTATGACTATCTCCCTGGCCATACTGATGTTCCCTGAGGGCTTGTGTCTTATTCATCTTCATGTCCCCAATGCCTAGCACTTAGTAGAGGCTCAGCAAATATGTGTTGCATTAATTATGTTGATTCTTCATTCCCCCCATATGCACCACCAACTAATCAAATGCATCTAAGTCAGAGACAGCTCTTACAGGATAAAGAATATAGTCTGGGAATCAACCTGAGTTCTAGTCCAGGTCACACCACTGTCAGGAACTATAACCTTGGGGTGTTACGCAATCTCTCTGAACTTTAGTTTCCTCATATGTAAATGGAGCTAAAATATTCCAACTTGAAGAGCTGTGTAAGGATTTAATGAACTAATTTATGTCCCTGGCAGAGTTCCTGGCACATAGAGGATATCCAGTAACTATTAGTTCCCTTTAGTAATAAATTATTGTAAAAGGTCATGCAAGGGTGGTCAGGGCTAGGCAATTTTCTAGGCCTTGGTAAGGAATGAAGTCTACTGTCCTCTGGGTGTTACAGGAGTAACTGTGGGAATTTTCAGTGGTCCCTGAAGGGGGCAGTGGGGAACATGGCCTAGGATACCACCAGCTGAGAACCCACCACCACCTCCTTCTGGGGCAGGCACGCATGGGGCAGGACACACGGGGCAGGTTAATGAGAAGGGCTTGTGTCAAAAGTACCTCCAGGTGGAAAAGAGACTAAGACGGCCTTGAATAGCAATAGACGTGGCTATAGAAGGCAGCCCTGGTGCAGCTAAGACTTCTGTGTCTAACAGAAGTCCGAGTAGAGCTGGCTTCTGTGGTCAGGTTCACCTCCTCCTTCTCCTGTACTGGAGCACAGTCGTCCTAAGGCCTCTGCATCTCCAGCCAGGGAAAACATCCCCAACACTGGAAATCAGATGAAAAGGAGTGATTGAACAACCACCTTAAAGGCCAAGGAAGGGAAAAGGTGGAATGAGAAAAAGAATAGAAGGATTTAGGGAGTCCTAGGCCTGTGGAGACTGTGTGGTTAGGAGGCCCCCCAGAAGAGAAAGTTTCCCCAAGTATCCAGGAGGGGAGAAGATCTTCAGCTGGTGGCTCAGTCGGAATGTATTCCTGAGTCCATGCCCAAGATGGGCCCCAAAGGATCACAGAGGTCAGCTACAGACTCAGGAAAGAGCAGTTCTATATGTCTTTCTGGGTTCGCCATTAGTTAGCCATGAAATATTGTAGATAATGGGCTGTGCTTTCCTGCCACTGTGATGTTAAGAGCAAAGTCAAGACATTTGGTAGAGACTACTGACTATTCTCTGATATTTCTTCTCTCTTTCAAAGCAATAGGTCCCCACTCCATATTTTAGCTGTATGTGCAGCTACGTAGAACAAAGACTACATTTCCCAACCACCCTTGCAGCTCAGCTTTGCCATGAGACTAAGTTCTGGCTCAATGGAGGAATGCAAAAGCAAGTGTGCAACGTCCACGGAATGTTCTCAAAGGTAGGAGGTATGCCCTTCTCCTTCCAGATGCCTTGGAATGCAGACATGATGGCTGGGGCTGCAGCAGCCAGACTGTGTCAAGAGGTAGGAATATCATGTTGATGATAACATGCACAAGCTTAAAGAATTTTTGCTCTTCGAAGACTGTGGAGTTGCCATACTAGCTAGAAATGCATGACATGAAAGGAAAATAAACTTATACCTCTTACTTTAAGTTTGTTTTTTGTTTTTGTTTATATTTTTGTTTTTCTTGGCTTGCCACTCATAGGTAAGCCAAATCTTAACTGATACATGGGCTCCACAATAATTTCAAAAGCCAAAATCCTCTATTGCCCTGGGGAAAATACCAGGTGGGTTAATGATACTGAGTAATATCTGTTGAGTGCTCACTAACTCTCAGACACTGTCCTAAGCACTTTACATGCATTAGTTCACTTAATTCTCAAAATAATCCTATGGAGTACTATGTTATCCTTGTTTTATAGATGAGGAAACAGGAATGAGGAAAGTTAACTATCTTGCTCAAGTTCATATGGTAAGTAGTAGAATTGGTATCTGAACCCAGATAGCCAGGCTCCATCCAAATCAAGACTTTTAATCACTATATTAACTATTGGGTTGGCCAAAAAGTCCGGTTTTTTTTGTTTGTTTGTTTTTGTTTTTTCTATAAAATAGAAGACACATTTTTCATTTTCACCAGTAACTTTATTGATTTTGATATTTTGAGTATGTCAGCTCTCTCCCACTATTGGCTTCTAGTGGGTAGAGGCCAGGAGTGCTGTTAAATGTCTTCCAGTGCTTAAGACAGCCCCACAGCAAAGAATCATTTAGGCAAAATGTCAGTAGTACAAGAAACTTTGCAAAGCACTTTTGAGATATTCAATCAGTCATAGCACCTTCTTCATACATTGCACAAATCTTTTTTGTGTATTTCAGTTGCATTTTTACCTTTCTTGAAATAATAAAGCATAATATGCCAAAAAAAGTTGCATATCTTCTTCCATCTTCAATATTAAAATGGCTGCACAAAAAGTTGCCAATTTTGATAAGTTTTTTTAAATGCATGCTGATAGAACAGCTGTCACAATACACTGTAACAAAACTGTTCTGAATGAAGTTAAAGACAACTAGGTGCTACTAGAGCCATTGCACGGGGGGAAAAAAACTGTAATGGACATTTTGGCCAACCCAATACAATTTAATTATATCAGAAGTCCAAACCAGATTAGATTTGGTCTTTCCCTGTCCTGCTTTCTATCATCCAGAGTTGTTTTCGTCTTTCATTATTTTCAAAACTGGGAAATAAATGCATTACTTAATACAGCAGTTTGAGAGGACCTTTTTTGAAACATGGGATTCATAATGGAAATGGAAGTGTGGGTGTGAACTGATAAAAAGAGCTCCTTTTATTAATTTGGGTACCCTTAGTTTAATTGATGGTCTTCAAATTTTCTGGATGTCATGACCTATCAGCATCACATGTGGGGGCACACAATTGCCAAAGTATGAGCGTGTGTGCAATTCAAATACACTCCTCTATGAATAGATTCTTAGGTGGATACAATGGTGATCTGTCCTTATCTCCTCTTTAGAGCTGAAGTTTCCATCTCCAGCAGCTGGGAGTACCACATGCTGGAGACTCACAGCTCCATCCCTCATTGGAAACAGCCCTTGGTTGAAGGAAACTGCTCGCCCAAAGTCTTGGCCTCCCAGGGGTGATCTGTAGCCAGTGACTGATTGATTGGTGTATGAAGACCCAACTCCTCTGCCTTAATTTAGGGCCACTTTGAAGAGCCATCTCAGCTCTAGAGATCCCTGTGGGATGGCGGAACCGTTATTGCATGGTCAGCTGCCTCCTCTGCCCAGTCCTGCCTTCCTCACTTCCTTACAGGTGTATCACCTGAGACCTGCGCCCAACTTCACATTTCAGAGTCTGTTTTCGGGGACCCAATCACAGACAATTATATGCATCATCAAATATACACTTAAATTAAAATTCAAACAAAAGTGAGGTGAAAATAAATTAAAGAGCTCTGGTATTTTCTATTTATATCCCAGAAATTGTCTTGTGCACCCCATAAGCTGTACCTACCCACTTTGGAGGCAATTCCCAAGGCTTGTAGTTTAACACACTATTCACATAAACCCAGCCCAGGGATAGACACAGAGGTCCAATAGGAGGGCTCCAAGGAGAAGGAAGAAAGAAGGGAGTCCTCCCCTGACCTTCCCACCCAGTTTAGGTTTCTTATTTCCTTCCCCTTTGGGACATTCCTCACACTTGTGATAACTTGTTAAACCACTGTCTTCCCAAAAGACTGATGATTAATGAAGTCAAGTTCTGTGCTTGTCTTGTTCATTGTTGTATACTTGATTCTGAAAAGTTCCTGGTATTTAGTAGATGCACAATAAATATTTGTTAATGGGAAAAAAGATGGAGAGATAGAGGGAGAGAAAGAGAGAGGAACAGGGAGAGAGAGAGAAGAAAAGGGATAAAGGAGAGAGGAATGGGAGGGAGGGGAGAGTGGGAGAGAGGGAGTAAGGGAGGGGAAGAGGGAGGAACTCTATCAGGATCTGTTCACCCTTCATTCTCAGCTCCTGGTGGTACACACAGGCTGAGCCTTTTCCCAGCTATTTCAATCTAGCATGTCCTAGGGGATGCCTTGAACCTAGAGGACCCTCTGTAAGGAATACAGAGGGAGGATGGATCCAATTGTTCAGCCAACAGATGCCATAAAACTTACTGCTCATCAAGCAACCTGCTCTGCTCTAGAGGCACAAAAGTGAGTGAGCACAGACAAGGTCCCTGACATCAATCAAACAAAAGCACAGAAATAGAATGCAGGATTAGGTTAAATACTCCAAAGGGAAGAAGGGGCATGCCCTGAGAGTGGCACAGTCTGGTGTGCATTTGGGGTGGTGGCCCGGGGTGAGAATGGCAGGAAAGTTGGGTCAGACACAGCCTCCTTAGGGGAGGAAGTGGTGCTTGGGCTATAGTGGATGGATGTAGTTCACGGGGCCAGTGTTTTTCATCCATGGCACAACTGACATTTGAAACCAGACAGTTTTTTGCTGTGTGGCACTGTCCTGTGCACTATACGATCTTTAGCAGAGGCCTTGACCTCGACCAATCAGATGTGATACATTCCAGGTGTGTTAATCAAAATGTCTGCAGACATTACCAAGTGTCTCCTGTGGGGCAACATTACCCACAGTTTAGCACCACTGAACCACAGAGGAGGCCAGGTGTTCAGGGAATGGAGAGGGGCGACAGGGGAAAGGTACACCGAAGGTGAGGGGCCGCATCTCTAAAGGCCCTGTGGGAGGGCAGTGTGTCTGGAGGGGCTGGTGACGCACTCTGAGAGGCAGACAGGACCAGACTCCGCAAGCTGAGAAAGAAGAAAACGAGTCGTCTGCTCTCTGGTAAAGAAAACAGAAACATGCAGAGAGGGTGGGAGCCTACCAGGGCTAATGACAGGATCTCATGACTCTAATCATTGAGATCCAAAAACTAAGAAATAAGTCTGCATAAATCCGGAACCCTGAGACAATATTAATTGAGCTGGGTTAGCACATGTAGCCCATCCACCAGGCTCTCAGGGCTGACGAGGGGATGACAGATGAATCCAGAGCTGGGCTTGAGGACGTGCCAAGAGTTCCATTTAATAAATCAGCTGACACTCCCCTGCATTTGCATTGCTAATGGTGGTACCTAAACCCCAGGTGTTGCTGCAGAAACTTGTCCCAAAGCTGCCTCGCAGTGTGTAACTTCCCAAGGGAGTTGGCCAAGGGCAGCAGGGTACTGGGAGGTTAGGCCTGAAGTAAATTTTAAAGGCAGCCTGAAGCTGGGGGGTAAACTGTCCAAAAGATCCTGCTACAGATGTGCAGAGTTGGTGTCCTAAATAAGCACCTCAAAGCCTGGGTCACAGGGACCCTGAGGCAGAAGTGCCTGGGAATGGGACACCAGGCCATCCAGCCGCCAACTGCATACTTTTCTGTTTGTTGAGCTCCCAGACATGTCACCATTAATTAATTTGCTAACCAGTAGTGGCCTCTACTAGTAAGTGAAAGTTAACCACTTGGGATCCATTTCCTCCAGTATGTGCTGAATATTTTTCTTTTCTTTGTGGGGTGTGTGTGTGTGTGTGTGTGCGCACGTGCGTGTGTGTGTGTTTAGTGGGGACAGAATAATGGGGAATGCTGACTATCAGAATCATCTGGGGAGCTTTCTCAATACATATCCCATGCCCTGGTTACCCCTAAGATTCCCATATGCTGTCACAGGAGTGTGTCCTTCAGGATCAGTATTGCAAATTTTTCCTCTTGTCTCAAGACTCTTATAGAGCTTGATACAACACTGTTCCTGATCCTGTCTCAATTTAAATTTTTGACTTTTTGTCTTTGCGGATTTTTTGCATTAAGTTTGATTTTTAAAATATTGCATTAGAATATTATTTATGTTGATGATTCAATTTCTTAGTACCCCTTAAAATGTTATTTAATTTTAATTTTAATTGTAGTAAAACACATAACAAAATTTACCGTCATAACTATTTTTAAGAGCACAGTTCAATGGCATTAAGGACATTCACGCTGTTTTGAAACTATCACCACCCTCCATCAACAGAACTCTTCACTGTCCCAGTCTGAAATGCTATACCCACTAAATAATAACTCCCCATTCCCTCCTCTCTCAGCCCCTGGAAACCATTATCTCACTCTCCATCTCTATAAAATTCAACAATTCTAGATATTTCATATAAGTGGAATCCTACATATTTGCCTTTTTGTGACTTGTTTATTTTACTTAACATAATGTGCTCAGGGTTCATCCATCCTGTAGCATGTATATGAATCTCCTTCCTTTTTAAGGTTGAATAATATTTCATTGCATGTATATGCCATATTTTTTAATCCATTCATCTCTCCATGGACACTCATAACATTTCCACCTTTTAGCTATTGAAAATAATTCTGCTATGAACTTGGGTGCACAAATACATGTTTAGAGTGATTTCAGCTCTTTTGGTATATACCTAGAAGGAGAATTGTTAAATCATATGGTAATTCTATTTTTAATTTCTTGAGAAATTGTCATATTGTTTTCCACAGGGTCTGCATCATTTTACACTCCCATCAACAGTATACTAGGGTTCCAATATGTCCTCATCCTTGCCAACACTTGTTATTTTCTTTTTCTTTTTCTTTTTTTGACACTAGTCATCCTAATGGTTGTGAGGTGGTCATGCCTCTTCGATTTTTGTCCCAGAGAGGTTCACTCACTTCACTGTAGTGAGTCCCTGCCCTGCCCCTAGTTATAAACTGACATCTAATGAGCCTGTGATCCTGACAGATGTGTTTTACATCCTGCAAGTGGGCTGGGATAAGAAAAAATCCTGTGCATTTGGATTAGAAGCCTGACTCAACCGCAGTATAACTGTGTGACCTCAGGAAAGACACTTAACCTGCCTGTGCCTTACCTCCCTCATTAATGAAAGGAGGATAACAATTGTAATTACCTGATAAAATTGACAGGAGAATCATATATATATATGGAGTGACCCTCCAAAACCAGAATTATCTTCTGCAGGGCAGACCCCTTGTAGTACAGGCTTTCCCCACTAGGTGAGTGTTCTAGAAAACAATCTGTATTAGTGCACTAGCTGGTGTTGTTGTGAGAGGCTGTGTTCTGCTTCAGTGAGTTTTTTTTTAAAGTCTCTTTTAACACATTTGCCCTTTTCATAATGGGTGATTTACACACCTGCCCACACCAAGCTGATTGCTCAGCTGTTTCTGACCAAAAATGGCATAATCCCCATGCCCCGTCCTCCCTATTCACCCAATCTCACCCCAAGAGACGTTTTTTTGTTTCCTCAGGTGAAAAAAGTTCTCAAAGGGAAATGTCTTGCCAATGTGGAAGAGGTGAAACAGAAAATGGCAGAAGCACTAAAAGACATCAAAAACGGTTGAGTTCAAAAACTGTTGCAGTGAAAAAACATTTCGATAGGTGTACTGCATCAAATGAAGAGTAATTTCAAGGTGACTGAAATTGAAACATGTAAGAATAAACATACAATTCTTAAAAATAAAATCTGTTTATTTGGATCTCCCTCATATATACTAATGTAAATATATATATATATATATTCCTATATATATATATAGGAAGCCTCTTATCTAACTAAGTGATACCTACTATTATCATAAATTTCACCTATGGATGTAGCTGTTTTGTTTTTTAATTTATTTATCACTTTAGAATAAATTTAGATTTACAAAAATGTTGCAGAGTTAATACAAAGAGTTCCCACATACTCTTCACCCAACTCCCTCTAATATTAGCATCTTACACAATCATGGTACTGTTGCCAAAACTAAGAAATTAACATCGGTACATAACTATTATCGAAACTACAGACTTCATTTCCAGTTCATTGGTTTTTCCTCTAATGCTCTCTCTCTGTCCCAGGATCTAAGCCAGGATATCACATTGCATTTAGGATGTAGCTGTTTTTGTTTGTGTTTCTGTTATTTTGCCTGAAGAGTGTTTGTAACAGCTGGGAATGGAATGCCTTTAGATGGGGCCTGGCTCTCCATTCTGCCACAGTCTCCCACCTCTGCCTATTGTCACACGCCTGCTCTGTACATCTGCCTTTACTGCATTTATGGGTGACACATGAATGGGGAGCCCCTAAACTAGCAGACAGCTCTGCCCATTCCCCTCTGTGGAAATGTCCTTCGGTAATTAATTCTTTGGGGTTCCCAGAAATTTTCTATTAAAATCCAAATACAGTCAGGTAGCTAGTTGCAGTAAATTAAATCACAGATAAACAGCATAAATTAATCAACAGAGAGGAAGGCCTCATGGGAAGTTACTGAAAGAGTATCTGGAGGTGAAAAGCTGATGGGGGATAGAGAGGAACCTTTAAGGAAAGGCTGGCCAGGCTTTGATACTAGATTTATCTATTTTATGTGTTGGGCTGGACCCTGCCTGGCATGCACTCTGACTCTTACTGCTCAGCTATGTTAAATTCCCTGCCACCTCCACCCACCCGAGTGCTCCCTGACATCAGGGGACTATGAGCCCAGCTCACTTGGCTCCCCATGTTGCTGTCTTGGGCCATTCCCCTGGCTCTGCCTCCTTCCTTTCCAGAACATGGGAAACTCAGATCCTCAGTGTTGCATGGGGAAGAAAGGTTTATTTATTAAGGACGTTCTCTTAGGCCAAAACAATGCTAAGTGCTAAGTAGGGACTTGAGAGTGGAAAGCTGACATCTGCATACAGCAGCAATGCTTTCTCTTTTTCTTAGCATCAATCCATACATATCTCTTTTTAAATTATAGTTTACATTTTTAATAATTTGAGGACAATCCATACTGTTTTCCACAGTGGCTGCACCAGTCTGCGTTCCCACCAACAGTGCACTAGCATTCCCTTTTCTCTACATCCTCGCCAGCACTTGTTTGTTGATTTATTTATGATAGCCGTTCTGACAGGTGTGAGATGGTATCTCATTGTGGTTTTAATTAGCATTTCTCTGATGATTAGTGGTGTTGAGCATCTTTTCATATGTTTATTGGCCATCTGTGTGTCCTCTTTGGAAAAGTTTCTATTTAGATAAACTCTACAACAGCAGTATTTTCAATCTTGTTTTTTACTCAGAAATAAGCCGCAGGCTTTGAGCAATCAACTAGCTTATTTTCTTCACGGTTTTACATATCTGGATGTGCATATACAAAACTTTCATGTAAGGGTTACTTGTCTTGTATCTGGATATCTAGAGAAGGCCACTTCCTGACAAAGCAGATGAATGAGCAGAGAAAAGATGATAGGACTGATTATTTAAAGAAAAGTGAGAAAGTTTCCTTACCTTGGACTCTTGATCTTGCTTGTGGGTAGAGCTTACAAGATACTTCAATTTCAGTTACACCCTCCCTCCTTCCTGCCTGCACCCTAGAGTTTCTCTTGGTGCTGTAGCATAGTTGGGTAATAGAATGGGTCATACAGACCTCATTTTGAGTACCAACTCTACCACTAACTGGCTGTGGGCACTTGGGCAACCTACTCAGCCTCTTTGTGTCTCAGCTTCACCTGTACAATGGGTATAATTACAGCACCTGCCTCCCAGGCTTGTTGTGAGCTTAAACCAAAGGCAGAGAAGCAAAGCTTGCAATGTGCTCAGTGCAGTACCTGGTGTATGATAAGTGCTCCGAATGGTTAGCTCCTGTTATGGGGCACGCTCAGGGGAAGGTCGCCCAATCATCACCCAAATGGCCACTGACAGGGCAACAGGGGAAGAGAAGAGGTAAGAATAAAAAGGGAGCTCTGGTGGAAGGCTGACATTGTGAGGGCTCTAACCACCTTCACACATAGCAGCTCATTATTTCTGACAAGAACCATATAATTGTCTCCATTTGCCAAACGAGGAAAGTTATGCCCAGAGAGTTCAGATGGTGCACCAGTGATCACACGGCAAAGAAAATGTAGAACTGGCCTTGAAATAGTGGAGTGGAGTGGTTAAGAGTATGAACTCTAGAAGTTAGTGCCTTTTGAGTAACTTACCCATTTCCACCCCTCCTCACTCTCTAACTCTGGTAACCACCAATCTGTTCTCTGTTTCTATGGACTGTTTTTTAGATTCCACATGTAAGTGAGCTCATACAGCATTTACCTTTCTCTGCCAGGCTTATTTCACTTACTGTAATGTCCTCAAGGATTATCTATGTTGTTACATATGGCAGGATATCCTTTTTTTGCTACATAATATTCCATTATACACACATGTACATACACATACCACATTCTGTACATATATGTGTGTATATTTGCATACATTATATATGTACAGAATTCCGTGTGTGAGTGTATATATACACCATTTTTAAAATTTATTTGTCTGTTGATGAACACTTAGGTTGCTTCTATATCTTAGCTTTTGTGAGTAATGCTGCAATGAACATGAGGTGCACTATCTCTTCAATGGTAACTATAGTTAATAATATGGTATTGTATATTTGAAAGTTGCTAAGAGAGTAGATTTCAGAAGTTCTCATTACACAACATTAATTGTAACTGTGAGCTGATGGATATGTTAACTACTTTATTGTGGTAATTGTGTCACAATATGTACACATATCAAACCATCACATTGTACATCTTAACCTTACATAATGCTATATGTCAACTGTATTTTAATAAAGCTGGGGGGAAAAAAGAAGTATGAACCCTAGTGTTTAAATCCTGCCTACCAACCATCTCAGACTAGCCATATAATGTGGGAGTCTAAGTTTTATGTATTGGTTACCTCATATGCAAATTGAAGATAATAATATTACCCCATAGACATAGAGTTGTTGTGAAGACTATGAGAGAGAGAGAGAGAGAGAGAGAGAGAGAGAGAGAGGATATTTGGCACGTAGTCTCTAGTAGTCTTTATAGAAGTATGTGGGGGAGAAAATCATGGAAACCCAGAACCTCTGAGTCCAGATCCCCTTCTTTCTGAAGATATAACTGACTGGAAGACGCATCCTTCCTCTACTCCCATTTTACAGATGAGAAAACTAAGTCCATGAAAATGCAATATTTTTGTTTCAGTTTAGGAAATAAAAGTAGGGGAAATAAAATTTGGGAGATAAAAAAAATATCTGAGATAGAAACACAAAGACAAAACAGCAGGGGCAGACTGAATAGAAGCTAGATAGAGGATCCATGAAAATGTGAAGGCTGAGTGAGAAGGTTAACAAAACAGTGAGCTCCTTTCTGACAGGTAACCGGAAAGAACAAGCCATGTTGTCAAACACCACAGAGGCCTGGCCAACGGCCGGCCACATGCCAACAGCGGCCTGGCCCAGCGCGCAGCTGTGTGGCTCTTCGTTCCTTTTCCCAGCTCAGCTACACCTGGGAGAATGTTCCCATCAAGCCCCCTGAGAAGATTCACTATGAGCGCCCTTCTTTCCAATTGGCTGCAGCTGGCCTCAGTTCCCAAGTCTCAGCCACATCACCCCTCTGCATACCAATGAAGTCAGGGTATTCAGAAGGAGCTGTGTACAAAGAGAACCACTGCCCATAATGCTGTAGCACACTTTCAGTTTTTCCAGGATCATGGTTTCTCTTCTCCAGCTATCCCTGTACACCTTGACTTAGGTTGCACACACACACACACACACACACACACACACACAAAGAGGGAAGGAAGGAACATAGACTTTCTGCTTCCACTACTAGCCAAGCAATTCCATTTGACTCAAGCATGTAGAGTCAGTGACCTGCAGAATGGCTAAAAGGCACATGTGGCAGAATAAGACAGATAAAAATGCATAGAGGCAGGAGAAACTGCCAGGGATGGTGGAGGGGAGTTGCTTCAAGGTTTGTTTTTTCTGGCCCTTTAGAATATTTTTTTTTCTCCTTCATGAAGCAAGGTCTGTATGCCTCTAATCTACACATTCTCCTTCCCTGCCCCCGCAAATGAAGTGCATAGAGCCAGTTCACCCACCTGTTCCCCTCTTGTGAAGATGAGGTCACCTCCTGTGTATCTGAGTGTAGCTGGCAGGCTGTTAGATCTCCTGTCTCCCTCTCCTGCAGGTGCCCTCTGAGTGGCCTCAGGTGGGGGCTGACACTCCAGAAGAGGTGTAGCTTCTACCCACTGGGAGTGGAGCCCAGCTCCAGGTAAGCTTGGCAGGTCCCAAACCAGATTTCCCCAGCTGGCCCTCACTTTGTATTACTTCATCCCACTCCAGAAAGGCAGTTTATTCAATGGGCCATTTCATGTGATGAGATCTTTATGCTTTGGTGGAATGTTGCTTATAGATAAATTCACAGAGCAGAAGAATAGCTTCTTCTGTGAAACTGTGACCTATTGGAGTTCTAAAAAATAACCTCCCAGGATTCCTGAAACACATGGTAAGGTCAGAACAGTGTGTACAGTAGATAGGAAAGAGTAAGAACCTTTTAAAAAGAAATTTGGGAGATTGGCATTATTTTTTAGAGTTTAACAATTATGTTACATGCAGTAAAATTTAACCTTTTTAGTGTACACTTTTATGAGTTTTGACAAATGCATATGTATATGGGACCGCCACCACAATTAAGACATAGAAGAGTTCCCTGGCCTCAGAAAGTTCCCTTGTGTTCTGTTATGGGTTGAATTGTATCCCCACAAAATTCATACAATGAACTTCTAATCCTCAGCCCCTCAAAATGTAACTTCGTTTGGAGACTGGGTTTTTACAGGGGTAATCAAGTTAAAATGATGGTCATGAAGGTGGGCCCTAATCCAACATGATTGGTGTCCTTATAAAAAGGGGAGATTAGGAGACAGACACACACACAGAGAACACCAGGTGGACATGACGATGGCCATCCATGAGTTGAGGAAGGAGCCTGGAGCACATCCTTCCCTCACTTCCCTCAGAAGGAACCAATCTGCTAACACCTTGACTTCAGACTTCTAGCCTCCAAAACTGTGAGACAATGAACTTCTGTTGAGTAAGCCACCCAGTTCGTGGCGCTCTGTTGTGGTGGCCCCAGCAAGCTAATCCAGCTGTTTTATAGTCAGTCACCTCCTCCAGCCCTACCTCAGCCCCTGGCAATCACTCATCGGGTTTTTGAGCCTATAGTTTTACTTTTTCTAGAACGTCATGTAAGTGGAATCACATAGTACATAGCTTTTGAGTCTGGCTTCCTTCATTGAGTGCAATGCTTTTGAGATTCATCCATGTTCTTTTATTTTTCATTCTTTTCTATTGCTGAGGAATATCCCATTATATGGCTATACCACGGTTTATCCGTTCACCAGTTGAAGCATATTTGGGTTATTTGCAGGTTTGGGTTATTGTGACTAAGGCCTCCATGAATGTTTGCATACACTTGGTGTCTGTCTGTGTGTATGCATAAGTTTTTATTTCTCTTGGGCAAATATCTACAGTAGGATTCTTTGGTCATATAAGTGTATGTTTCCATTTGTAAGAGACTTGCGAACTGTCTCCAAAGTGGCTGCTTAATTTTTACATTGCTACCATTATGTATGAACATTTGAGGTGTTTCACATCTTTTTCATTGCACTTGGTGTTGTCTGTTTAGGTTTTTGCCAACCTAGTAGGTATGTACAGTTATCGCATTGTGGTTTTATTTGCATTTTCCTAATAACTAAAGATGTTGAGCATTTCTATGTGACGATGTACCATCCACACAAAAGAAGGTATATTCCTTTATGAAATATGTGTCTTGTAAATATTTTCTCCAAGACTATAGCTTATCTTTTTATTTTTTAACAGTATCGTTTGAAGAATAGAAGTTTTTAATATGGATGTTGTCCAATTTATCATTTTTAAAATTGGTCATGCTTTTGGTGTTCTATCTGAGAAAACTTTGTCTAACCCAAGGTCACAAATATTTTCAGAACCCTTGTTTTTTTTTTCTTGACTGAAAAGCTGCTTCTGATCCTAAACAAGGCATTTATGCTTTCTCAGCCTTAACGTACCCCTCTGTGAAATGTGGGGACTGAAGTGATAACTATTTTTTAAGCTTTTTGAAAGCTAGGGAACCTACTTTCAAATGAGATGACGCATGATACCTGAGTCTTTAAAACTGACATGTGTTCCTGGGGTTCTGCCCTCCTGGAGTTTCTTGAGCAATGTTTCTCTACCTTTCCTGTGTTCATGAATCACTTAAGGGCCTTGTAAAAATGCAGATTCTGATTCATAGGTCAGGGGTAAAACTGAGGCTCTGCAGTTCTAATAAGTTCCAGGTGATGTCCGTTGCTGGTCCGGGGACCTCACTTTGAGTGGCAAGGCTCCAACATTCTCTGAAAGCCCAAGTGTGAAGTCTATCTCTGTGATATAAGGCTTTGGATTTCTACAGTGCGTATCTTTTAAGAAGAGCAAAGTTCTTCCATATCAGTAATTGTTTCTTTCTCCTTTTTATCTGCCCCATCGTACTCCCCAATTAACTAGTGGGTACACCAGGGCCTAGGTTTGGACCAAGGTCACTGGGATTTGGCAGGATCAGGGAGAGAAGAACGCTGCCAGCAGCTGAGTACTAGCACCATTGTGAACCACGGGATTAAGCCATTCTTATGCTGAGAAATTGCTCCGTTGCAACAGAAACTCAAACTGGCTTAATGAAGAGGGGGAAGCTTTTGGGTTCATGTCACTAAAAAGTTTGAGGTGCTGCTGGCTGCAGGCGTAGTCCCATCTAGGGGTTTGAATGCTATCATAAGGAATACGGGTCTCTGAAAGGTTTAGTTCCATACTCCTCTGAATTGGCTTCACTCCTAGGCAGGCTCTTTATGGGCCATGGTAAGAAGACTATTGGCTGGTCTAGGCCAACGATCCATCACCTTAGCACCAGCAGCAGAAAGACAGCTCCCTTTTCCAATAGTTTCTGCAAAAGCTCTGCATTTGAGTCTTGTTGTCTTTGCTCAGGCCACATGCTTGCCTACTGATGTTACAGTTACTATGGCAGGTGGGGCTGGGATGCAGTGACCTGATGGGCCAGGCTTAGAGCCTGGGGTGAAGTCAGCTTCACCTGAACCACATGGACTTAAAGTAGGGAAGCAAAGATTTCAAAAAAAAAGGAGAAGGTTGCTTGCTGGCTGGGCAAACGGCAGTGTCTACTACAGTCATTTTGAATTCATATGCATAAAAGCCTATACATTTGTTTGTTTGTTTTAAGGGGGGAACAGGAAACAAGAATCTATAACTTTGGTTACTCAGGAAACATTGTCATTGTGCCTTTCGTGTGGCAACTCCTCTGTAACACAGCTCGTTTCCCATCCCCTCAGACTCCTTTCCCCCATTTTTGAGGCAGTCCCCCACCTCCAACACCCCAGGTTTTCAGACTACCTTTCCCAGTCTGAAAAGTGTATTTCAATGCTAAAAATGTATATTCCTACCCCTCTCGGAATTACTGGGACTTGAAGTAAGAATTTCTACAGAGGGCAATGCGTGGCACAAAGAATTCTGCACTAAAGATAGAATTTCAGGCATTGGGGAATTTTCTTTCCTAGGAGAGGAAGGTCTCTTAAATCCTGTCAAATCATCCAGCTGGTTTCACTGACCCACTGAGTTGGCCAAGATCACAGCCTTCCACCCCTAGAGCAATCTCCTGTCTGGAGGTGGCAATGCAAACAGGTGGGGTCACAGCTGGGCTGTTTAAAGCAATGTCAGGACTGTCTTGGGAAGGCAGGTGGCAAACCTTCCCTAATTATCCATGTGAAGAGCCTGTAAATTGAGACCTCAGGAGGGGAACATTCTTGCTTTGTCTCGGGCTGAAGGAGAGGCTGGTTGAGGCTTGATACTATCACCTTCAGTCATTCAGGTGGTTAGAAACACCCCTCAACTGTCGGGTCTGCAGACAGGTCCACACAACTCCCCAGCAGAGGAGAACGGCCCTCGCTGAGAAAGAACTGGTTCTGGCCAGAGACAGGAACCTTTTGTGTGGGATCTAGTTGATATTCTATAATGTCAGGTTAGGCTGATAGGGCATTTTATTGAGTGACACAAATTCCAGCTTCAGTAACAGTACCCCAGTGTCAATAGTGACTGCAAATAGATTGTCTTATAAAACGAGAACATATGTGCACAGTGTCCCAACCTCCCCCCTCCCAAGTGTATATGAGCTATGAGACCACACTTGGCACGTAGACCCCTCTCCCTCCCTCACCCAGCACACACAATGACTCCCTTTATGCACTGCCCGCCAGCCCATGGGAAGGGCACTTGGTGTGTGCGGAGTCTGACTACAGTACTACTGTACGTGGTAATCATTAACCTGAAATGGCATTTACAATGATGAGATGTGGTGTGTGCTGCTCTGCCTCCATCCGTCCAGCAAACAGAACATACTGACTCTAAACAGGTAGGACCAGTTGCTGCCAGACCCTCAAAGACACAATGTTCTGCGATGAAATTAGCCATGCATAATGAGCCATTGAGTCAGCAGCACAAATCCCGGAGTTGGGCCTACACTCCAGGGACTGGCCAGTCAGTTGGGGCTTCTAAATGGGCTTTGTTTGCTCACTGGAAGAGAAAGCTCCAAGGCTAAGTCTAAAACTCTGGGAGCTGAGCTTGAAGCTTCACATGAATTCCCCCAGCAGGAGGCAGGGGCTGAGTCATCCCTTTGGGTTACTTTAGATCTAAAGCAAGGTTTTATCACCTTAGGGCCTTTTTGTATAATGTACGTAAGATACGGGAAAGTCACGCTTTACAGTACAGGAAAGTCACGCTTTAAGAAGCATTGAGGTCAAGTTGAGAAAAAAGGTACAGAGGAATTAGGTAGTTTACTCAAAACACAGCCAACTTGGGACAAAACTGGAGGCAAGACAGGCCTCCCAATTCTTGGGTTTTGGCCTGTTTGGAGGTCAATCAGTTCCAAGCAAGACTGCTCACATTAGGGGTCCAGGCATCCCTCCTTCTTGGTGGCCCTCCCACTTTCTTGTGTGAAAGAGGAGAGGCAGTACGTGTGGCAAACTTAGAGTAAGAGATAGTGCATTCCAGTGGGGCTCCCGGACCCATAGTTGTGTGATGGTGGGGAGATCCCTTCACTGTAGCGACCTCGGTTTCCTCGTCGGCAATGAGAGAAAGCTGGGACAGATGATCTCAGAGTCAGTCCCCTGTGCCACTTATGTGCAGTAGCAAGCGCTCTGCCATGAGCAGGTGCTCTCCTCCTACCTGGAGCACCTGGGAAATGAAGGGGAGGTGAGCTGGGCTGTGGTGTGAAGGTGTCAAAGGGAAAAGGAAGCCCTGGAAATCACACCACTAATCGGGAGCTTTTATTTCCTCCCCGTGACCAATTTGAGCCCCCCTCAAAATGATGAAATGCTACCTGATCAGTACCTTAGAGCCCATTTTATTTCATTCTTTTTATTTTCAGGCCCTGCATCTTCAGATATACCGACTTGGGCCAGATCATGAGGAGAGTTGGTGGTAGACCTTCTGCTTCCCATCTGTAGCTCTTTGCACTGATCTTGTGGCCACTTGTGCTCAGTAGCTAGTACCTAGACCATCTCTCAGTGGGTAACAGCAACAGCAGAAAACATAGATTCTCGAGGACATCTGGTAATGACATGACATCAGTGGTTGAACTCAAATCCTGTGCTACACACATTACTGACATCAGCTCATTTTTTAAAATCAAAAACCTAGGATAGGTACACCTGAAACTCATACAATGCTATCTTTCGATTACATCTTGATTTTAAAACAACTGTGATAGGTGTGCCTTTACCAATTTTACAAAAAGATGTGGAAAGTAAACCTCAGGGGGTGATTTGCATGGAGTCACAAGCAGTGTGGCTGTAGAACCTGTTCACCTAACCATTGTGCCACACTGCTTTGCTATGGGGAAGAATGTGGGGCCATAGACTCTCTTATTCAGAGTTACGGAAATATTTCATAAAGGTGGACTTTTTAATGACCTCAGCAGTTTTCATTAGAAAACCAATGGATAAACAAGGCACCCTCCTTATGGGTTGCGGGCTTTCCTTGGTACACTGGGGCAGGGCCCAGAGACAGAGCCCCAGTTGTCCTCCTCTCGTGCTCTTCAGCCCCCTAAAAGACTTTCTTCCCCTTCTGCAGGGCTCCAGTCATGCTAATACTGGGGCTCGTCAGTGGGTGATCTCACCGAGGTGGGTGAGAGTTTTCTAAGGCCTTCCTCTGGATAAGAAAGCAGGGTGATCACTCTGGCTCCTGCTGCTAGAAGCTCTTGCCCAATCAAGGTCTTGTTTCAGTGCTTTCATGTGATAGTTGGGTGGAGGGCTGGGGAGAAGAAGAAACTAGAGTCATGTTAAAAAATGACCAGAACAACTTGAAATGCTTTTCTCTCTCTCATACTGAAGAAACTCATTCCCGACATAATCCTCAAAATCAAAAGTGGGAAGGGTAACTGTTTTCCAAAGGGATGAGCCAAATGTGGACTCAGGAGGCTTAGCAATTGTTGTCTTTTCCTGGACCCTCAAGGGAGGCCAAGAAAGAGACTGGGGTGCATGATGTGTTGCCAAACAGCTCCTTCATGCTGGGGTATCCTGACATGAGGTCATAGGGCGTTCCTGCTGATGACATTCAGTTCTAGGAAAACTGTTTGGCGTTGTCAAACTAGAACTAGCTGACCTCAGGAGAGCATGTACCCAGAACCACGTGGCCCCTTGTGGCAGGTCAGGACTGGAGTCTCTTCAGTGTCACAAGCAACCGACTTGAAGGTGACTATGGCTTGCAGTCAAAGTTCAAAAAGCATGGCCTAGGAGGGTTTTGATTAGTCTGAAACAGACTGTGCCCTCACCAAATGCTACAGTTGAAATGCCCCTTCTTCAGCCAAGCTCCTGTCCTCTGTGATTCTCCCAAGTAACTCTTATCACAAGAGCTATTGAAATAATTTCTTATACAATTATTTGCTTACTGTCACCTTTCCCAAGCTGTCAGCTCCACAGAGGAGACTGATGGATCACCAATACCTAGTTCAGTGCCAGCACTTAGTAGGCATTCAATAAAGATTTGTTGAATAAAGGAGGGGTAATGTAGGAAATATTACATCAAAAAATCCATAGGAAAAGGTTGGAAGTAGAAATGATCTTATGTTTATTTCAACCCTGAAAAGCAAGGCCAGGAGTGATACAATGACTTGTTCAAGGTCACATGGCTGGGTGACTAGAGAGCTAGAACTACAACCCAAGACCTTCAGCTTCAATTCAGTCATTGCAGGGGTTACCTTTCATGTCTGCTCTTAGCTAAAATGATATGAGATACTAATTCTTCTGTGGAGTCTTGCAGTCCCTCTGCCTCCAAACATGGCTGGAGTCTGTTCACTTCTCTGCATCCCTTTTTTAGCATCGCCCTAGGCCAAACTCCCATCATCTCCTGCCTGGAATTGCAGGAACTTCTTAGGTAGTCTCTTAATTGCTACCTGCTTGTCTCCATTCCCTTCTACACATATGAAGCACAGTAATCTTTGAAATGTGTGTATCTTAGCATGTCATTCCCCTGCTTCAACCCCACCAGCGGTGTCCTAAATGTAACCATGGTCACTCCTTACCAAGGCCCACAAGCCCTGTGTCAGCTGACCCTCGGTCCCCTGTCCTTTCATCCTCACTCTTCCCTTCACTAGCTACGTTTCACCCACGCTGGCCTTTCGCTTCTGTTGCTCAAGCAGTTCAAGTTTGCAGTTTCTTCAGCCAGAACACTTTCTGACAGATCTATATATGTTTCTTTTCACAAAGTGTCCCCTCTGACCATGCTGCGCATAGTAAGCCCTCTCATGCCACACCACTATCTGTCACATTATTCTGTTTTGGTACTTTCACTGCATGGATCACTCTCTGAGCTCATCTTCTTTACTTATTTGTTTTCTTGTATGGTATCTGCCAAGTCATATCCTAATGGAAGCTTTGTGAAAGTAGGAACTTGGTGTTATATGTCCAGCACCTTAATCAACACTCATATATATTTACTGAATTTGTGGAATAAGTTAATGTTTGAAACCATGTCTATGTAATTGGAGGTACTATCATGGATTTGTTCCTCAAGGTGATAGTAAAGAGTTAACGTATATAAATCCTAGAATATTTGCTTGGGAAAGGAAGACACTTGGATAGGCCAAACATTCCCCAAATTGGCCAGCATTGCCTTAACCGGTGTAGTTCAGTGGGTTGAAGCATCATCCTATAAACTGAAAGGTCATGGGTTTGATTCCAGGTCAGGGTACATACCTAGGTTTCAGGTTTGGTCCCAGGTTGGGGCATGAATAAGAGGCAACCAATTGGTGTTTCGCTTTCACATCACTGTTTCTCTTTCTTCCTTACTCTCTCTATAAAAATCAATAAAAACATATCCTCAGGTGAGGATTTAAAACAAGAATAGAGCTTCCTGGGAACCTTCCAGCACTGAATGGATCAGAACATCCAGGGCTGAGTCAGGAGGCTGCTGGCTACTGACAGAAAGTAGGCCAGTTTGGAAAACCACTGGGTGATAGGATCCAGAGCCAAGTACATGTTCTTACCTTTGACCTTGTATCTGCACTTCTGGGAAATAATCCGAACCACAGAAAAGACTTTGTGTACAAAGATAGCTATCTCACCTTGTTTATAAAATTTTAAAATATGAATGCCCAAAGGTAGGGGAAGTGATTAAGGAAACCAAGATATTGTCTCTTGATGGACATTAAAAGTCTTCTGAATATGTTTCTACATGAAAAGTTTTCTTGACTTTGCTCCATAGTCTGAAGGGGCAAGGAGAGACTGAAAAAAGAGGCAGATCACACCAGATTGGTGAGTGGCAGGTTTTATAAGCAAGGGAATTTACATATGAGGCTTGTCTTGGGTGACCAAAAAACAAGTAGATTTCATCTACCTACCAGAAGCTTAAAAGTTTATATAGTGGTCCTTAAGAGGTTCAGTCACATACATGGTCCAGATGGTCTCCACAACATATTATTCTCTCAAGGCTGTGTCTTTGAAATTTATACAGTGTAGGAATGGTGGGCATAACATACATTCCAAGAAAAGAGGCAGGGATAAGGGGCTTCTAATTGCCCAGGTCCAGCTCATGGGTCAATCAATGGAACCCCCATGATTAATGTCCTTAGAAATGAGACCCCAGGGAGCTAGCTCACCCCCTCTGCCTTTCAAGGGCACAATGAGAAGTGAGCATCTACAACTCAGAAGAGGGTTCTCATAAAACCCAACCATGCTGATGCCCTGATGGACTTTCAGCCTCCAGACTGTGCACAATACATTTTTAGTGTTTATAAGCCACCCAGTCTGTAGGATTTTGTTATAGCAGCTGAAGCAGACTAAGACGGGCTTCATGCTAGGATGTAAACTGTTGGTTTGGTTTGGTTTGATAGTGGTTCGATGCATGACACATACTGAAAGCTGACTACATAGGTTTGAATTCCAGCTCTGACTTAAGTATTATCTTGGGCAAGATGCTAAACCTCTCTGTGCTTCTATTCACTCATCTTTAAAATGGATACATTGAGGGCTATGGTGCGCTATTGCAGAGTTGTGTTTTTAACCTTTTTATTGTAAAATCACAGAGACAGAGAACCACACAAAACAAAGGTATAGCTTAGTGAATTATTATGAGGCCTATGCTCTTTTAATTACCTTCCAGGTCAAGAAATATAAACTTGCCATTCTCCTCAGAAGCCCTTCCATGGGCTCTGCCCCTGAGTCCCCTGCCTCTGTCTAAATGTGACCCCCATCCTGACTCTTCTCTTAATCACTCACTTTTTTCCTCTGTTTAATCACCTGTATTTGTATCCCATCTTGAATCACTATTGTTTAACTTTAATATGTCTTTTATGTTGCTTTTAACACACGGACCCTCCCCTATTTCTTTGTTTCCCTTATAATTTACCTGTTGAAGCAGTCAATTTCATGTATAGTTTTTCCCATGCTGGATTTTGTTAACCATTGTATGGATGGCTTTCCACTGGGGAGTGACATGATCTAACTTAGATTTTAAAAGGATCATGCTGCCTATTGTGTTGAGATTGTAAGGGACAAGAATAAAAGCAGAGACCTCCTAGGGACTCTTACAGAAGTTCCTGAAAAATGATGTGTTTTCAGCCAGGGTGGGAGAGGTCAAAGAGGTAGAGGGAGTTGGCTTCAAGCTGTATTTTTAAGCTCCATTCGCCAGCAGGATTTCCTTATACATTGGACATGGAGTTTGAAAGAGAGAAGTCAAGAATGACTCCAAAGATTTTTTTTAGACTGCTTTATTGATACATAATTCGTGTATTATATAAGTACTATATAATTTACCGATCTGAATTGTAAAGTTTCGTGGTTTTTAGTATATTCAAAGAACTGTGCAAGCATCACCCTAATCTAATTTTAGAACATTTCCATTGCAAAGAAACCCTGTACCCATTAGTAGTCATTCCTTGTTCCTGCCCTACCCTCCCGCTTCCAGACCCTAGCAACCTCTAACCTATTTTCTGCCTCTATAATCTGCCTATTCTAGATTATTCAAATAATCAGAATCACATAAAATGTGGTCTTTTGTGATTGGCTTCTTTTACTTAGCAAATGTTTTCAAGGTTCAACGAAGTTGTAGCATGTATCAGTACTTTATTCCTTTTTAATATCAAATGATATTTCATTGTATGGATATACCATATTTTGTTTATCCATTTATCATTTAATGGGCATTTGGGTTGATTTCACTTCTGGCTATAAAAAATGCTTATATGAGCACTTGTGTACAAGTGTTTGTATGAACATATGTTTTCAATGGTTCTGGGTCTATACCTTGGAGTGTCATATGGTAGAGCCATATGATAACTCTATGTTTAACTTATTGAGGAACCACCAAAATGTTTTCCATTGTGAATGAATCATTTTACATTTCCACCAGCAATGTATAAATGTTCCAATTCCTCTATATCTTCACCAAAATGTGTCACTACTATTTATCTTTTTGAAAATGGTTATCCTAGTAGATGAGAGTGGTATCTCATTGTAGTTTTTATTTGAATTTTCCTAATCACTAATGATGTTGAGCACTTTTCATATGTTTATTGGGCATTTGTATATCTTCTTTGGAAAAATGTTCAAATTTTTTGCTCATTTCTTCATTGGCTTGTCTTTTTATTTTTGCATTTGAAACATTCCTTATATATTCAGATATATGTCCCTTGTCCACTATATGATTTGCAAATATTTTTGCTCCTTCTGTGAATTATCTTTTCACTTTCTTGACAGGGTCCTATAAAGCACAAAAACTTTTAATTTTGATGAAGTCCAGTTTCTCTAATTTTTTATTTTGTTGCTTATGCTTTTGGTATTATTTCTAAGAAACTATCACCTAACCCAATGTCATAAGACTTACTCTTATATTTTATCTATGAGTTTTATAGTTTTAGAGATCTATAGTTTAGACTTCTTATATTTAGGTCTATGATCCACTTTGAGTTGATTTTGTGTATAATATGAGGTAGGGAACCATTTGGACCATTTAATTTTCAGTCTTTTGGAATTAGATATCCAGATGTCCTAGCACAATTTATTTAAAAGATTATTCTTTCTTCATTGATTTATCTGTCACCGTTGTTGAAAATCAATTGACCATAAAGGTGAGGTTTTATTTATGGACTCTCAATTCTATTCCATTGATTTTTCTGTCTATCTTTATGCCAGTACTACACTGTCTTGATTACTCTAGCTTTGTAATAAGTTTGGAATAGTCTTGTTTCTACTGATTCATAATTAACTCACTTGAAATTCAAACTTTAAAACTGTTTGCATCATCATCATAGACAAGTTTGACACCAGATTTAGAATTCGGGAAAAAGAGTGACTGATTTATTTGGAATGAGATTAAAGGAGTTGAGGAGGAGAGATCTGTTGTTTTCTTTGGCAGAAATTAAGAGTGATTATCCTTTTCCAGGACCCAATGGCTTTAGGGACTCATCTTAGAAAAATTCTAAGGATTCTCAATGTTTTAGTTTTACCTTTACTGAGATTAATACTGACATAATTGTTCACTTACCAAACTGGGGAAAGAGATAGAGGCAGCAGTGAGCATATGTGTGTTTGTGTGTCTTTGTATGTGTTCATGTGTTGGGGGCAGGGTTAGGAATAGTGGCTTCAGGTTTATTGCCTTCTTTTTTCAGTCATGTCCCTTCTCTTTGGCATTACAATGGTCACATGTCAAACCAAGTTTGGCATTTTTCTTTCATTCTTTTGGTGGAGTGGGAACAGAAAAGTCACTTACTGTTGGTTTGGCTCTGCAAACCTGAACAACCCTGGTAGAAGTTCAGTACGATTCTTGCAATCCAGGGTACCAAAATAACTACTTAACACTTTTGCTACTCCCTTGTGGTTACTAATGAGGTCTGGAAGAGTGAAGGAGGTGAGGAAGAAGAGCCTGGTGGGAGTAGCTTTGGCCACCTGGCTAGTCTCACACGTCTCGGTACACATCTTCTTTGGGACCAAGTGGTATGCCAGGTTGCCAATGTTTAAAAAAAATGCCTCCACCTTTCCACTTGTTTGGACTCAAAAGTATTTCTAGAATAACTTATGATAAGGAAAATAAATGTAGCAATCATTATAAGCCAGGGTAGAAAACAATCTCCATCCTTACCAACCAGCAAGGAGTTCATATGCAGTTTTCCTAGTTTAAGATTACCTTCCAGATTTCTCTTCCTGCCTACAGCAGCACAGAAGTCTAGTTCTGTCAGTAATATACCAAATCAAGCCCCATAGGTGGGGGTCTCCTAGGGACTAAAACATTCTTAGAAATCAAAGCCAAAAATCACAAAATATTAGTCTTGAAAGGGACCTAACAGCTGACTAATTCATAGAGGAAAAAGACCAAACTGAGTCTGCTGGTAGTACATGGCCCAGGTAAATTCACATGATTTTTCAAGGCAAACCAAGACTTCAAATTAGCAAACCAGACTCTGTATTTCTGATTTGGTGCCCTGATGACCACAACATTAGATTTGGGGAAAAACGCTAATACCATTTATTAAAAACTCAGACATTTTTCCAATATTTCTGAGCCCTGTACTGCTGCCTCGACTTGTTAGTCAATAGCCTTGAGGCATAGACACAAATCATGGCATCTCAGGTGAACCAGTTTATCATGAAGACATTAAAAAATTATTCAGCAGAGGCAGAAAAAAATCAAATGATTAAGCCTCCATCACAAGTCCTAACATGTCACGCTTATCGTGTTTTGCCTTGTTGAGATGTCCTATCTTCAAAGAACCTTCTCTTGGTTGGAAAGCTAGTCAGGGCCAGTTGGATCAATTAACCTTTAGAAGAGCTGATGGCTGAGTTATGAATAATAAGGCAACCTCTCCCAGCAGGCAGCTTGAGACATGATATATATGTCCCTGGCTGGGTGACTCAGTTGGTTGGAGCATTGTCCCATAAACCAAAAAGTTGCAGGTTCAATTCCTGGTCAGGGCACACACCTAGGCTGTGGGTTCAATCCTTAGTATGGGAGGATGCTGATTGATGTTTCTCTCTCGCATCAATGCTTCTCTTGCTCTCTCTCTCTTCTTCTCTCTCTCTAAAAATCAGTAAACATATTCTCCAATCAAGATAAAAAAAAAGAGATAATATGTGTGGGTATGTGCAATATGGAAAGTTATTCTTTTTCTGTCTTCTAATGTACTAGTGCAAGCTTGGACAGGGAGCAGATCTTTGACCGTAATGTCTCCAGCAGCCAGCACAGAGGGTTCTCAATAAACCCTCATTGGAGGAACGAATAAACCTCTGATTCTACCACGCTATACACATATAACAGTCAGGCAAAGAACAACAAAGGAAGAGGAGAGAACAAATTTAAAGGAAGGTGATCTCTTTTGATTGAGAATGGAGATAAACTGAAAAGGGCTTTTTATGAAATAAGCACTGTCTGGCCCCTTATTTAGGAATTCAGGTGGGCTTTTCCTCAAACCATTTCCTTCATCAGTGGTCCCTCTGGGTTTTGATATCTTCATCTGAAAAATGCAATGAATACAGTCCCTACTTCATGAGGTTGCTGTATTAATTTAAGGATTAAATGAAGGAACCTATGTAAAACATTAAGAATGTTTTGAGTTCGTACTAATTGAATATTAATATACAAACATTTTGTCCTAACACTCTTGTCTGTAAAACAGGGAAAAGGATCACTCTGACTTCACAGTTTTAAAGTACAGATAAAGTAATGATAGCAGAAGCTAATATTACAGTGCCTCCTATAGGCTAAACATTATTCAAGGCACTTTGCATTTATTACAAATTCATTGTAACCACCCAGTGAGTAAGGTACTGTTATTATCCCCATACTGCAGATAAGAAAAGCTGAGGTTCAGTTGGGATAAGTACCTGCTCAAGGCCATACAGCTAGTAAATAGTGGAGCCAGAACTGGAACCCAATTAATTCAACAGCATTAACCAGGGCTATGTTACTTCTTATATATACAAGTAAAACATTCAGCACAGGGTCTGGCATATAGTACATGCTGACTTATTATAAATCAATACATGTTGCTCAATAAATGTTGATGAATATAGCTATTTTTTGTATTCAGTTTGCTTATTTATATTTTCAATTGTGACTGTGGTGGCATTAGGAAATATATCTATTGTCTCTTTTGCTTTACTACATCTATTATATCTTTAACTTTGGGCAGAAAAGCACTAGTTTCACAAATAAACCCTCACCTTGATTATCACAGTGGAATCACACCACACATGCATTTAACCCAGAGGAATTCCACTACACATGCTTGGAAAAGATAGATACAAGGGAGATCACCCATCTTTTATAGATGAAGAGAGGGAGGCACAGAGGTAACAATAAATCCCATCACTGAAAGCCTGTTATATAGCAAGTATGTCCCTTATCTCTAATTTTCATCATAACCCTGCAAGGTAAGTTATTAGCCTCCTTTTACAGTTAAGGAAATAGAGGCTTATGGGGTTAGGTAACTTGCTCAGCATCACACAGCTGGTAAGTGGCTGAGGCAGAAGTGAAGCCCAAAGTTTGTGCTCCTTGCGCCACGCAGCCCTCTCCTTGGGGAGGACCCAGTCCTCTGCAAGAAGACCCATTCTCACCTGCTGGCAGTTATGCAGTGAGCATGGTGAGGCACTAGGTTTACCAACAATAATGATGAAAACTGATCTCCTCTGCTTGTCTCCTCATCTACCTCTCAGTTGGTGCTACCTAAGGATTTTATGAAGATCATGTTTATAAATGGTTTTGACCTTCTTGTAAACAAGAAACAAGATAAACTGGATGACCATGGCTTTGACCCTACTGCAAAACATTACCTGTCTGAAGTCCTAGAAGTTACTGCAGAGTGAGCAGGTGGTTTCTTTCACTTTGTTCTTCTAGGTTGGCTTGCTTTCTGTTCAAAAAGCCCTGAGGCAGACAGAGAAATGGGAAAGAGTCTTTTCTGTCTCAATAGAAGTCTCTGCCAACTGATTGCAAAAGCAAGGACCCAAGAATCTTTTTCTGCTATCCCTTTTGTCCAGTCCATCAACAAAAGTCCTCTACCTCTAGATCATCCACACCCATCCACCTTGAACTCTATCTTGAACTCTCTAATTCAGGACATTATCGTGTCTGACTTAATGAGTAACTAACTCTCCCAGTTGACTTAGGATTTTCTAGTGTTAGTGCTGCAAGTCCCACCTCAGGGAAGCCCTCAGTTGCAGGCAAACCAGGATGGTTGATCTCCCCACTGCCCTGGTCTTCTGTAGCCATCTCCTAACATGTCTCATTGTTCCCAGATTTATTGGGTTTTTTTATTCTCCATCCTGTACTCCACAGCACTCCTTCAGCATTATAAATTATTGTGTCATCCCCACTACTTAAAATTCTACTTTGAGAAAAAAATTAAAACTCCTTACTTGGGCTGACAAGGTATTGCCTGATTTGGCCCTTTGCTGTGTTTCCAACCTCAACTCATTTCCTGTCCCTCATCCTTCACTGTATTGATGTTGTCAGTTCCTCAATCTCACCAGGCTCCTCTCCTCCCTGGCACCTCTCACCATGCTCTTGCCTTTGCCTGGAATGGCCTTTCTCCAACTCTTTGTTCACAATTTGTAATCATGTAGATGTGTGATTATTTAATTAATGTCTTTCTCTGAGAATTAAAGCTTCTTGACTCCCCAATTCATTACTTAATCCCCAGTGCCTAGTACTGGGGTTGACCTCTAATAAAGTCACATGAAATATTTACTGCATAAATCAATGAATGAATGAAAGGAATGAATAGTGTTTGTTAATGGAATTTGCTACTAAGATTTCATGTGCTGAAAGCTGGGGTTGCTAGGATATAATGAGCAAGGTCCCTTGAGGCTAGACGGGAGGCAGGCCATGCCAAGGAGTTAGGACATTGTCTTGAAGACAATGGGGAACCCCTGCAAGGTTTTGAGCTAAAGAGTGAGGTAGTACTGTATACATTTTGAAATACCAAGATTGGAGAGGTAGGTAGGGGCCCACTCAGCAAAAAGTCCCTTCAACCCTGGGCAGCTTTAGGAATTAGGGTGTGTGTTTGCAATGGTTGTATAGAGCCAACTGGGTATTATTGTTCCTTTGGTTAATTTTCTGGAAACAATCAGTCAGTTATGAATCAAAGACTTCCATAGCTCTGGCCCATAACTAATGGTATTTTTAAAATGTCTTTAATCACAAATTGGAGATTATGTAAAGAGCCTAATTGATGTTGAGATTGGATTCTTATGGGAGCAAGTCAGCAGTGCCATGTGTCCAAGGTTGAATTGTATAGTGTATTGTACTAGGATAACATGAGGGGAAGAAGTGACTTCTAACTAATTCTGTATTAAACTAGGCTCCCACGTAGGGAAGCAGTGTCTTCCATCCAACAGGGTATGGCAGTAGGCTCACACTGCCCTGATCTAGGCCTATTATTTATTTTAACACTTTCTTATGGAAAATCTCAAAAATATACAAAATAGAGCAGTATAATGAACTTCCATGTACCTATCACTCAGCTTCGACAATTACCAATATTAGGTCATCTTCCATCCCCTGCTCAATTGTTCTTATTTTACACTTATTTTCTAAGTAAGGTAAATTTTACACAGCACAAATCTTTGCTGTACAAATCTGACGGGTGGAATCATCCATTTAACACAGGCTTCTCTCATGATCTAGAACATTTTTTATCTCCCAGTTTCTTTGTGTTCCTGCCTAATCTCTCTCCTCCCCCATAGCAACCTCTGTTCTGATATTTTTTAAATCTTAGATTAGTTTCGCTGTTTTAGAAGTTCATATACATGAACTCATACAGTCTGTACTCATCTATGTCCAGCTTTTTCACTCAGGATAGTGTCTGTGAGATTCCTCCACATCATTTCATTCATCAGTAGTTCATTTTTTAATGTTGCTGAATCGTATTCCATTGTATTAATAAACCATAAGTTGTTTATTCATTCTCCTATTGATGCACACTTATTTGGGTTGTTTCTGTTTGGAGCTATTATGAATAAAACTACTATGAACACTTGTGTACAATGTTTTATGGACCTGTGTCTTAATGGTATATCCTAGGTGTAAAATTTCTGGGTTTCCACATTATTTTTTGTCTGGATGGCTACTATGTTCCCCCAGCTGCCATGCCTGCCACCTGGTATCAGCCCCCAAATATGGACATTAGCAAAGCAGAACTCTATCCATTTCAAAATCCACTTAGGAAGCTCAGGTGGTCTTCCACTGTTTTCAGGGTAAAGTTCAGCCTGCCTGGCATGGCATTCAAGAACCCCCACAACTCCATCTCAACTTTCTTTCCCCATGTTTATTTCCTGCACTTTCTTTGATGGCCTCTGGAAGCTGACTGCTTCGTTTCTTTGATCTTAGGCTCTTGCATGACTGAGCCTAGAGAACACCATCTTGCTGGACTTTGTAACCCATGGCAGTGCCTGGCTCACAGTGGAACTCGAGAATGTTTGCCAAATGGACAGTCAATGCTTACCGTGTGGAACTCATGCCTCTAACTGCAAACCCAAGAATGTGCTGCCACTGCTGCTTTCACTCTGCCTTTGTAGAGGTGGGGGATTAAATCAGGTGAGATTTCTCTGGATGCTCAGATTCACTAGGAATTTTTCCAAATCACCTGGATCCAGAAATTCCACATGACTCATTTCATCAGTCTCCCCATGATAAGGAGTGGAGTGGTATAAAGGGCATGGGAGTAAGAGTCAGCTGTCCCAAGTTCCAGTCTTATTTCTACCATTCACTGTGCATCCTGAGGTAGGTTCATCACCCGAGCCTCCGTTTCCCCTTTTGGAGCACTGGGATGGAGCTGGAGTGAAGATTGACTGGATGAACATTAAAATCAAACCTAAATGCACCCGTGAGATTGAATTTCAGAAAACAGTAAACTGGATCTGCTGTCTCCTTTTTGTGTGCAGGCCTTTGCCCTTTTGTATTGTCTTTCCTGTGCATTCAGCGCTGCCTGCAAACAGTCCAGCTTCACTCCTTGCCCCAAACCATCAATGCCAACAACCAGAACACAGTTGGGACACCAAATTCCTGCCAGCAGAACCTCATCCAATCATGATAAGAATTGGTCTTCAGCAACGTATCAGCCTAAAGCAGAGATATCTGCTTGAGAGTGCACTGTAGGCTCAGGGCTCGCCACAGGTCATAGAAAAAACTGGCAAAAGTGAGACTGCATTTTTTTTCGCAAAGGAAACAAAATTTCTATCCTTGTTTCAGAAACACTAATCACTTTCTAGCTCAATGTCTTAATTTTTCTTTGCTTAATCATCTGTAAAATGGAAATACATAATAAAATGTCTATCTCCAAGGCTTTTTAAAAAATTAAATAATAGATGTAGAATACTTAGAATTACGACTGGCACACAGGAAAATCTCAATAAATATTAGATAATGTCATCATTATCATTAATGCCATTAGCGGCATCTGGGATACAAACAACCCTGCGGGATGTGGACTCCACCCAATATTCTACAAGGTTTTAAGGTGCTTACCAAGTTCACAAAATGATTTCATTTCCTCACCCACAGAAACGCGTTCAAAATGGAAACAGTGTTGCCAAGTGCCAGCAGCCTTTGCTCTCTTTTTTCTTGGAAACAAAATTTTTAAACTAGAAAGCTCACTTTTTTGAGTCTCCCATCTCTTAGGTCCCATCCATGGGCGTCGTCCATGGTGACAACAGAAGTGGGCAATGGACTTATCGTACCATCTTGAGAAGAAGGGAAGTGACCTGGCAAAAACTCTTGGGAGGGTAGAAGCCTAACACTCACAGACGTGCCCTTGACGATAATCGATGGAAAAGGTGAAGAGCAGAACAGAGTGGCCGTGAACAAAAGCTGGAATTGTTTGAGAAATGGACCCTTTTCAGACGCCTTCAAAGCCACCCTTTTACAAAGTCTGGCAGGGATACAGTATCGAGCCTGGGTGACAGCCAAGCATGGCCTTAATTTATTATTGCCAAACTGTTTGTTGTCTTTATTTGCCAAGACTGACTAATTGAACTTTTGTTGGTCTGGCTGCCCCTCCAGAGAACTATTGTTATCTGCTCCATGAGGCCTTGCATGAACTGTGCCAAAAACTTGACCCCAGCTGTAGCCAAACTTCCCTTCCCCGTTCGGGTGGCTCTTTGTCTTTCAGGCACACTGTTGTCTTGTTTCTGTTTTGTTTTGTTCAGTTCCAACTCGGAGTGGGTGTTTGGACGGAACTAGAATGAAATTCATGGACCTGAAGGGAACATTCCTGTTGGGAGGTCAAAGGGGTCCCCCCAAAAAGGCCTGCATGGAGGTTTCCTTCCTTGATTTCCCCCCTGTGTCTCAGTGAGAGGCACCCCTCTCAGCTTCTGCCACATAGGAAAGGGATGCTCTGGACCAATGGTTCTCAAAGTGTGGTTCCGAGAGTACCATCGGTCTCCCCTGGGAATTTGTTGGGAATGCATATTCTTGGGCCCTGCTCAGGAGCTGCCAAATCAGCAGCCTGTATTGTAACAGGCCTCCTGGGTAAGTCGATGTACACCGAAGTTTGAAACTGGTGCTCCAGGCTGGGGTTTCTCAAGCTCAGCATTGCCAACAATTTGGGCTGGGTGTTTCTTTGTAGAGGGACCCGTCCGGTACATATAGGGTGTTTATTTAGCAGCATCCCTAGCCTCTACCCACTAGCTTCCAGTAGACCAGGCCCATACCCTCACCCAATGTGACAACCAGAAATGTCTCTGGTCCTTGACAAATGTCCTAGGATGAAGGAGGCAAATCATACCTGGTTCAAATAATCGACAAACTACTAATTTCTCTGGGCTTTTATGTTTTCTGTATTATAGGGACAAACAACTGTCCCACTGTCTGGAGGCTCCTTAGCACACCATAATGGTAAAGTAAAAAGACAACCAGCTAACAGATTTTTTTCTTCAATCTTGATACATCTTTCTTTGAATGCATTCACAGGCTAGAGCAGATGACTTTGATATTGACTTTAAGAGCTAGTTCTCCTGCTCAGCTTACTTGGTATACTCAAAACAAACAAAAAAAACTCTTCAGAGTTTGGGTTCTTCTCATCTTCTTTTGGGTTTGCTACCCCTGGGGCAGAAGACACAGAGGGACTGAGTTCAGAGGTGCATACCTACTGTGCAGAGTGATATGAATGGTACTTTTGCTAATCTTTTCTCTCACCTTCAAAATGGAAGATTTCCTTGTGCATTTCTGGGGCAAGTGTTTCCGAGTTCTCGTTCTGTATTTCCATCATTGAGTTCTTAGTGTTGTTGCACATGAGGTTTGTATTTGAAGAGTACCCAAACCAGGGACTTTGTAGTAGACTTTATTCCCACCACTGTCATTTCAGGTTTTGACAATGTTTCCCCTTAAGGAAGCTGGACTTGGCAAAAATCAACTTGAACTAACTCAGCCAAACCTAAAGTCAATTGCTCACGTAAACATCAACTACAGGTCACAATACATCTGCTCATTTGGTTGGAATCTATTGAGAATCCACTACTACCAACATTGTGTTAGATCCTTAGGATGTGGAGAGAGAAGTGTAGAGTCTCTGCCCGGGGTGGCAGGGCGGACTCCTTTTCAGACAAAGGAAGAAGCCATTTCAAACAGAATGTACAATTCTTGACACAAGAGGGAAGCATGAAGCATCCCAGTGGTGGGGGGAGGCCTCAGTGTCTGATACATAGTAGGGGCTTAACAGAGATTTTTTAAATGTATCTTATAGAAGAACCATTCTATACTGGGAAAGTTTAAAAATCTAACCAAAAAAGAATGCTACCTAGGTTTTCAAAGAACGAGCCATGCAGAGGGTGTGGAAAAGGTATTTCAGATAGAGAAAGTAACAGGTGCAAAGACAGTGGATAGGAACATGCATCATATCCTTGGATGGACTTAAGAAGGCTTGACTAAGTTGTCTGAAGAAGTGATTTTTCTGGTTGTCTATTGCTGTATAAAAAATTATCCCCAACTGTAGTGGCTTAAATCAATCATTTTGTTTCTGTTCTAATTTTGAGGGCAAGGAATGTTGAAGGGCTTGGCTGGATGGTTCACCTCTCATTCACTTGGCACCAGGTGGGGCAACTGGAGCTGATGGTCTGCCTCCAAGATAGCTTCTTCATTGGCATCTCTGGTACCCTGTGTTCCTTGGCTTCTCTCCCTGTCCACATGGTGTCTCATTATCCAGCATCACTCCCTCCACGTGGTCTGTGTGTCTCATGACATGGCACACTCAGGGTAGTTGGGCTTCTTATGTGGCAGCCAGAGCTTCCCCCAGAGCAAATATTCCAGAAGAGCGTGTTCTAAGAGGCTCAAATGGAAGCCTCAAAGCTTCTTACCATCCAACTTTGAAAGTTTCAAAAAATGCTTGTTTTAGAACATACTTTTGATGTATTCTAATGATCAAGCAAGTCACTACAACCAAACCAAAATTCAAGAGAGGACGGAAATAGCCCCCTTGCTTAATGGGGGAAGGGCTTGTATACAAAAAGAAGGAAGAAATTCGACAGGAATCACCTTGGAGAAATACTTCCTTAGTGGGTTTCAGGAATAGAAGGAGCTGGGGCTAAAGAACTGAGCCTGAAGGACTTGGAGCAGCAAGATAAGGAATGAGGAATTTGCCCTGAATTCCGTGAGAAGCCATGGGAGGTTTGGAGCAATGAGATGAAGTGCTGTGGTCAGATTCACTTTAGAATTATTCACCCCTGACAGCTACAGGGAATGGGATGTAGTGGGATGAGACTGGAGGCAGGAAGGAAAACTGAGATCTCTTTAGCCTTAAAGAGAAAAACTGATCTGGGGGTGGGGGTTGATGGGCAGAGGTGTCATAGAGTGAGAATACAAGGAAAATTCAAGTTATCTGAAGGCTTCTGACACCTTTCCCCATACAATCAAAAGTAGTTCCCTTCAAAATGGGAGAAGAAAAGTATCATTCTCCATTCCTGGAACTGAATGGGGGGTAAGTGGCAGCTGGCAACTGAGCTTGCCCTTAGAGGCTTAGCAGCCACACCTATTGGGGTTGTTAGGTGCTGCCACTAAGGAGAACAAACAGGACTGGTGTGAAGACCATTAGAAAAGGCCCTCAGAACAAAGACTCCATTTGGCAGCTGTTGCTCAGGGCTGAGTGATATAAACAGAAGAGTTTGTTGAGCAAACATGAAAGAAGCCTAATTGATGCAATTAAGATGAAATTAAATAAAGGAAGGTTTTATCCTCAAGTTCATGGAAAATTTTTCACAAGGTTGTCACTGGAATAGTCATTTAGGGCTTTTAAATAAAGACAAGCACAGGATGTGGGAAATTGGCCCATTTGACCCTTAGAAGTGGACCAAATCAAGTGTGGCGATGTGGACTTCACGTGCGCAATTATTTGGCCCTCACTGTCAGATCTGCGGGTGGGTGGGGCTGTAAATTAGGATTGGGTAGGACTGGGGAGGAATGAGACAGAGGTAGCCAACAATTCAACAAAACCAGACTCTCTTCTCTCTTGGTTATCAGATTACTCTGTTTTGTTTACTTCCTAACACCACTATCTGGAATTATCCCGTTGGTTGCTTGCTCGCTTGTTCGCTGTCTGTGCTTCCTATTCAAACACACACACACACACACACACACACACACACACACACAATGGAGCTCTGGGTTCCTTGGGAGCACAGCTTTGGAGATGCTATCTGTCTGGGTTAAGACCCCCAATACAAAAGCGAACACCTGTACCTCACCCATGGGTCAGAGCATGCTCTGACAGCTCTGTCTCAGGGAAAATTGATGCCTGAAATCAATTCAAACATGTATATCTATTTAACAAAGAACTACATAGTATAATTTCAAGCATTTTACTTACAACTATTAACTTAATCCTCCTAACGATCCTATGAGGCTGGGACACTCTTATCCTTATAGTACTTGACAGGTAACAGCGCAACAGAGGAGTCAATATAGTAAATCTTGAAGTCAAGTAGCATAAATCACCCTACTTAGTCCTTTTTTTTCAAAATTCTTTTGGCTCTTCTATGGCCTTTGCATTTTCTTATTAATTTTGAGTCAGTGGGAGTTTGTGTTGAATCTAAAAATTAATGTGAGAAGAATTACTCTTTTGATAACATTGAGTCCTCCAATCTGTGACAAGGGCATGGTCCGTTTATTTAGCTATCTACTTTCAACAATATTTTGTTGGTTTGAGTATCTTCACTGTTGATGTTAAATTACACCTATTTCATTATTTTTTTATGCTGTTTTGAATTAAATTACTTTCTTAATCTTATTTTTGAAATTTCATTGGTAGTATTTAGATTTAGTATTTCTTCTTGAGTAAGCTTTGATAATTTATATTTTTCTAAGACTGTCTATTTCTTATCAGTTGTTCAATTTATTTAAAGTTCTTCATAGTATTACTTATAATATTTTAATTTCTATAGGTTCTATAGTGATTTTTTACACTTTTATATAGTCTAAATACCCCTCTTTTTTACTTTAATTTTTTTCAATTACACTTGACATTTAATATATTAGTTTCAGTAGTACCACACAGTGGTTAGACATTTATATAACTTAAGAAGTTATTCCCCCCAATAAGGTCAAGTACCCACCTGACACTATACATATATATTACAATATAATTGACTATATTCCCTATGTTATACTTTATAGCCTCATGGCTTTTGTGATTTTATTCCTGATTTTAATACTTCATTGTCTTCTCCCTTTTTATTCTTAGTAAACCTAGCTTAAGGTTTATTAATTTTGTTGATCTTGAAAAGAAATCAACTTCTGGTGTGAATGATATTTTTCTCTTTTCTATTTTATTGATTTCTACTTCAATCTTTATTTTTTCTTCCTTCAATTTACCATGGATTTAATTTATTCTTCTTCCCTTGCTTCTTGGGGTAGAAGCTTAGATTATTGATTTTTAATATTTTTCTTGGAAAATAAATATTTAAATCCACAGACTTTTCTCTCAGCTCTGCTTTAGCTGCCTACCATAGATTTTAATATATGTTTTCATTCTCTTTCAATTCAAGATATTTTCTAATTTCCTTTGTGATTTCTTCTTACATCATAGAATATTTACAAATGTGTTAATTTCTAGATAGTTAGAAATGCCCATATCTTTCTGTTGTTGATTTATAATTTAATTCCATTATGGTCAGGAAACATACATATGATTATTTCAATCCTTTTACATTTATTAAGACTTTTTTATGTTCTATCCTGGAGAACATTTCATGGGTGTTTAAAAAGAATGCGTACTCTGTTGCTGTTGGCTGGAGTGTTCTATAAATATGTGTACATTACAGTGAATGGTGGAGGAATAAGATGATGAGTGAGATGTAATTCTTGCCCTTTAAAAATTTAAATCTTGCAGAGCAGTGGTTCTCAACTCAGGATAATTTTGTTCCCTGGAGGACATCTGGCCATGTCTGAAGACACTTTGGGGTGTCACGACTAGGGGCATGTGCTACCAGCATCTAGTGCGTAGAAGCCAGGGATTCTGCTAAACATTCTGTAATGCACAGTTCAGCCTCTACAGCAACAAATTATTCGGCCAAGGTTTAAAGACCCCTGTTGTAGAGCATATAAAGAAAATGTAGTTATAATTCAAAGCTCCAGACAGTAATTTTCATGCTACGGGAATTACCGCACTGTGGCTTAAATTAATCAACCCCTCAGCAGTCATCATCTGTCATGTTATTTGTCTGTATTTCCCACTAGAATGAGAACCTCACGAGTGTGGGGATCCACCCAAATCTTTATAGTGGTTACAAGCAGAGGATCTGAAGTTCAGCAGACTTAGATTTTAATCCTATTTCTACACTCACTAGATGTGTGACTTTGGGCTAGTTACTTGACCTCTCCAAGCCTCAATATTATTTTTCAGTTGTGTAATCTAAATAATCTACCTACCTCATAAGATTGTTGTAACAAATAAACTAATCAAGGAAGGTACTTGACACAGTCCTGGCACACGCAGTCACTATTTTATTTTGTTATTGTTATCTCCAGCACTAGCCCAGTGCTCTGCAAACGTGCAAATAAGTAATGAGTACTTGAGTCGTCTTCTCTTGCTTTCCTTATTTCTGCAGTGGGACAGTGGCTCTACAGAACAGTCCTCACTGGGATGAAAACTGTCCCTTCTTATTTCCAGATCACGTCTTACTTTCCACAGAGGGGGTCATCTACAGGAGATGGACAGGAACCCAAGCAGGATGAACAAAGCCAAGATAAATAGAGGCTGGCCTTAATTGCATCCTTGAGGACTCCTACCAGCCTGATATGAAATGGTCCTGAGGGGAGGCAGTGAGTTTCATGCCTCAGGGAGCCCCATTGTGCCATTCACAGGGGACCACTCTGGGCCGTCTTACCCAGTTTTACTTCTGAAGAGCAGTTCTTTCCCCTAAATGGCCACCAACTGCCACAATGCTCCCCACCCCATTCCTGAGTCTTGGGCACTTCCTCCACACTAGAGACCTCTCCCAGATATTCCCACTGCCTGTGTTTTTTGTTTGTTTGTTTTTTGTTTTTTTGATCAATGTTAAAAGCCTTTGAACCCCTCCCTAAGTACCTCACTTGTCCCTGTCTACTTCTGGACAACTTGGCAAAAATCACATCCATAAAGCAGTTTGCTAACTTTTAAAGTGGTGGGTGAGGACAAAGCTTCAACAACCTGACTTCTCACCGTGTTTGCTTTGGAGGGAGGTGTTTATAGTGAAAGAAAAGATACCTCAAACTTCTGAAGAGCCCCTTGGTATATAAAGCAGGAGCTGTATGGTGCCTGAGAATCACCAGCCAACCAGGAAGACACTAAGTGAAGATCAAGTTTAGAAGGGGGAGGGGTCGAGTCCATTTAACACAGAATACATGACTCCCTTTATCTGGTTCTTAATGTGTCCGGAGGTTAAAAAACATGTAAGGGTACAAACAAAATCTGGAGCCATTCATCTTATCAAAATTTATTTATGGGTAATTGATTGATGCCATTAATACTCATTACAAAAAAAAATTATTAATTTCCTTTATGGAGTTTCTCTGTACATTTACCTAGAAACTTGCCTTCCCTAATGACAATATATAGCAGAAATCAAGGCTAAGTAAGAATAAAATAATCTTGACCTAGAGGAGATAAGAATATGAGCAACAGAAGATATTAGAAACAGAGTTGGCCTTATTTTTAAAAAATCATGAAAAGAACTTCCCTTTTTTTGTTTTTGTTTTTGTTTTTGTTTTAACATACGGGAATTAGAGCAAATATTTCTACTTTGTTCAACTCCAAACCTGATAATTGAAATAATAAAACTAACATTTTTGAGTGCTGAATATGTGCTGGATACTTTTCTAAATCCTTTACATGTATAAGTTAATTTCATTCATTCACTTAACAACTATTTCTTGACCATGCATTAGCCAAGCACTGCTTCGGGGGCATGAACAATTAACAAAGCCCTCCAAGATCTCTCCCTTCATGGAGCTTACACTCTTGGGGAAGTCAATAAATAAATAAATAAGCAGACCAGATAGTATGTTAGGAGGGAGAAATTATTGTTATTGAAAAAAAATAAAACTGAACAGAAAAATAGATGTGGGTGTGGGGAGCTGCAATTTTCAATCAAGTTTTCAGTGAATGCCTCACTGAGAAACTGTCATTTCACAAAAAACTAGAAGGAAATATCACAGTTAATAAGATGTAAATATTCAATAAATAGCTTAGTTTAATAAGTACATCTTTATTTTGTCTTTTCAGCACCTTTCTTTCTGAAAATTTCCCCATCCTAGATAATAGGTAGTAAAAATATGGTTCACTTCTGCCAACACTGTGTGGCTGTGCGACTCCGGCTGGTGAACTGAATACCTGATGCCTCTGGCCCAATAATTGTTTTGGAGGAGGCCATTTAACTCAAGTCAGTCAGAGTGATTCCCAGAACTGTTAGGCTGTACTTACTCTTTCTTTTCTGTGGTTACCAGTTGTAAGGCTCATGCAAGGTGAGAGCTGCCAGAAGTCATCTTTGCTACCAAGTGAAGAGAGACTACCTGAGGATAAAACTAACAACCAATATAGAGAGACAAAGAGAGGGGAATAATAACCAATGTCCCAGTTTTCCCAAGACAGAGGGGTTTCCCAAGATGAGGAACCTTCAGTGTGTCAGACTGACCAAAATGGTTGGTCACCCTAAGATAGAGCCCTGGGGATATCAATTGATCACCTGGGTTTTGATGGGTTTGAAGACAATCTGTCTTTACACTGCTTAGTCATGGGAACCAATAAATAAACTTCTTTGCTTTAGCAAGTTGAATGAGGTTTCTGTCCTTTGCAGTCTCCTGATCTCCAAATACAAGTGACATTTCCATTAATCTCTGTGTTTTATTACAATTTCCATTAGATGCAGTCAGAAAAGCTCAATAACCACAATTATTATTAAATTATAAAACTCTCAGAACTTCAATTACCCAATAATTTCACCTTCTGTTTTTACAGGTATCAAATCTGAGTTTTATTCTTCCACTGATTCTTATAGTTTAAGCTTCATACCCATTATGGAAGGAAGGAAGGAAGGAAGGAAGGAAGGAAGGAAGGAAGGAAGGAAGGAAGGGAGGAAGGAAGGAAGGAAGGAAGAAAGGAAGGAAGGAGGAAAAGAAGGAAGGAAGGAAGCTTTCTTTCCACAAACATGTGCAAGAATAAAAGGCCAAAGAATTTTGGAAGAAGAAATTTGGAAAAGGAAATGAACTGGGAAATGATCTAAATGTCAATCAATAGAGAAATGAGTAAATACAGTTTGATATATGCATATAGAATACCATGTACCATTGTGACAACACAATAGTATGAATGAAGTTCACAATAAAAATTCGAGTGAAAGAAGCCAAACACACAAGTACTTAGGGTATGATTGCAATTACAGAAAGTTCAGAAACATGCAAAAGCAAATTTGAAAATCAAAATGTTCTTGTGTGGGAACCTAGGGAGGATTTCTGAGTGCTGTCAATGTTGCTGCTTGATCTGGGTAGTGATTACACAAGACGGTTCACTTGCTAAACTTCATTGATCTGTACAGTTGATTTGTGCACATTGGTATCTATGAATGTTATAATTCAACAAACCATTTTTCAGAAAGTCAGACACTGGGAAGTCAGATGCTTTTGTTTTCATAGTCATTTTCTCTGAGACAAGCCTAGTCTGGAAGGCAAGAGTTAAGCATTGAATCTCAGGGCTCCACGTATCCTAGCGCTTTGATCTTGGATAAGTTACTTAACCTGTCTGTGCCTCAGTTTCCTGGTCAGTAAAATGGAGATTATAATAGTGCTCTTCTCTTAAGGTTGCTCAGGTGAGTAAGTGAGATAATGGGTATACAGTGGTCTAGGCACTTCGGAAAGACTCAATAGATATAGGTTGTTGCTGTTGCTGCCATTTTTGCCCAATCTTCTTTAGACAATGAATACTCTTACTTGAAGAAGTAGAAATGTTCAATGATAATATATTTTAAAATGTTGGCTTGCTACATCCGTAGAATCTGAGGCTTGATTTTTACAAAATCCTCTTACTCGTGTGCTTGATATATTAGTATTCAAGTGAAGAAGAAAATAAGAGACAGGATGCTTGAGCCTTGAGGAGAGTTCCTCCAACCAGTAAGGTCCTCAATAATGGACTCCCAAATTAGAATAAAGTGCACTTTCCAGTGGTCCTTTCTTCAGAACGATGGCACTCAGTAGATGCTTCAGAGAGAAGACACTTGCTTGTCCTTAGAGTCAATGCATCAGTGATGCTGTATTTTTGCTGGGCTACTTCTACCCCTGGGATCTAACCCATTCTCTGCTTTACCTTTGGCAAATTATAATACCTTAAAAGCTGGCTCCATTCTTCTATTTTCTTGGACACTTGCCAAGCTAATCTCACAACATTGAAGAGTGTTATGAAAGTTAAGCTGCATGAAAAGGAATAATAATTTCATTCTACCTATAAGGCTCAGGGTCAGAACTGTCTTTATAAATTTGTGTGTTTTTTTTTGGCAGCTGCCAAATAGTTTCTAGCCACCATGACTTTACCCCCACCTTACCACATCATTGAGCTATTTATTCAATTTAGTTAGGTTAGCTGAGGCACTGTGCCAACAATTGCTATTAGGAAAAGCTAATCTTATTTACCCCAAAGCAGCTAAAGGAGTCTCAAAGTGGTTTTCTCTGAATTTCTTTTTGTCTTAAAAAAAGTCTCAAAGTCTCAAATTTTTCTTCTCTTGTTGAAGCAGGAGCAGGGATACAAAGTTCCAAAGAGGTTAAATCATTCAGCTGTAGTTGGTGGTGGGGACCAAACAAAAACCCACCACAGCTCCCTCCATCTCTCAGATTTTAAGACTTGAATTTAAGTTTAAAAATAATGAGGTAAGTAAAGCATTGAAGAGTCAAAGATCTATCTCAGTTGCAAATCACACAGAAATAAACATTATTTTGTGATTCTGCACTATGTCACATACAGTTGAGGCAACACTGGGTTCCTTCGGATTGTCTAGAAGCAATAAATGAGGGAGGGAGACCATGACTGCCTGACACAGGAAAAGTTATCTCCTAAGGTGCTTTAAACACCAGCAGCAAATCCTTTCATTTTAATCCGTCTTCAAAAGCTAAAGCATGTTAACAAAGACTGTTGAGCTTCAGGGTTCAGACTGGAGATGTGTGAATCCTTGGACCTGCCAACAAGAACTTGTTCTTAATTTTAGTAATTTGATGAACAAGCCGGAGGGGGTCCAGGCTGCTGGAGTCGATCATGTGGAGAGAGAGAGCTTTGCTCACCAGCATGGGGCATTGATGTTATTTATGCCAGTTATAATGACTCAATTTCTCTACATCGTGGTACCTTCTTTTCTTCTCTCCTGAGAGGAGACTTTACCGTTACCTTATTCATTCCCAATTCTTTCTGTAGTAAAAAATGTTCAAAAGGTGCTCTCTTTATTTCAGTCAATTACCCCTATTGCTTTCCAAGTCTGAGAATATATAAAATTCTCTAAAATCCAGGGGAAATAAAACTTATTTTGGCAGCCATCATGCTTCCTGTCAATAGATGGGTTAGTGAGGAATGTTGACCCAGTTTTGTCTACCAGGCATCATTTCGTGCAACGAGGGAGAATTGTTTAACTGAATTCACACCGAAAACCAGTATATATCCTACAACCTGCGCTCTAAGACAGATACGCCTGAATTGATTACAAAATGTGTTACTTTCATTAAGCAACTGAACACTTTCAGCCTCAGTTTCCTCATTTTTAAAATGGAAATTATAATAATAATAGCTTCATAGGATTATTGTGAGGAATAAATGAGGTCATGGTTCTAAGGCAGTGAGTGAATGCTGCCACTTTGTAAGCATCAGTTTAATGTAGCCACTGTGGTATAACCGTTAATTCTTATGGAGGTGATGATGTGGGAAATAACAGAAATATCTCCAGTTTGCAGGGACAGAGTAGACTATGTTAGAAGAAAGTGATTTCCATCAACCAGCAAATTTAGCCCCAGGTCAGGAGAGATAGCTCACATCTCCAGGTTCTTCATTCTTTTTTTCTTTGATGTGGAGCCAAAACTTGACTAGGGCTTTGGCCTCCTGCTAGTCACAGCTCCAACCCAAGTCCCTGAAGGCCAAACTCAACCACTTTTCAGCTCTAAAACAAGATCACATTCCCTATTTTTTTGTTTTCTAGATACCCAGTGAGCCAATTTCTATTTTGTTTGTTTGTTTGTTTTTTCTGGGAATTGGCAGGATCTGATTTAAATAGTCCTGCGGTGATGAAGGGGACACTGGCCCATGATTCAGGGTCCTGGGCTTCCTTCTGAGAGGCAGCATAAGAGTTTCTAGAAGCTCAGATTGGCAGTGTACCTATGTCCTGTTTTTCCCAAGACATCTTCATGTACGACTGTAATCTCAGACTAATCATTATTAACATCCTTTTCCACCCTCAAAACTGTCCCAATTTGAGCTTTAAAATATATGGTCACCTTATCCCTGGAGTCAGAATGTCCAGACTTAAACCCTAGACCCACTAAGTGCTATTTGCTTGGCAAGTCACTCCATTGTGCCTCAGTTTCCACTGCTATAAAACGGAAATGACGACAATAATAGGACCTACCCTTGGTGCTGTTGTGAGATTCAATGTGCTAATACCTATAAAATGCCCAGAATAACACCTGTCCCATATGACATGCTATGTCAGGGTGAGCCACTATTAAGGTCTTACCAGGAAAACCATGGACACCCTAAACCTGTTTAAAAATTTGTTAAATGAGAATGGAGTTTCTGGCTTCCTTATATTGTAGAGTTCTTTCAGGGGTCAGAGGAGATATTATAGTTAAAAGATATGAAACAGTTTATGATTTAAGGATTATTGTTATTCTTGGAGAATAAATAAGGCAGAGACAATGGGGTATGGACGACAAAGCACCAAACAGGTTTTTCAGGAGCTGTGGATCCCTTTTTCCTTCTTTCTTTTTCTCAAAATGCTCTTTAAAATTTTTAATTGATTGCATATTTAAAATGTTTATTTATCTTTATATCCCATTCCCATTCTTCTCTTGTCCCGTAGAGGATCATGCCAATGTTTTAATGTTTGTAGAGATATGTATTATCACAAAAATGAGTATTATAGTTTTGTGATTTGTTAATTGATTATCTATCTGATTCTATTTCTTCATGTTTTCACTCATCACTGTATTTTTAAGGTTTATCCATATCTTCATGTGAACATCTGTCATCTTTTGCATGTATGACCATGTTTTATCACTAATGAACACTGAGGCTGCCCCCATGAATAGCACTGCAATGAACAACTACTTCATATATTCCTGTATCGGTCAGTTTTGCTGCTATAATAAAAGCAAAACAAAACATCCAGTGACTTAAAATGACAAAGGTTCCTTTCTTGTTTTTCTGTATGTTACAACTGCGGGTAACAGGTTCCCGCCTGTTTCAAGTGTTTTCCGGGGTCCAGGCTGAAGGAACAACCCTTAACGGGGACAAGCCCTACTCCTGGCAAAGAGAAAGGAACAAGAGAGCTGTAGGAAATATGCAACAGCATTTGAAGCTTTTGTTCGAATTGGCATACATCACTTCCACTGCTGTTTCGGTGACCAAAGCAAGTCATGTTGCCAGGCCTGAGATGGGCAGAAAACTATAATCTCCTATAGTGGAGATCGGTGGAGGTGTATAGTCCTCCCGTTGGGGAAGGACAGTGATAACTGCAGACAGTGCTGCCTCTTTCAGAGCTCTGTAAAAACTTCTTGGAGATCTGTGCCAGGGAGCGGGATTAGTGGGTCATAGAGGATGTATATTCTTACTTTAATGAAATAACTGAGGTCTAAATAATCCAGATACTCTCTCCTCAGTGCAGCTCACTGAAGGTGGGATTTTTTTATCCCTATATCCAACTAGCATTTGCCTAACAAAGTTTCTAATTTTTCAAACTAATAGTTTTAAAGGGATACTTTATTGCTTTAACTTTCATTTATTGACTTTTAATGACTTTAAGCATTTTTGTTATTTCTCTACTAACTTTTAACTTTTCTTCTTCAGTAATTATTCATTAGGTACTCTTTCCGTTTCCTGCAGGTTTGCTCTCCTCTTCTAGTCGAGTACCAGGGTATCATATGTGCCACTGTCACCAAACAGCAACTGGGGTCCTACTACCCACTGCCAACCTCCAGGCAAAATTCCAGAGGCAAAGGTTTGGTGATAAAGGAAAGGAGTTTTTATTTAAAAGCAGTTACTTAAGTCTTTCAAGTCACAACTTTAATTACTTAAGCCTATCAATTAAGGCTAAACTCTAACACCTGAGTTCTCCTAGCATTGCCCCTATTAGTTTCTGTAGGGTTAGTTTACAAACTAAAACAAAATACATAAAAGCTACACAATTTTGGAAGAATGGCAGGCTTCTGCCTCCAAGTCTGTCCCCTCTGGAACACCCAAAGAATAACCCTGCCACCCACTGCCAGGCCAGCCCGATCCTAGGCTATGCCCGGAGTTGCTTCCCATACAAAATACCATCATCCAGGCATCCTCGAGGAAGAAGAGCCTGAGAGCGAACTTGAGAGCAAGCCTGAGCCTGAGCCTGAGCCTGAGAGAAAGCCAGCTAAGGAGCCAGAAAAGCTCATGAGCCAAAGAGCCAGCTCTCTTTTTATCCCCATTGGCTCTGGAGGCAGTCAGCTTCTCAGGCAGTCCCGTCCTACTCTGCTTTCCATTGCCTGGGCAAACTCCTCCTACGACCCCCTGTGCTTCTCCCTAGTGATCTTAATACAATCTCTCTATATCACTACATATAAATGCCTTTCAATTTTAGATATTACAAATATCTTATCTTTCCTGCCATCGGTCTAGTAACTTTGTCCAAAATGTTCTTTGTTAAAAAGAAATTCTTATTTTTGTTCAGGAACTCTTTCCTATCCCTAGATCACATATATGCTTCACTACCCACCCCCTAGTATTTGATATTTGGTCTTTCACATTTAGATCTTTAATTCATTTGGAATCTTCTTAGGTAGCGTTCTTGTTTTATTTTTTTCCACGTAGTGAAGGAATTTCCTCTGCTCTAGCCCCCAACCTTTTTGCCACCAGGGACTAGTTTCGTGGAAGGCAATTTTTCCATGTACTGGTGGGGACAGTCAAGGGTAGGGGCATGGAGGTGGTTTGGGGATCATTGAAGCACATTACATTCAAGCTCACCTCCTGCTGTGTGGCCCAGTTCCTAACACGCTCAGACTGATACTAGTCCGCAGCCTGGAGCCTCCTGCTCTACTCCATCTACTAAACAAGCTAGCCTTTCCCCATAGAACTGCAATGCCCCCTCTGCCATATAATAGGCTCCATATATACACGGGTCTGACTCTCACCTCTCTACAATATTTAATGGATCTAATTCATCTATTTTTGCACCAATATTTTTATTGCTAACACCTTGAAATATCTTCTCCCCTCTTCTAAAGTTGACTTAGCTATTCATAGCTCTCTCTTCCCCAAAAAACATTTTATAATCCATATTTCAATTTCCTCAAAAAGCCCAACTGGTATCTGACCCAATTAATTTATGAATCAATATGGGAATAATTTTTATCATTATAATGTGAGATTGGCCATGCAAGCACATTGAATACCCCTGGTCTCCACGTATTCAGATTAGTTTTGATGATTTTCATTAGAATTTTAAATTTTTCTCCATAGAAGCTACATGTAGTATAGGTTAAATAATTTCTAAATACCCTATAATGTTTGTTGCTCCTGGTTATGTACCTTAATTTGGGTGAGATTTGGGTTCTAGCTTTTATTCTGCCCCTGATTTATACCATACTATTTTAGGCAAGTCATTCACTGATTCTTGGTGTCAGTTTCCCTATCCATTAAAAGATCACATTGAAGTCACTGGTCCCTATGGTGCCACAGATAATAATAACAATGACAGACTCATATTAAAAGCTCAAAAAGTGCCAGTTCTTACAGAGAGAAGAGACTACATCTACAGCACTTAGAATGCTTGGTACATCATAGGCACTCAATATATGTTAGCAGCCACTGCTATCAGGCCTATGTAAAACTGAGGAAGTGAGCACTCAGAGAGGTGAAGTTACTTTCCCAGGCTCATCCAGCAAGTAAATGGCTGGTTTGGGCTGTAAGAAGCACTAAAACCTGAAGGTGAAACTCCTTGGATGCAATGTGTCCTGCCTCAGTCCGCCCTACAGCCTCTGACAATTTGAGATACCAGCTCTGAAATACCTGTCAATGGGCTGATTACCTTGATTGCCAGGGCTCGTGCCAGCCTCCTGAATACCAGAGGCCATGAGAAATGTCCAGGGCTTCAGTGTGCACATGGCTTCTAGAGTTACCATCAGCTCTGGCCGCATGCGTTTGCTTTTGCAGAACATCATTTTTCCTAGAAGTCTGATGTGTTCCTGGACGCCACTGGCTGATAGTGGAGTCAGATAACAGCCCGGGAAAGCAGCCGACATTTGCAGGACAGGAAGTGGGTGCCATCCAGCCAGCTGGGTGAGAATCAATGCCTCTCTCAAAGGGCACATGGAGATAGAGGTGGGGACAGTGGAAATTTCCAGGGAAGCAATGCTTCAGCAGCCAGGGCAGGGAGTCCTAAGGCCTGTGAAGGCCCAGCCTGGAGCCAGGAATGAGACAAGAATGTAGTGAGAGCCCCCTGATGGGTCTTTCTGCTTCCAGGTTATAGTCCTTCTACCAAGACCCTTCCAACTGTGAGGGATAAGAGCCCAACTCACACTGGCTTGATAAAAACTAGCTTAAACAGGCTTAAATAAAAACAGAAATGCCATTAGCTTAAGTAACTCCTGGATGACTTTAGGTCAGTTGGGTCCAGAATGTCAAAATTATTTCATCAGTCTCTCTTCCCTCCCTCCCTCCTTCCCACTCTTCCTCCCCACCCCTATCCTACCCCCATTCCCCTCCATATTCTTTAGACAAGCTCTCTCAGAAGGAGGAAATCATGACTACTGGCAGCTCCAGGTTTATCTCTTTCTTAGAATGGAGCTTCTCATTCAACATCCACATCGATCCCTGTAAAGGACTCTTCTGCTTGAGTCAGGGGTCCACAAGCAGAAAATGGAAGGTTGCGCTATGCGACTGGCAGATCTGTAGAGTATAAAAAGAGTATTTCCCCAAAGAAAGTTATGTAAGACCAAAGAGAAAAAATGGTAGATATTCATTGCCCGTCACAGACTCTTCACAGAGCTGGTGGGCATGCAGAGCCCTAGTTGACTCCATGACATGTTCTGTATTATTTCTCACCATTCTGACTCTCCTGCCCTCCATCTTGTGCTCTAGACACTGGGTTACGTGCTACTAAAATTAAATAACACTATTTTATTCACCCTTCTGGACTTTCATGCTTGCTGTCCCTCTTCCTGAATGCCTTTCTTTTATAGTTGTGGTCAGCTTCTTCCCAGAACTTTCTCTGACCCTCCCAGGCAAATGAAATGCCTTCCTATAGCAATACATACCTGTTTATCTTTTTATATAGTAGTCACAATTTTGGAGAAGGTCATATTTGTCTCCAAATTAGACCCAAGGTTATTGAGAGCAGAAATTAATTCTTGTCTACTGCTCTTTGGATGAGTTTGTGGTTCTATGGTAGATAATGTTGTTTGTTCACCCAGTATCCACCCTCTTTCCTTTCTTGCTACTGAACCCTGACTTACACTTTGTACCCAGCTAAATACTGACTTTCTCAGCCTTCCTTGTAGCCAGTGATGGGCATATGACACAGTTTCTGGCCTCTGAGATCTGCTGAGGGACATCTTCTGGGGTGGGAAGCAGCATCATATAGCTTTTGCTTTCTTGTTAGGAGAAATCAAATGAAGTTGGCACCCTCTTTTTCTCCTTCTTTCCTGGCTTTGCTCACTTGATTTTTGGGATTGTAGCAGCCATTTTGCACACAAAAGAAAAAGGGAGATCTTGACGATTGGAGTTCTGGACCATTGCCTGCAACCATCTTCCTCTGGGTGTTAGGTCAAGACAGTTTCCCCCCATCTCTGTGGTTTCCCCTTCAGGTGGAAGACTTCAAAATGTACAGAGCTCCTAGTTTCATGAAAATTATTGTGAAATAGGGAATTAGGGTGCCAGTACCTAATCTGACTCCTTCATTTGAGAAGTTGTTCAGTGCCTCAAAGGCACATATATCTCATTAGTAAGTAATTGTAGTGATTGAAGAATTAAACTTTTTTCTTTTGATGTATGTGTACTATTATTTTCTAACAACTACTAAGTTGTTAGCACATAAATACTTATTAACTTGTATGAACCTCACCACTTAATAATAGGACTGTGAGGACACATTAAGGATGCCTTTACTGAGAAAATTTGGGAACCTCTGGCTTAAAAAATGCATAAATATAATGAGAGATTTACTTGTGTAGAGTCAAATGAGGAGGTCACTTGAAGAACAGTAGAAATCTCTTTTATTCTTCTTAAAAAGGAAAGTATCCCTATTTTTAAAAGAATCCCAGATAATTCTTCTTTTTCAAAATGCCAGATCATAATTGTCTTATCACTTACCACGGTATTTATGTGACCATGAGCTTATGCTGTAGTTTCTGTGATGAAAGCATCTCCTGGCTTCATCAGTGCCTCCCTTTTCCCACTGTCACAGCACTCTGAGAAGCACACCTTTTCCATGAAGCCTCCCATGACTAAGAGGGAGCACATGATTTTGTACCTTCTTCCTTATCTTCTAAAACTCAGGAACACGAGCACAGCAATGATAGGCTGATGAGCTCAGGTTCTCTTGGTGACTTCAGCTCTTACAGTGATTGTATGTTTTCCTATCTCTAATATAGATGACTTTGTTTCAGACTGTAAACTCTTAAGTGAGGGCTTGAACCAGCATAAAGCCAAGCTCATTTATAAAAATTCAACACCTATTTATTGAGGACCTACTATGTGTCAGGCGCTTCCTTTCTGATGACTAGTTTGCCAAGGAGAACCCTTGTCTTCCTCTTGGCATCCAAGGCTGTCTCATAAGCTGTATATGCCATGTCCTGCCCCACTACAGGAACATGACTCAGACAGGCAATTAAGGCAATGGTATGTCCTGGGAGCTGTGCATCATGGTGGCCCTGCTAGCAGCTTAGCTGCTCAGTTTCTAGTGAAAAGGAGATCATTCAAGACCACTGAATACAGCCATTTAAAGCTTAGGCTCTGGTTCCAAATCCCAGTAGTCAATTACCCACAATGTTGCTCAATGCTCTGAACTTCTTCTTTCTCCCTTGAAAACAAAAATTCTGGAACCTCAGAGGATTATTGCGAGGTTTAAATAAAGTAACATATGTGAAGAACTCTCAGCACCACAGTTGGCATGCAGAGAAGACTTGATAAATATTAACTATTACTATTCTCATTATTGATCCATATTTGACTAAAATTAATATGCTAAGGGGTCTTTTGTGGGAAGAAGTTACTCAAGATAGCAGCATAATCTTCTCTCTTATTAGGATAAGTCTATTGGTTCACTGCTGTGTCCCAGTCTAGTCTGGGTGCTAGCACATAGTAGGTGGTCAATATATAAATAAAATCTTACATTTTCATAGTTCTTTATGTTTCTAAACATGATCACACATGAATTTTAGTTCAATTCCCATGATAATTGTGACAGAAGAAAAATAAGAAGGACCTATACTAATGGAGGTATTGCTAGATGTTTGTGGGTTTTTTTGGTACTGTGCTTTATATGCATTATTTCACTTATTAGTCAACACAGACTTTCAGCCCCATATAATGGAGTAGATTGAGGCTTCAAGAGGCTAAGTTATTTCCTCAAAGTCACCCAGCTAACAAGTGACTCATCTAGCTAGTGACTGATTAGGAGTAGTTTACCATTCAGTAAATACACGTTCAACCCCAGCTATGTGGCAGCAAGAGTTGAAGCCTAAGAGTCAGAGAGTCAAAAGACAGGGGCAAAGATTCTTTCCCAGGGAGCCCATGAGCAGTTCATTGTGCTTGACATCTGGACAAGTTCTTTTGCAGTAGCTTTATGCTGAAACATTTCCTGCTCAAACCTGAAAATGAAAAAAAAGCTCAAATTCTTTGCATAACAACTGGGAGGGCAGGGGTCCGTATGTAAGACTAGCATTATGATTGTACAGTGGGCCCAACTCAAACAAGTGAAACATTTAGCCAAGCCCACGCAGCGTGTTATGACGTGGGCCCGGCTTGGACCAGGAACCTGGCCCCAAGTGCACAGGTACAGAGAGCTGAATAAAAGCATAGGCACTGGAATCAGGCTGGTTGGGTTTGAGTCCTGACTCCACCACTTAGAAGCTTGAGTGAGTCACGTAACCAGCCTGGGATTTAGTTTCCTCATATATCAAGTGGAATAATAAAAGTAAGTAATTCACAACATGAATGAAACTCACAAGCATCATGCTAAGTGAAAGAAGCCACAACAACAAGAAAAAACTACACACTGTGTGATTCCATTAATATGACATTCTGGAAAAGAGCATAAACCAGTTAGTGGGATGCCTGGGCGTGGAGGGATAGGGTTGATGAGAAAAGGGCATAAGCATAGTTTCAGGAGTAATGTAAATATTTGATAGTTTGGTTGTGGTGATATATTTGTCAAAACTTACCATATTGTACACCTAAAAAGTGTCATTTCTACTGTATTTAAATTATAGCTCAAGAAAACTAATGTATGAAAAATAAATACTTCATGGATTATCACCATTAAATTAAATTAAATAACACCTGTAAGGCAGTTGGAGCAGCACTTGGAGAGAGTCAGCCTAGATGTGTAAATGTCCCATAGCTGTTTTATCCACTCATCTACTGATGGACATTTGGGCTGTTTCCATATCTTGGTGATTGTAAATAACACTGCAATGAACATAGGGGTGCTTATGTCCTTTTGAATTCGTGTTTTTGGTTCCTTCTGATATATTCCCAGAAGTGGGATAGCTGAGTCGAAAGGCAGATCCATTTAAAATTTTTTGAGGTATGTCCATACTGCTTTCCGCAGAGCTTCACCAATCGGCATTCCCACCACAACAGTGCAAAAGGGTTGCCCTTTCACCACATCCAGTGGATAATACGTTTATACAATGGAATACTACTCAGTTGTAGAAAAAGAAGAAAATCTTATCCTTTGCAATAGTATGGATGGACCTGGAGAACATTACGCTAAGTAAAGTAAGCCCATCAGAGGAAGACAAATACCACATGATTTCACTCATATGTGGAATCTAATGAATGCACTGAACTAACAAGAAAGATGAGGACAGACTCATAGATGGAGAGCAGATGACAGGTAGTGGAGGGAGGTTAGGGGTGGAGGAATTGAGCAAAAAAGGAAAAGAGAGTCATGGACATGGACTATACTGTGGTGATTGCTGGGGGGAGAGGGACTTGAGGGGACTAAATAATAATGGACAAAAAATACAATTAAGATTACATTTAAAAAAAAGAAGGGAACTCATGCAGAGGGAATGGCACACACAAAGAAGGTCTGAGTATGTGCATGTGTAAGAACCCTGTATAACCTGGAAATGACATGTGGGTCATGGTGGCCGGAGTGTAGAGTACAGCACCGTGGACCCAATGAGAAAAGGAGCTGGAAGTTTCACATGGATTTGCTTTAAGCAAATGCTTGTCTGCTCAGGAAGGGAGGACATTAGATGCTGCGCAATTGTCAGTGACAACATAAGAGCAACTCCCTATGTCCCAACTCAGCTGCCAACCGTTCACATTGGCAGGCCATTGCCCTATGGTGCTGATGGTTCTAGATACGGTTCTTCAGAGTTTTCAAGGACTCGATCCTAATTGGATTGATCCTCTTTCTAAATCAGGTCATAGTCATCAGAGACAGCATAAGACAGAAGCCGTTGGTTTGAATTCCAACACTGGAAATAGGGTCAGATTTTTTTACTCTCTACAAGTTCACTGCTCAAGTGCAAGGTCAGGAGTCACAGATTAAGAAATAAATGTTTTATGAGACGATGACTCACTATTTTCTAGTAAAACGAATTGTCAGTAGGGAACCAAGAATAAGCCAATACCAAAAATGTGCTAGGTGCTTTTGAACCTCCTCAGCACCCTGCGTGATAGCCAGATGTGCACCTCGTGGTTCCAACAGCAGCACTCTCCCGCAAACGCACCACCCTGCCTCTTACAGATCTTCTCAAAGAGCCTCGGGCACGTCATTTAGCTTCTAAGGAGCCAAAATAAAAAGAAAGTGATGAGGAGAGAATGGTCTTTTCCTTCTGGTCTCACGCCTCATGGAGGCCACTGACATACAAGCACCTGGAGATCCAGGTTTAGGTTTAAGTGAGAAAAAAACATCTGGACCATGGAGCTCACAGAAGAGCAATGCTAGACTATTGTAAACCTACGAAACCAAAAGAGGCACACCTCAGACATTTTGACTCATAGTCTTAAGTGGAAAGGAGAGAAAAATACTATATTTACAGAGACAGTAACACGTTGGGGGAAAAAGTAGATGAGAAAAAAAGTAGCTAGAGAGAAACAAAATTTGTTCTCTGTTAGAGCCTATTTGCTCTCTCCTGTTTTAAGAAGAGGTTCTTTCTCATGAAGTGGTACCATTCTCTCTCTCTCTCTTTTTTGTTTTGCCTTTGTTCTTTCATTCTTTCCACATTCCTTTATTTCTTCCTTTCATTCCTTTTTCTCCTTCTTCTTTTTTTCTCTCTTGTTTTTGCTCCTGTTTCTTCAATCTCTTTCTTAAAGTTCAAATTAAAATACCAGCCTTAATCCCTGAGAAGCAGCTCTGTTGTCCCCGCCACGGCATTGCATAACTTGTGGTGTGGCTTCGTGCCACCATTAGCTAGGCAGCGAGGTTTTACGTGGCCAAGGAACATCTTGTACAATACCACTTTTTATCAAAACCAAATAGCATAACAATGCATACAGGGCCCTGTTCACATCAACCTCGTAAGATTTCACTATGATAAAAATACCGAGGTTGAAATATGAAATCCAGCTCTATTTAAAAAAAAATAATAATAACCTTGTTCCCCTCCTGGCCCTCCCCCCACCCCATCCCAGATCCCTTCTTGAAGCCCCCACTCCTCCTCCACTTGCTCACCTCCCTACCCTCTTGTCATTAAGTGCTTTCTTTGGCCTCCAACTGTTCAGGTTTCACCAGTCTGGTGACCCATTAGGATGAGGTTACACCACACTTGGGTGGGGCTGGAGACGAAGAAGGGAGAAGGCTTGAGTTGGAAGCCCCACTGAAGCTAGGTTTGACTTCTCTGTTAATGGTCCCCATAATCCTGTCTTAGAGATGGGTGTTCTCCTTGTTGTAATCAGAACAAGAAAAGGGGAGAGGAACATCTGCAGATGTGAGTTAAGTTTCAGCCCCTGGCTCAAGAGATGCCTGGCCCTGCCCATCAGCTTGGAGGTGTCCTTAGCCAGGGGTCTCCAAGGAGAGGAACAAGAGTCAGGAAAGCAATGACTAGACAGCCCAGGGTCAATGACATAGGCCAAATGGTAATGACATTACATGGGCATGGGATTAGATTAAGAAGGCATCTGTGAAGGGATAGCCTTCCCCCTCACTGACTCCCTCCCAAATGATTCACAGCAACAGGGTTCAAAGGGACTCAGACCTCTCTCTGCCTTGACATATCCTGACATTAATCTCTCAGGGAAGTCATAGGGTTCCCAATAGGAAGTCATCACACTCTCTCCCTGAGCATTAAGTCAAGGTCTTCAGTGTTGGGTAGGTAGAAGGGAGGACTGGAAATGAAGCTGACTTGCTTAAAGGCTGATGAGAAGGATAGTTCTCCAGTTATAAAGTTCATGTTCTTCCTCCTAAAATATAAGCTCAAGACCAAGCCTCCCTAGCTATCTAGTTTGTGGGCATCATTCATTCATTTGTTCATTCAGTCATTCATTCAAGAAATAGTCATTGGATTTCTACTGCATATCAGCACTATTCTAGGCTCTGGAGGTAATGAAATTTACACAAGACAAAGTCCCCGTTTTCATGGTAGAGAAAGGTGTATATAATAAAGAAATAAATAAAAGAAAAGAAACACATTCAGCTAAGGATAAGTGCTATGAAGTTTTTTTCCCCAAATAACAGGATATGAGAAAGAAACAAGCATGTGGCTGCTTTAAATTAGGATGGACTGATGCCTGCTTTGAAGAGGCAACATTGAGGTGAGACCCATATGAGGAGAAGGAGGCAGCAAAGAGCTTTCATTGAGGCTGGAGTGAGTGACAGGGGGTGTGGAGGGTGTGCCAGGAGGTCATGGAGGCAGGGCCCACCTCCAGGGTCCTTTCTGCCTGCCCCCAGCCACTGGGCCCACCACAGTGCCCTGCCCCTTACCCTGTGCCTGGGTTTATCCAGTTAAAGTGTATCTGGCACTGGGTTGGAAAGTCTCTACTTTCCGTTGTGGGGAGGAGAGTTGGGCTCCACATGGCCTCCCCAGGAAAAACCCAGCCCCCTACCTCCTTGCCCAAGAACCAAGCACTGAGATTAGTGAGCAATTTCTCTGGGTGTCAGCCTCTGGGTGTGAGGCTTAAACTCTTAATTCCAAGCCATTACGACATGGGTATCCGATTGCTGCTGATGTCTTCAAACAGCTTGCTTGTGTGTGCCAGACATTTAGTCAATGAAGGATTTCTCTCCTGGCTTTGGTTTCAAGTGAGTGTGGTGTTTGCTGAAAGTCCGGTTTAATTAAAAACAAACCAGATGAATGAGAGGATGAAAAGGGCATTGACTACTTCACTGGAAGTCTCCATGAAAGGGTATATGGGTGCATTTAAGGAAAAGGAACATTCGAGTGTGCGTGTATTAGAGAGACAGGATAGAGACCCTGTTGAGAGCACAAATTCTGGATTTAGCCGGCTAGGTTCAAATCCTGGCTCTGCTGGCTGTGTGACCCAAGCCTGCTACTTATCATCTTTGTGCCTCCGTTTCCTCACCTATAAACTGTGAAGAGTCGCAGTACCTTTAGTGTGGTCGTGCTGATTAAAGAGATCAATACATGGGACATGCTTAGCACAGTGCCTGGTAAATCATACAGACCCAAGGATGGCTAGCTTTTTCTTTCTTTCTTTTTTTTTTTTTTTGCTGAAGAAGCCATGTTGGTCTGTTCCCAGGTCTGTGTGGACAGGGGTTTGGTTCAGCTGAGCAGTGGGGCACTCCGGCTGAGTGTGAGTTCAGCCCCTCAGGTCCAACTCGTAGCTCAGTCTCTTTCTGGAATCATACCACACTCGTAATCCCAAGGCATTAAACTCACAAACACAGGTGTTTGCTTTCACGAAGGAGTAAAGAGACAGATGTAGACATCCTTCCTCCCGGACAGGAAAGCTCACGGCCACAGTGGTGAGGGAAGGACCTTCTCCAGCGTGAAGGAGAATGCACTGCACCTTGTAAGGGAGTCCCCTGGGCTTGGCACAAGGACCCACTGGGTTATCAAGAGAAATCTAATCCCTAGCAAGTTATGTCTAGGTCTGTGCTTTCAAACTTAAAACAAACAAACAAAAAACCTGTTTCTAAAGCAATTGACCAATTCAAATGCAATCTCACCCAGAACCCCCAGTAAAACCAATGAAAGTGTTGAAGAGCTGCACCTTCTCAGCCACCCCTTTTTTCTCCGTAACTGCCCCTGAAGCCACTGTAGGAAACATGACTTAGGAAACAGCAGCACACGCTCAGTTGTCAGAAGCCCCGGAGAGAAGAAGTCTGCATTGATTCCTTCAGTTACACACCTTCTGTCACCTTTATTAATTGAACATTCAAAATAATATGTGTACCTGATTTTCAAAAACTCAGTCTTAAAATGTAAAACAACTGTCCCTGTTCTGTTTCTGCCTACCTTTAAGTTGCTCTTCCAGATGGCAATGACTTTCAAGATACAGCATTCACCTTTTAGCTCTTTCTTTGGAATTTTCCTCTCTGTCTTGAAATGACATGCTTATACTACGAGTTCTTCATTTTTCACTCTTAGACATTTATCTGGTGACTTTCTGTGTTGGGGTGTAAGGACCCGGCCCTTTACCCACCTTTCATTTGCTCCTCCTGTATCCTCACCACATACACAATCTCCCTCATCTGTTCATACACATGTAACTACATCAAGTGTTTGTTAATCCAATATTAACCGTTTACCTGATAACATCGATGAAAATATTGTTCACAGATGTACCACGGTTATATTTCCTTTCTTGTGTATTTTTTCTGTAGTTAACAATGCCTCATTTTTCCTTTGTGGTTTTACGTACTTAACATTAATCCATCCCTCAAATTCGCCAACACTGTAAAACTTCTCCCATTGAAGTCAAACCCATCATGTGGTCCGAGTGTTCCATTTCCTCCTGTGGGGACAGGTTCCTCCCGGAGACCCTCAGTCCACCTCCTACAATCTAGGCTGGTTGCTCTGTGCGTCTGCTGTGCTGCTAGTTTTATGGTCTTTCTCTCATCATCACCCTGAGAATTCCCGAAGCGTGCTTCCCCCTCCCCCCCCCCCCACACCTTTCCCATGAAATGCACTCTTCTTTAGCTTCCCAAGAAAAGCTGCCTGGGAGGTGATTTTCTGAAACCATGCGTATCTGAAAATAGTTAGTATATGCTCACCTGACCTAGAGCTGGCAGGTCAATCTTTTTCTTTACTGTAAACTCAATGGCACTTGTTAGACCCGTGCATTTTGCTTCATCTGCCCAAGAGTTGAAGAATAAGTGTACCTAATTCTAAATGAGGCATGATCCTCGATCTATCTCATGAAAGGGTTATTGGAGACATAAATATCTGACTCCAGATGCATGACATGCCATCTATAGCAAGGTAAGGCAAGAGACCATTAACACTGTTCTTCATTTCCATCCGTATTTTCACATAGCAAACATTTGGAGAACAGTGCCTATACTATGTGCCATGGACTGTGCTCAATGCTGGGACTTGTTTTGATTTGGGATGCATAATTCACATGTGTTTATTTTGACAGGTTCACATGGAGCCCTCAGGCCATATGGCAACACTAAGACTTTTCTTTCAAGCCACTCTTCTCAACTAGGTCAGCTTCCCTTCCTTTAGTCAGCAGAAGCCAAACTCAATAGATGAGCCTGCCAAGAGGAGGGCATAACAATGAACAGCAGAATCTCACAGGTGTCACTGGGCAAACAGTATAGAAGACCAATTGTCTAGAGTTTAAGGGCTCTGAGGGGTCAGAAAAAGCTTACCTCCCCTGCTCAGACAGGGAATGTTCCAGAACCTCTGTTCTGTGCTCCATTGGAAGGCAATGGAGCTCCCAGCAGATGGCCCATTTCTTCCTCATGAGCCCAACTGGAGGGGATCTCAGAGAAGGAAAACAGTACAGGACATAGTAACAGTAGCAGCAACAACAATAACAGTTGCCATTATTGCTGTTGAAGCCGACGGGAAATACCACCTTAATAGGCCTACTTAGAGCACTAGCACCATGCTAGGGACTCAGTCACATTGTTATGACACTCACTTCTGCTTTGGTTCCCAGAGATGTTTTTCATTATCAGTAAGTGAACTTCCAAGAAAGGGACCCAACCAAAAGTAGGGAATACTTGTCTTTAAAAATGCATTTCTTTTCTGACCCTGCAACACTATTGTTAGAATTTAGCTGAAGGAAATAATGAAAGATATGAAATAATGAAGATGTGAGAAAAGATATGATCTTGAAGATATTTATTGAAATACTGCTATAAAATTAAAAAATGAAAATAGCCTAAATATCTCCTTGATTAAAAATTGGGGCAGTACCCTCATTCAATGAAATATCATACAGTCATTAAAAGTTATGTGAGAGAAATGTGTTGATTGATGCAGAAAGGTGTTTATAATATATACTTTTTTTACATTTATATGTATACATAGGCATATTTACATATACATATGCATAAATATACACATATATTTAGAAAAAGGGAGAATACCAAGGAGTTAATAATGTTTATCTCTAGGTCGGAATAACATTTGATTTTTTTTTCCATTTTCTTCTATTTTTTTCCTATATACACTTTCCACAATAATCCTACTTTACTTTTGTAATAAGGAAAAACAATAAAAGTATTTTAAATATATAGGATAAAGAAAATAGGAAGGGGTTCAGTAAGTCAAGGGCAAATCCTGAAAGAGACTATTCCAAGAGGTATGATTTCCCAGAAGCTCCCTCTTCTCAATCCTCATTCCAAAAGCCTATGGTTTCTGGCTTTCTGTAGTACATACTTGAGCAGTCAAGGCTGCAGCTGGTGGGGAGATTAGGTGTTGGCTGTGCCCACAAGGGTCCCAGCCACCCACATAAGGTTAGTGAGTCAGGGCTTGTTTTATGCTGTTGCAAGAAGCATCCAAGCATCAAACCTGGAGTTCACAGAAAGGTCATCTCCCATCAGAAGCCCTTACAAAGGTGATGATCTGGTAGAGGAAGCCTTTCCTTGGGACAGATTCTGGAAACCACCCCACAATTGTGAACTGCATTTAACCTGCCTTCTAGTTAGCTTATAGCTTGAGTGCAACCGTGTTCATGTCTGTGCCACATGGCACTGCCCGCCCCAAGCTAACTTTATTCTCAGAACAAGACATTGACCATTCACTATGCTAGCTTTTCTATATACATTGTTTCCCAATCCTTGCAATTCTGCAAGCCAGACATAATTATCTCTATTTCCCAAAGCAGAAAATTGAGCTCAACGACATCCCTGGCATCTCATATGGAAGAGCATAGCTGGGACTTGAACCAGGTCTCTGTCACTCCACATACACAAGACTGCTTTCTAATCCCTCTGCCCACATTCTAACATCACCCATAGGCTGCCTCGTGGGGGACCCTGTAGTTTTTGCTGTGTTGGGAGCTGTGTCTCCCTTTCTTTGGGGCTTACTCAGTGCCCCGTCACATACTGGACCATCGAGGATAAGTAAAACCAAAGTTCAGGGCTAGTGGAAGACCGCAACTTTTCTCCCATCTTCCACCTCCCCCCAACCTCTTCAGCCTTGGAGTAGGAGTTGAATTCCTACATGTCTCTGGTAATCTTCAAAATTCTTCCAAAAGCTGAGGTTATTCTTAGGCAGTGGTGGAGGGAAGCACCAAGGTCTCCTGCCATTGGTTCCTTACCTGCCTGTCCTGCCTTGGCAACCATCTTTCCTCACCTCAGTCCTCCAGCCCAGTCAGCCAGGGATGCCTTTTGTTCCTGAGCATTTCCACCTCCAAGGCTGTGTCCCCACTGTGTCCACTGCCTGGAGCACCTGACACTGAGGAGACACTCAATAGATAGTCATTGAATGAGTTAACACATGGTGCGTGGATGCGTGAATGCCTTCCACTTCATTTAACCCCTGCCCTTCCTCCAAGGTCACGTTCCAGCCTCACCATCCCTGTGCAGCCTTTCCCCGATGTCCCAGCCCACAGAGTGAGCACTTCACTCATAGCACTTAAAACACACACAATCACGGTGCTGCTTTGTCACTCAGTGTGCCCTGTCTTATATATGTAGGGTATTTTGTGTGTCCTCCTCTCTGAAGGTAGGGGATGTGTTGCATTATTCAGTGGCTTTGGAGCTAGAGAGACCTGGGTTCAAGGCCCAGTTTATCACCTGCCAGCTGAGAGATCTTGAAAAGATTGTTTGACCTCTCTGAGGCTCAGTTTCCTAATCTGTTAAAAAGGAAGAATGTCCTCCTTATAAGTTGTTATGAGAGCTAAGTGCCCTTTCTCACAAACATCAATGAGTCAAATCATGAAAGAATATATAGAGCGTGATCCCATTTTCATAAAAAGAAACATTTCTTTTTGTAGACTTGCATATTTATAAGTGTGTGTGTGCGTGAGTTTGCATGTAAAATCTGGAATGACACACTTAACTATTAACACTTAGAATGAATCCCAGACTGAATATTCTATACGGTAGTTATTTGTGTGTATGTAAAACTATGAGAGACAAACACTGACTTCCTCAGTTACAATGGGTTAATTATTCGGTGGTAATCTGCTCAAAATTTCAGTGCTGAAACAACAAGGGTATTCCTCGTTTGTGGGAAATACATGTCCACTGAGTTTTGGGCAGGCACGGCTCATCAAGTCACTAAGAGATGCAAAGCTGCCAGACCTCTGCCATCTCAGATGTTACCAGGGAGCATGTGAAGGGAAAAGACAGAAGGAAAGAGCCTTTGCTCATAGCTCTTGGACAAAGCAAGTAACATGGCCACATTGAACTTCAAGTAGACAGAGAGGTGTAATCTCATGCTTGGAAGGAAGGAGAGTCCAGATATCTGTGAAGCATTCAGATGACTATGCCACTAACTTAACTTTATATTTCTGCACTCAAGATAATGCTGGGCACATCATGGTCACTCTGGTAATACAGATGACTTAATGCATCTGGATGAAAATATAAAAACGAGTAAGTCTTAGTCCATTTAATAAGCTAGTGAAATAAAAACATATATACTCAAGCAATTACAGTGGGTATAGTAACACAAATGCTATAATAAAATTATAACACCCTGTGAAAGTGTATTAGTTTTCTACGGCTGCTGTAACAAATAACCACATATTTGTGGCTTAAAACAACACAAATATATTCTTTTTTTATAGTTCTATATGTCAGAGGTCTAAGAGAGGTCTCACCAAATAAAAATCAGGATGTTAGCAAGCTGCATTCCTTTCTGAAGGCTTTTAAATTCATTTCTTGCTCATTTGATTTGTTGGCAGATTCAGTTCCTTGGGGTTGTAGGATTGCCATCCCATTTTTTGCTAGCTGTCAGCTGAGTACTGTGCCCAGTTTCTAGAAGTCACCGAATTCTTTGGCTCATAATCTCCTCCATTATCAGTCATCATAGGCAGCAATAGTAGGTCTAGTTCTTCTAATCTCTCTGGCTCACTTTTTTTTTTTTACTTTCTCTTCTACTTTTAAAGACACAGTGATAAGATTGAGGCCACCCAGATAACTTCAGAAAATCTCCCACCTCAAGGTCCTTAATTGTAACCACATCTGCAAAGTCCCTTTTGCCACTTTAATTAACATAATTATAGGTTCCAGTGATTAGGGCATGGATATATTTGGGGAATCATTATTTTGCTTTCCAGGGAAATTTTAAAAACCACATATATGTATAAAATGGATACATGTTATATATCTATATTATGTTTTATATATCTATACTCACACACATATAAATTGTATATAACATACTCATATATATACAATTCATTGTGATTGAGCGAAGAAGGGAAAAAATAATTCCAAATAGGAAGGCAGAAAAGACTTGATCTGGGCCTGAAGGAAGTTACTCAAAGTTGAACAGACAGTGGTGTGGGGGTTTCAAGCTGCAGGTGGAGCACACATAAAGAGGACAGTTAGTCTGTGCCCAGGGTGCTCACAGAACTGAGAGTAGGATAATGTGCCTGCAGTCGGGGGGAGTAGAGATTAGACAGAACAGGAAGGTGAGGTGGGCTTGGCTCAGTGAGTTTGGTGAGGCAACATGTTGCTGGAGATAAAAACGTGGGGCTTTGAAGTCAGACTCAGAGTTTGTCTCAGCTCTGCTACTTAGAGTATGATGATGAACAAGTGACAACTATATATCTCAACCGCCTCAGCTGGGGGAAGAAAACTAACAATAGTACCTATTTTATAGGGTTATTGGGAGGCTTAATTAAGGTAACATTTAAAGTGTTTAAAATGGAATAGAGGGTGCTGTTATTAGATTTACCAGTCATGTTCTTCCTGGCTCTAGTTGAGCCACCTGCAATGAGGGGACAGAATCTGGGAGAACCAGACAGGTGTCTGTAGGAAAATTCTGTCCAGCCTCCTCTCCCACCTCCAGAGCCAACACCATGGGCTGTGTGGGTGACTTTCCCACACATCAGATGCCCTTGTTGTACCTTGAGGGAAGAGCCTGGTTCAGTCTACAAAAACTGCCCATCCTGAACTTGCTCTGGCACTATGGTTAACCACAGGGGACAAAAGGACAGTATCAAGACCAATCCTCAAACAAAACTTTGTTCCCATGTCCTAAAAGGGGGCTTGGGCACCTCTTCAATCCCCAGATGCTTTTTACCAACACATTATTCTATGACCCAAGGTAGTGTGCTTGGTTCATCCAGATCTTTGTTTCTCAGCCTGCAAATTCTGGGACCTACATATGATGTGGATGTCACACGTAATCGAATTGGAGTCAAGTGTTCAGAATACATCTTCAGAGAAGTGGGGAAGAACATGAATATGAATGTAGTATGTATGCATGTATACATAAATAAATATACTTCACAGAATTATTGACCTTGATATACTCTGTAACTCTAAGCTAAAAAACAAATGAAAGAGGGGAAACACATGTATCAGAATTAACAATAAATGTTCAATTCTTAATTTTCTCTGCAGGGCTATAGAACACAGAATAGGCCCTGGCCAGGTGGCTCAGGTGGTTGGAGCATTGTCCCATAGACCAAAAGTTCAAGTTCAATCCCCAGTGTGGGCACATATAGGAGGCACCTGATCAACGTTTCTCTCTCTCATTGATGCTACTCTCTCTGTCTCCCCCTTCCTCTCTCTCTAAGATCAATAAGCATATCCTCAGGTGAGGATTTAGAGAGAGAGAGAACAGAACAGGACTTCACCCTACCTGCCCCAGAAAGGCAGGCAGCCAATGTGAGTGAGTTCTTTTATCCTTATCACCATACCCTCCACTGCAGCTGTGATTTTTCATATGGCCAAGGTAATAAGCAATAACTAGAAAATACAGATTATTAAACAAGAAAAAAAAATAAGATTCACATACAGACCCACCTCCTAGATAAACCCATAATTAATATTTTGTAATGGCCTTTCATTTTATTCCCACACAGATACTTTTAAATTTAACCAAAATTTAATGATGTTGTATATGCTATCTAAAGAAAAATGAATATTTATTATGCACCTGTATGTCACCTCTCTGAACCCTAGTTTCCTGCCCTGTAGCTCACAAGGTATTTGTAAGCTGGTAATATAAATGTAAACATATTGAATACATGTTAACAATTATCATTATCATAAACAAGAATCATAATTATTATTATCCTGCTTAATCATCACAGAAACTCTGCCAAATTATTACAGATGAAAAAAAATGATGCTCAGAGAATTAAGTCATTTACTCAATCTACGTACCTTACAAGACATGAATTCAGGATTTGAATTCAGATTTATTTGGTTCAAAGTCCAATCTTAGTGCTGCCCCCAAAGATATACAAGGAGAGAGATCTAATTTTCCATAGAAGTTAAGACTGTTTGCTCCAGAATCTTCCCAGTGTGTCAGCTTAACTGTTGTAGCCAATAGTTTCAATCCAGATTTTTGCTCCAAAGGTTTCCTTTGGATACGGAGCTGCAAGAAAACCACAGCTATTCAAGATGGATTTCCCAAACCCTAGACACCCACAGTCCTGTCTGCTTCTCTTTCCAATCATTGAATTCCTTGTTAATAATAACAGCTCAACTGTGAATCAGAAGTCTTCCAGTAACCAACCAGTTACCTAGACCCTTATAAATACATTGAGATTGGCCACTGTGTCCCTGTGACTCCCTAGCCCCTCATTGGGAGCCAACATAATTGAAAGCCAGCTTAAACAAAGTTCAGCCGTCATTGTCATTTATCTACACTTTATTAGACTTCATTCATTTGGTTCCCACAGGCCTCTCAGCAGAGTGACTTGGGCAAGAATCATCCCTCAGTCGGGGGTCGGGGAGAGTCACCTTTGCTCATGTGTCTCACACACGGGCACATGCATGCATATGCACACACACACATACTTGTGCACACATTGAGCCACTCTGAGTCATGTATTTGAGTATCCCCAAATCTGGCACCACATGCTGGACCAGCCCAGATCACACAAGGGCAAGGGTTGGCTTAAGCACACAGCTTGGCTGTCTGAGGGATGTCGATTCAGGTGGAGTTAATTAAGGGAGAACTGGCTTCCAGTTCTTAATTAACGTGTTCCTCCTACACCCAGGTTTGTTGCTTCTCTTTAGCCCGTAGAGAGGGAGCTAATGTTGAAACTTGAGCAAGACAAGGGGCTCAGGAGCAGCACCAGCAAGATCCTCAAAGCTTACAGGACTGTGTGAGAAACTTCTCCCCAGAGAGCTCCATTGTTAATGCTGCTTGTCTACTGATGGTGACAAGTGCCCAGCATTCTACCATTAGAACATCATCTCTATGGATTAAAGTTTCAGAGCTTCAGAAGGCCCTCTGTTAAAATGCACATACCCGTGGAGGGAGTAAAGTAAGGGCTATTGACCAATAATGCATTTATGGAAATGATTGCATTGGACTTCCTTGTTATTTAACATGAACCAGGGCACCAGGACACATCAGTTGGATGGGAGGTTTTTCAGAAATAAATGGAATAGGGAGCAAGGCAGTAGAGGAACAATGGGCCCTGGAGAGGTATGGGTTTGAGCAGGGCTGACTTCATAACCTTGATTCTCACTGGCTGGTGAGCTGACTGGGCTGCAGACACTGTTGCTGACCTTAGACGATCCCTGGTCAATCTTGGTGACTCTTCCACACCCTGAAGGTGATCAAGGTGACCTACAGCTTGGGGCATCTGCATGCAGAATTAATTAATGACTGTGAAGAAGCTTGAAACACCAGGCCCATTGATATACAAGGCATGATTATTAAGTTATTAGGACTTGTTAGTTATCATTTCAAAAGCTGCTCATGGAAGGGGGAAACTACCTGTTGCTCTCCATAGCAAGAACCTTGAAAGAGCTGTGGGAAAGTGTGGGGAAGGTGGAAGGGACAAAGGTGAAGCCCCCACCACTTGTTCTCAGCCTGTACTGGAAAACTGGGTCTTTCTACATCCAGAGCAACTGACCTGTGGCACAATGGTGGGATGAATTAGGATGTATAAGGAGCAATGTCTGTAATGGGTTCCTGGGCTTCTGGCTGGGTTGTTGGTCTTTCCACCATGACCCTACCTGGCAATTAGCTGTGTTCAGGAATTGGGACAACCAAGCACTAATGAGAGGAACTGGTTTGTGTTGACTCCACACCTACCATCTTTTCTTGAGTGTCTCAGGTGGTAGGTGTGATAAAGTGCTCTAGAGACCAGGTAGGGAGGAGGAACCCAAGAAAGGTGTGGCTTAAACTCAGCCGCTAGAGACGTGTATGATTTTGTGCAAATTATTTCCTTAAACTTCTTAATTTCAACTTCTTCAAAACACTGGATTCCACAAACCCTATTTCAGTGTTATCCTCCAAGGATTGATGTAAATACTAAATGAGACAATAAATATCACATTTCATTGTGCAGCATAAAATGCTAGTTGAATATTACCTCTGTAATTGTGATCTTCAGTGTCAGGGTCCGAAACTGTATCTATTCTCCCAGAATCCTTTTCAAACTTCATTTGGAGATAGAGACACATTAAGTTTGAGAGAATGAACAAATGAGAAAGAAGATGCCTCTGAGGTGTCATATGAGGAAGCCTTACTTGATGTATCCCACCCAACAGTTCGCCACAAGCACCTAAATTTTCGAGCATTTCTCAGTGTTTTCATTAAGGAATTTTTCCTACTGAAAGTTCACCTTTTAAAATGCCTGCATGATGCTAACATAGTAACCAGATGGGGAGGAGTGGAAGAATCCATGATTATCTACCAATAGGCCAATATATAGTATATTGATTTATCAGATCAGCCTGTTCTCTAGCAAGACCCTGAGATATGGGACTTGGGTGGGTAACTTTTGATAAATAGGAAGGAGAGCCCTAGAGCCAGCAATAGACTGTTGGATGCCAAAAAGTTTCAAAGAGAATTTTGCAAAGAAGGATGAAAAATAGAAGCATATTGTTACTACTGATATTATTAAGACTTTTGTATAGCCCTTTGCAGATTGGGTCTTTTGTGCATATTTTCCCTTCAAACCCTCACAGCAGCCTGGTTATTTCCTTTTTATAAAGAATAGACTGAGACCTAGACAGCATGAACCACTTGCTGCAACCTACAGATCCAATATGTGGTGGAGGCAGGACTCAGGTGCAGATCCCGAGTCACTAAGTCCGGTGTTCTTTCCACCACACCCTCCTACCTGGCTCCCCAGTTTACCTGGAGGGAACAGTCTTCTAATTTGGAGTTACCCAGCCCTAAAGATTTTATCTGTTCTTCTCTTGGGGAGTGACAGAAACGTTGGAGATGCTCAGCAAGTAGCTGGCTCCCACCCTCTCCTTTCCCTTCTTCTTCTAATCTGTCCCATGGCACAGTAAGGTGAGTTGGCACCCATGGAACATTACTATGTGTTGGGTCTTTTGCATATAATATATCTAATTTTCACAACAATCTTTAAGATAGGTCTCACATCCTCAGTCTACAGAAGCAAAAACCAAGGCTTAGAAAAGATAAACAGTTTGCCCAAGGTTATGTAGGGGGTGAATAAGTGAACCAGGATCCACCCTAGCTTTACCTGTTCTCAAAGCCCATGTAAGAGTCATTGTCATTAATATATAAAAGCTATCAAGTGGTATCTTTTTCCTTTGTTTAAAAAAAAAAACTAGCTATTTTCAAATTCTCATTCATATGAATATTAAACCCTAAGAAGTCACCTTTCCTCAATAATAATTTCATTCATGTTTTCATGCATACTATGAATAAGAGTTTGTCTACATTATATACCTAAATGCAGAATTTCTATTTCCCACAGTAAGGGATATTTTCAACTGTACTGGGTAAAGTGGTACTGACTTACACAGCTACCTGTGGCACCTGAGAAAACTATTCCTTGCTCTATTGCCAAGTTGAAACTTGGCTTTGGGGAAGTCTTACATTTTTTCCAATTTAGTGATTTTAATTTGCATTTACCTGATGACTAAGAGGATTGAGCACATTTTCACAGGTTATTGGCCATTTGTGTTGCTTCTTTAAGTCTTCTGGCTGCTTTTCTATTAGGTTATCTTTTTTCTTCCTTTGTAGAAATTACTTCTGTATTAACTCTGGATACTAATCTTTGTGAGTTATACGTATAGCATATATATTATTCTGCTATGTGGACTGGCTTTCACTCTAGAGTGCCCTGTGGTGAGCATATTTTATTTTTAATATGTTGAATAAAGAAATATTCTGCTACTCTGAAGTTACATATTTTTATGTATTATCTTTAAAAGTTTTAAATGCTTAAATACAACAATGTTTTTGAACATTCTCATTAATTTTAATAATTTGTTGCCAAATGCTATTGGGTTTTCTGGTAGACAAGCATATTATTTATTAATAATAACATTTGTGTTTCTGTCTTTTAATAGTTTTATTTTTTAATTTGTCTTTCTTGAGCTACTCTGTTTGCAAGGACCTCCAATAAAATGTTCAAAAGAGGTAGGATAGTAGGCACTTTTGCTTTGTTCCTGATTTTACCATTGAACAGAATGTTGGTTGTAGGTTTTAGTCTGATAAACTTTTTTCAGGATACAAAATTTCCTTTATAGACTAAATTTAATGCAATTTTTATATGAATATATGTTGAATTTTTATCAATGCTCGTTCTGTATCTGTTAAGGATATGATCAATTGTTCTTTTTAATCTGTTAACGTGGTAAGTTACATTAAGAGTTTTTCTAATGTTAAACCAACTTTGCATTCCTGGTACCAAGTCATATCTTTATGCATATGGTTTACTAGGACACTGCATCTATGCTGAGTGAAATTGCTTGCATCTCCCTTTCTCATATTGCTTTTTAAAATTATTTTAGTATTAATAGTTATACTGTACCAGCTTCAAAAATGGATTGATGAGTATTACCTTTTAGTCTGTTCTCTAAAATATTTGTGTATTAGAATGCAGTCCTTCAATACATTTGATAGAATTTCCTGTAAAACCACCTATATCTTTTGTTTTCTTTGGGGGGAAATTTTTAATTCCTGGTTTATTTTTTTTAATGGTCACAGAGAAATTCATATATTTCTTTTTTCATAAATTGTTTTTGTTGGTTGAAATTATTTTGGTATGTGTAATATTGGTCCATTTTTTTTGTTTTCAACTTTGTCTTATCATAATTATAGTTTTTGCTGCAACTCAGTTTTGTCATCTTTTGTCATTTCTAACATTTTTTAGGGCTGCTCTCTTATTTTATTTTCCATTTTATCTTTTCTTGTTCTTTTTTTCCATTTTCTCTTTTCTGTTGAATTTATTGGGGTTACATTGGTTAATAAAATTATATAAGTTTCAAGTGTACAGTTCTATAATATATCATTTGTATATTGTATTGTGTGTGCACCATCCAAAGTGTAGTCTCCTTCCATCAGCATTTATTCCCCTTTACCCTCTTCAACCTTCCTCCACCCTCCTTTTCCTCTTCCCTCTGGTAATCACCATATTGTTGTCTGTCTATGAGGTGTTTGTTGTTTTGTTTTGTTTTTTGCTTACTCCCTTCTTCACCTTTTTTACCCAGCCCCCCAACCTCCCTCCCCTCCAACAGTCTGTTCTCTGTATCTGTGAGCTTGTTTCTATTTTGCTCATTAGATTGCACATATAGGTGAAATTATATCATGTTTGTATTCCTCTGACTGGCTTATTTTACTTAACATAATATCTTCTAGGTCCATCTAAGCTGTCACAAAAGGTAAGATTTCCTTCTTTTTTATGGCTGAGTATTACGTAAATCTACCACAGCTTTTTTATCCACTTATCTACTGATGGGCACTTGGGCTGTTTCCAAATCTTGGCCATTATAAGTAATGTTGGAATGATTCTTTTCTTTATTCGTCTTGTCTTTTCTTTTTCTTAGGTGATGTGCATTTCCCTACAATAATTTTAGCTATTGATTTCTTTTTCATTTTTGCTTTTCTATTATAGTTTCCCCATTTTCCCCTATTGCTCTCCCCTGCCCTGGATACTGATTCCTTTATATTTATCCTGCTTGTGATTTGTTGGATTTTCTGAATCTAATTAGAAGATTTCTTAAAATCTGGAAAATTCTTAGTATGTATCTTCTCAACATTGCTTTCTCTAAATCTCTGTAGTCCCTCCTCCTACAATTCCAATTAGATATGTTAGTTTTTTCTAGTGTATCACCAACCCAGTTTTTCCTTTTATCCTTCAGTGTCTCTTATGTTTTTTTCAGATTTTCCATATCTTGATCTCTATATGCTACCTATTTGGATAATGGCTTCAGATGTATCTTCAAGTCAAATAATTAACTCTACAGCCAGGTGATTTTGAGTTCTATAAATATTTTGACTCCTATTACTGTTTTGTTTTGGTCTTTTTCATTCCTAGATATTCCATTTGATTGTTATTTAAATCTGCCTGTTTCCATTTTTTCATCATATTTTTAATATTCAATTTTTATTCTCTACCTGTGAATCAAGTACCTTTATTCTTTGGGCCTGTTTCTTATTTATTGTGGCTTTTAAAATGTATTCAATATATTGGATTTTTATTCATGTGATCATTAAAACATTACTTATTGGTATTCTTTGTTGTTGGGTTTAAATGGCATCACACCAGAAAGGATGAGTAGTTGCTCCTGCCAGTTACCTGAGAACGCTACCTCAAGAACTACTTTTGATATTTGGTTTGTAGCATTTTGCACCACATAGGTAGTATGAATTTGAATCCAAGTTTATATGAGAGCTTGTTTGCAGATAGGAACTCTCAGAGGAAGCCATTTTCTCCCCTACTCAGAGCCAAAGCTGAGACATATCCCCTTCCTGACCAATCCTCTTTTTGGCTGGCTCTTGTCTTCTCAGACATTGTTTCACTGAGGCAGCTGTCCTCTCAGGGTCTTAGTTTTATATAAGAATCTCTGTTCTGACTCCCACCTCGAGCATTCAAGCCCTGCCCCTTGTCTTCATTTGTTACAAGTGCAGTTGTCAAAAACAAACAAAACAAAGCAGTCTCGATTACAGGTTACTGGAGAAGCTTCCAGATTTAGTTCTTCTGTGGGTTCGTGTTCCAACTATGGATTCAGCATCTGAGGAGTTCTCATCTCACAATATCAGTTAGGTTATTTAGAAGATTTTTACTTCACATTTTACCTAGCATTTTTAGGGTTTTTTCCCCTTACTTCTTCACTCTTTCTTTCTTTCTTTCTTTGTTTCTTTCTTTCTTTGTTTCTTTCTTTCTTTGTTTCTTTCTTTCTTTCTTTCTTTCTTTCTTTCTTTCTTTCTTTCTTCCTTTCTTTCTTTCTTCTTTCTTTCTTTCTTTTTAAGCAAGGAATCTCTCCTGCTTTTTTTTTAAACAATTTTATATATTATTTATTTATTTATTTTTTTATAGAGAGAGGGGAAAAGAGAAAGAGAGGGAGAGAAACATCACTGTGTGGTTGCCTCTCAATCGCGCCCTCCACTGGGGACCTGACGTGCAACCTAGTCATGTGCCCTGACTGGGAATCGAACCAGCGACACTTGGTTCACAGGCTGACCCTCAATCCATTGAGCCACAGCAGCCAGGGCTTTCACTTTTTCTTTTTACAGAAGCATTTTACACTATCCAGTCCTCTATATTGCTGGCAATAGAAACCCCCATTACGTCCTTGCCCTCACTTTTCCACCTGGAAAGCTCTCACTCATCCTTAAATTCCTAACTGAGATACCATCTCTCCTGGGGAACATTTACTGCCCCACTCCCCTAGAAAGCAGAATAAGTTAGTCCGTTGTCCGTGTCCTCACAGACTTGAAACATATCTTTAATAAAGACCTCCCACGTTTTTTATTACAGTTATTTGCTTATCTGTTTCCTCCTACTATTCCGCAGGATCCTGGCAGAGTGTTTTAATTACTATTTTATGTTAGATATTTAACACAGTGCCAGACACAAAATAAACATATTTATTTGAATTTAAATAAAGTAATGAATAAAACATCATCGTTTACCAAATGAAGTCCAAACTCATTAACATATCATTCAGGTACCTCCACAATCTAACCACAACCTACTCCTTCAGCCTTATTCCTCAATTAATGCATTGTTAATTGATGTATAGATTGTCTATTCACTCATTTATTCATACATTTATTCATTATCCAAGTATTTTTTGAGTGACTACTATGTGAGAGACTCTATGCCAAATAAGGGGACTATCTCCATGAACAAGACAACTATGACCTTCCTCTTCATGGAGCATGTTAGCAAAGGGGAAAAAATATTAACAACTAATTACATAAATATTTAATTACATAGTGATGAATGTTATGAAGGAGAGAAAGAAGCTCTATGAAATAGTCAGCAAAATGTGGTGGGAAGAGCATCCCAGGCAAATGAAGCAGCTTACAGGAAGGCTCTGAGGCCAGAAAGAGCTTGGTGAGTTCACCCACTTCTTCCTCTGCCACAACGGCAATGAACCAATCATTGTCCCCTGGAAGGTCCTCAGTGATGCCTGGGCTCAACTCGTACCCTCTGCCTGACCTATCCTTATCAATCGCCTATCTCCTACCACTTTTGTCTGTCCAGATATCAAGATCCCACTTCTTTCCCAAAGGTTTTATCCAGGAAGCCTCATCTGGTCTGCAATTATTTCACTGCTCTTTGTCCCTGCTTGGTATCTCTGTCCTGGCATTTACCTCATAATTCAACTGTCAATGCGTGTGAGCTACATGAGGGCAAGGGATATGTTTTACTGGGCTTGTTGAGTTTCTGCCATGGAAAATCTCAGTTTGGTCACAGTTTATTTCTTTGGCAAAGGTACGACCAGATTGTTGTGCCAGACCAGAAACCGCAATGACGTCAGGAAAGAACTTCAAACTGGTTTACCAAGAGAAGAGTTTTTGAAAAATCAGTCATGCCAAACCACAGGTTCACAGGGTTGCAGACAGGTAGCCAAGACCCAAGAACTTTTCATGCTTCCTTAGCACTGTATGCCATAGGTTTGGCATGAAATAAGAAGTCCTGAAATACTTAGTTTGGCCACGTTGGATAATACCAACTAGCCAGCTCTGCAGACAGAGAGTTAGGGTGGTATATTTAACTACTCCCTGCTCCTTCTATAAGGAATGGATTCCAAGGACTATGTGCCCCAAATCGTGCTGGATTTGAGGACAAGGTATCTGGGGCGAGAGGATATTTAAGTGAGCTCAAAGCAAGAGTTAAAATGAAGAGCCACAGACCATATTTTTAAATATTTAAAAATTATTAACTAAGTTCACATGCAGTTAAATAAAATGTTCTAGCTTCCTTGACAAATACACCTTAAAAACTACATAAAATTTCAGGTTTCAATTTGGAATTCTCTAGCACTTTGCAATGTGGTGCTCTGGAAGAACCAGCTCCTGGCATTCTCTGGGAAGCCTTCTTTTTCTCTTCCCATCCCTGAGTCCCTCCTGCACCAGGAGGTTCTTATATGCACACATATGTAGGTGTCATAACTCACACATCCAGCCTCCATCATACTTCTCACAAATTGTTACCCACTGACTAACTTTCCTTGAGGCACAGTGAGCCACAGGTAAATAGACCTAGAGAAGAAGCCTATGCAATTGGAAGAGGCAAGGTCAAGACCATCTGAGCAGGGGAATTATTGGACTTAGAGGAATGGTATTGAAGGAAGGACATGGGCTCCAGGTGAGCCCCTTCCTTTGATCCCATGGACCCTTCACCTTATCGGGAGAATCCTAGTAAGAGAAGAGCCAGAGTGGAGTCTTCTAAAGAGTGGGGTTGTCTCAGGAGCCACTCTTACTTGCAAGGAAAGGGACTGAGGTCTGGACATTAAATGGTGGTAACAAAGAGGAAGGCAGCTTCTAACACTTCGAGGCAGTAAAGGCAATATATCTTAAAATATCTTCTGTACTTACACTCACACTTCAGATGATCTCATCCAATTTCATATATTTCAATATCATCTTTATACTGACAGCTCCCAAGTTTTTACCAGTAGCTCACACTTCTCTCTGACCCCAGATTTGTATATCCTTCTGCCAACTTAACATCACCATTTGAATGTCTGATAAGCAGGTCACTTATGTGCAAACCTGAGCTCCTTGCTTTTCCACTCTAGACTGGGCCTGAGGAAGACTCCCTTATCTCTGATATTGACAATTCCATCTTTTTATATTCTCAGACCAAAATCCTCACCATCCTTGACTTATATCTTCCTTTATATCCCACAACAGATTATGACATTTTATTTTCAAAAATATATCCAGAATCTGATGTCATATCTAGTCATTTATCATTTTCACTACTACCCCTTGTGGTTCAAGCCACCATCATCTCTTTCCTGGATTATTCAATAGCCTCTAGCTGATCTTTTTTCTGCCCTTGTACCTGACATTTCCTCACCCATTTTTTTCTCAACACTGTTCCCAAATTAATTTTTTTTCAAACATCAGAGTATGTCACTCCTCTGCTCTAAACAAGAGCTTTGTATCACATTCAAAATGAAAGACAAACTTAAGCAATAGCCGACAGGCCCCGTGTAATGAGCTCTGCTACCTGCCTGCTTTCATTCCTATGTCCTTGTCCCTCTCCTACTGTGTGTGCTCCAGCCACATTGGCCTCTTTTACTTGAATGCATCAAGCTGTCTTATGCCTCAGAGCTCATGCTATTGGCTCCTAGTATTTAAAATACAACTGGTTTTTGTATGTCCATCTAGTATCTTGTGACTGCTAAATTCACATTAATTAGAAAGATCATTTTATAAATTCCTTTAGGATTTCTTAGGTAAAAATTTTTTCCCTCTGAAATGCAGTTTTCATTACTTCTGTCCACTCCGTGCTCCTTTTATTTATATTTATTAGATGTTATTATCACTACGTGAGTTCTAGGTAGCAGAATTCATTCTTTCAGTTCATTGTGTGATCTTGTGACACAGTGAGTTCACATAGGCTTACTTGTTTTTGCTGATATCCTGAGATTATACAGAAGCAGGTGAAAGCTTTTTTCTCATTGGTGTTTCACATAATTTTCCTTAGAAAATTACTGCTAACCATTTGAGGCAATGGCTTAAGCTAGTTGTGGGCCCAGGGGCAAAGTAGGCATAAACTTGTGACCTGGAAGTAAACCAAGCCACCTTGGCATTATCTTGGGTTAGGTTCCCAAGAAGCAAAGCCTGGGAAGGGGTGACTGATGAACTGAGAGGGTTTTCTCAGGAGAAACCTGTAATGACATGAGGAAAGACGGATAATGTAGAAGAAAAAGCTAGGCACAGGTATCATTTCAGGGAAAGTCTAGTCTCAGCCTGATCCAGCAAGAAGCCATAGAGTACAAATTGTGTCACAAAGGTTGTCCTTCTCAAAGGAAAGGAGGGTAAGCTCTTATACTCCTACTTTAATCAGCCAATGGCCACATGCCAACTCCCAAAGCAAAGCTGAGAATCCTTTAGGAACAGAGCTTCTGTCAATCAAGGCAACTGGGTGGTGGAGGTTGCAGGTATAATCCACTAGCATCCACACCCAGAACAGCTGAGTGGAGCAAAAACAGCTTCTGCTACAGCAGGTATGTCTATCTGCAAGATCATGAATTGTGGCAGGACTAGGAACTCCAAAATGCCATTATAAAACTGGGCTCTGAATGTAAAGGTTCAGAAAAGCCAGGTGGAAGCAATCACAAAACCACAAAATAGTGTGGACACAGAGGTTGGGGTGTAGGGAACCAAGAATGAAAATAAAACATTCACACAAAATAAGACTTCATACCAAAATTCTACCACCAAAGAAAAAATCAAATGTGCTAAGAAAAACAGCAGTCAACATCAACAATCAAGACACAGATTCACTCCAAATGAAATTAATGTTATGCAGCAATTTGACAAAGACTTTCAAATGTCTTAAGATACTCAAATAATTAAGTAAAAATAACTCCCAAGGAAAAGCAAAATACTATACAACAAAAATTAGAAGTGAAACAAGTAGGAGGATGAAAAAGAAGCAGTTAAAAATATTGGGCATAAAAAAATATATATATATATATGACATAAAAATACCATCATAATGGACACAAATACAAAAGATAGGATCAGCTTAGATAAACATAGTTGAAGAAAGTATAGTTAAGTATAGTTAATTATAATAGTGTGCTGGGGAACTCAACCAAAACCCAACATAGAGAGACAAAGATTTGAAAAATTTTTACAAAACAGCCAAGAGACATGAATTGTCAAGACTTCAAAATTCATCTAATAGGAATTCCAGAAGGAGAAAAGACAGGTAATGGTGAGGAAGCAATATTTGAAAAAAATAGTAGCTAAGAATTTTTATAATTAAAGAAGAATTTTCAAATTCAAAATGTCATCTAAATGTAAGTGGGATAAATAAAGATAAATCTATGCTTAGGCAAAATGTGGTAAAATTTCATAATATTAAGGCTAACTAAAAATAATAAAAGCCACGGGAAAAAGCAGGCAGGCTACAGCGATCATCTGATTTGCATAATGGCTTCCAGAAGCAATAGATAATCTCTTCTAACTAATGAGGGAAAATACATGTCACTTTAAAATTTTATAACCAATTAATCAATTATTTAAGAGTGAGGGAAAAATTAAAACATTAAAGTATCATGAGAAATTATCTGAAACTCTAAGAACCATTAAAGGGTATGTTTCTTTAAGAAGGAAAGCAGATCTATAAAAAGGATGTGAGAGCAATAATCAGCACAAAAATGTATAAAACATACCAATACATTTAATTCATTAATAACTGTTATTTTAAGAAAATAATCATTGTATTTTGTGTATTTTGGAAGGTAAAATTAAAACTTCAGACAACACAAACAAGATGAGGAATATGCAAAGAATAAATTTAACATGGGCTAAATTCTTTGTCTTACAGATAAAAGGAGAAAATCTAGATGACCTTGGGCATGGCAATGACTTTTTAGACATGACTTCAAAGGCATAATCCATGAAAGAAATAATTGATAAGCTGGACTTCATTAATAAAATCATCTGCTCTGCAAAAGACAAAGTCAAAAGAATGAGAAGACAAGCCACGGACTAGGAGAAAATATTTGCAAAAAACACCTCTGATAAAGGTCTGTTACCCAAAATATACCAAAAAACTAAAACTCAACAATAAGAGGACAAATAACCTGATTTAAAAATGCGTCAAAGTCCAAGCACCTCACCAAAGAAGAAACACAAATGACAAATAAACATATGAAAAGATGTCATCAGGGAAATGCAAATTAAAACAACAGGATACCACTACACATCTATTAGAATAGCCAAAATCCAGAACACCAATAAGTGGAACAGCAGGGACTCTCATTCATGGCTCATGGGAATGCAAAATGGTGCAGCGACTTTGGAAGTCAGTTTAGCATTTTCTTACCAAACCAAACATACTCTTAGCACATACTCCAGCAATCTTATAACTTGGTATGTACACAAAGGAGCTGAAAACTTATGTCTACATAAAAACATGCACATGGATGTTTATAGCAGCTTTATTCACAGTTGCCAAAACTTGGAAGTAACCAAGATGTCCTTCAGTGGGTGCATGGATAAACCATGGTATAGCCAGACAGTGGAATATTATTCAGAGTTAAAAAGAAATAAACTCTCAAACCATGGAAAGACACGGAGGAAACTTAAATGCACTTACTACATGAAAGAAGTTAATTTGTAAAGGTGGTATACTGTATGATTCCAACTATGTGATATTCTGGAAAAGGCAAAACTATAAGAGGCAGTAAAATGATCAGGGGTTGTCTGGGATTGCAGTGAGGGAGAGGGATGAATAGGAGGAACACAGGATTTTTAGGACAGTGAAAATACTCTGTGTGATATTATAATGCTGAGTGTATGTTATTATACATTTGTCTAAACCCATAGAATGTAGAGCACCAAGCGTGAACCCTAAGGTAAACCATGGGTTTTGGGTGACAATGATGTGTCAATGCAGGTTCATCAGCTGGAACAAATATACCACTCTGGTGGAGAACGTTGATAGGGGGGGAGGCTATGCATGTGCGGGGGCAGAGAGTATATGGGAAATCTCTGTACCTTTCCCTCAATTTTGCTATCAACCTAAACCACTCTAAAAAAGTCTTTACTTCTTAAAAAGACAAGCTATGTACCAACTATAGATACTTGTAAAGTATACAGTGAAACACGGTTCATATTAAAAATGCCTACAAAACAGCACAAAAAATCAATGCAATGAAAAATGGACCAAGTACATTAACAGACAATTTACAAAAAAAAGGAAAATGGAAAAGACAATAAATGAAAATGTGCTCAACCTCATCAATTTTTGTAAAATGCACATTTCAACAATGAGATACCACTTCACATCCATCGTATTAATAAGAATTCACAATTGTAGACATGCCAAGTGTTTGTGAGGGCATAGAACAATGGCAATACTCATGTCTGCTGGTGAGAGGGTAAATTGATATCACTGCTTTGGAAAACATTTTGGCATTATCTAGGAATACTCATACTCTTCAGTATAGCGTTCTGGAGAAATTCTAACACATGCACAAGAAAATATGAAAGAATGTTTGTTGCAGCTCCTTAATGGAAGGAAAAAATTGGAAATGATTTTAATATCTATCAATAGAAGCATGGGAAATTGTGATATATGTATATAATGGAATACTATTTAGCACTTAAAATGAAGGTAAGAGAGCATATGTGAATATTGATAGAGCTTAAATTACAGAATGATAAAGACAGCATAATACCATCTATATAAAGTTTTTAAATGTGCAAAACTTTGCTACTTATACCTTAGGGGTAGATACATAGATACCAAAACTATAAAATTAAGCTTAAGAATTCAGGAGTTTAATTACCTCTCAGTCGAGAAGGAAGAGAACAGGACTGGGAATAGGGCACCCAGGTGTCTCCAACTGTATTTGTCATCATAACTTTTTTGTTTCTCAAAAGGAAAATAAACTCTATACATTTCTTTATGTTTGAAATATTTCACAATAATTTTAGAAGTCCAGAAGGGAAAGTAAAATCAAAGTTGTTGTTGTTTTTTAACAGTGATCATCTCTAGGTGTGTAAATTAATTTTGTTGTTGTTTTAGAATTTCTTTTCCTTTTTAAATTATTTTTGTTGCTCAGAAGAGCATTTTTTTCTGAATATGATATAATTTGGATTTTCCCTGAGCTGAATAGTTTGAATGTGTGTATATGTGTGTATGTGTGGCATAGCACATATTCCTTCAGTAATAACAATGACATTTAACCCAATTAGAGAAAATTTTTCTCATTCCATCATCTAGAACAGTTGGTGGAAAAGTGATTTTTCTGAACTATGCAGATAATAATCTCATAAAGGCCTTGGCACGTATGGAATGACCTCACCTGCGGTGGTTTCCAGGGTTTGGATGGAAACCAGTTTCTGGTTATTTCACCACCTTAGGAGAAGTGAGAGGTATTGCTGCAGGGGCCCCAGTGAGCACCACCTCTACTGAGAGGCTCTGCCCAGTCATGCAGTTGTTTCTGAAACTGATGAGATCAGCAGCTTTTTATGAAACCATGAGTCATCTCTTTTGGTGAGGATTTCCAGGAAGACTGAAGTACTGGCATCACCAATCCTTCTCCTAACACCAAGTGCCACATCTGGCCCACTGCCAATGGTCATAAAGTCACCAACAGGCCCCCCAAAACAAAAAAAACAACAACAAAAATAAAAACTCTTTGGCATCAGATGAGGACCTGTAAAATCAATGCAATCCCGATTGAAATTCCAGCCGGACTGTTTTTCAAGAACTTGATCACCTAACACTTACATTGGCTCACAACTAATCAGGACATCATTAATTTTAAGATCAATTAGAAAATCAACAATAAAAACAGCATGGTTTTGATTTAGAAACAGACAAATCAGCCAATGGAAGAGAAGAAATTAGTGTCTAGATAAAAACAGATGACAGGCAAATAGAGAGATAGATCCACAAATCAATTGAGAGAGACACTTGTTTAATAAATAGCACTGGGAAACTGGCCCTGGCTGGTTTAGCTCAGTGGATTGAGCGTCGGCCTGCGAGCTAAGTGTCGCTGGTTCGATCTTCCAGTCAGGGCACATCAGAGAAGGAAAACTCTGACTCCAAAAAACCTCCGCTGCCTTGCGGCATACCTCTTCAGGGGAAAGGCTAAGAGAGTAAACCCCGACAGAAAATCCGGAGCCGGAGTCCCTAAGGCGGTTTGACGTTGTAGTCAACACCGGCAACTCCTGCGGCGCACCTGAAGCCAAGCTGTATTGACTCCGTCTTTCCCTTGGACCCTTCAGCTGCGAAGAGAGGGGGGGTCTGCTGCATGGGCAACAGCAGACCCTCCATATCACCCTGCCCAGGCTCTGTAGCTTCAGCGTCATCGCAAGATGTTGATTCAACACGGGAGGAGACAGATACCGTGTCACTCCCGAGTCGGACTGCACAGCCATTCTCAGCGGTGCAGATAGACTCTTAAGAAGCTACACCATCGTCTCTCGAGACGGACGGCTGCCGACGACGACTGGGAAACTAGAAAACTGAGTATTAGAGGAAGAAAATCAAAGGTAGAGTCCTATCTCACTCCATGGATTAAAACCTAAATGTGAACAGTAAGACTATAAAATTAACAGAAGAAAATGGAGAATATCTTTGTGACCTAGGAGCTGGTGAATGGTGGTGGAGAGATGTTTCATAAAACTCCCAAAACATAAATGCTATGGCAAGAAAAAAAGAAGGGATTCGACTATAACAAAATTAAGTATTTTTGTTCCCTGAAGGACACCATAAACAAAAGTAATAAGTGAATTAAAAAAACAAGAAAAAGTTATCTGCAATCGTTAAAACCAATATCTAAAATTTTCAAGGAAATTCAATAGAAGACAACAGCCCTAACAGAAAAATTAGCAGAGGGTGTAAAAAGGCAATTTACAGAAGAGGAAACATAAAAGGTTACTCAGTATATGAAAGACACTCAAAATTATTAGTAACCAGAGAAAAAAAATTTAAGATGAAATACCATTTTATACCTACTCTAATGACAAGCTTCCGGAAGTTGGACAATGGAGATCTCGGTGCGGACAAGGAACCACAAAAACCTTTGTGCCCTATGAGTGGGAGTTTAGACGCAGTAATTCCACTCCTCAGTGTGTATCTTAAGTGAATTCTTTACCAAGTCCCATAAGAGACCCGGTACGAGAATATTACCTGCTGTGTTAGGGCTGTGCTGGAAGAGCACTGGAGACAGCCAGTATATTCGGGGAGGCGGGAGAGGGGAGGTAAATTGTGGGAGATGCTTACCTTGGGCATTATGTAGCAGTGAGAAACAATGAATAAGGTGTAAATAGACAGAGATGCGTCACTTAACAACGGGGATACATTTTGAGAAGTGCGACATCAGGCGACTTCATGGTTGTGTAAACATCATAGAGGGCACTTAAATGAACCTAGATGTTGCCGTCTACTACACACCTACTACACAAACCTATGCAACATGTCATTGTACTGGGAACTGTAGGCAACTGTAACACAATGGTAGATATACAAATATACAAATGGTACATTTGTATAATATACAAATATTTACAATATTTAATATTTACAATATTAGTCGCTAGTCGGCAGCCGTCCGTCTCGAGAGATGATGGTGTAGCTTCTTAAGTGTCTATCTGCACCGCCGAGAATGGTTGTGCAGTCCGACTCGGGAGTGACACGGTATCTGTCTCCTCCCGTGTTGAATCGACATCTTGCGATGACGCTGGAGTGTCCTCTCCAGTGAAGCTGAAGCTACAGAGCCTGGGCAGGGTGATATGGAGGGTCTGCTGTTGCCCATGCAGCAGACCCCCCCTCTCTTCGCAGCTGAAGGGTCCAAGGGAAAGACGGAGTCAATACAGCTTGGCTTCAGGTGCGCCGCAGGAGTTGCCGGTGTTGACTACAACGTCAAACCGCCTTAGGGACTCCGGCTCCAGATTTTCTGTCGGGGTTTACTCCCTTAGCCTTTCCCCTGAAGAGGTATGCCGCAAGGCAGCGGAGGTTTTTTGGAGTCAGAGTTTTCCTTCTCTGATGTGCCCTGACTGGAAGATCGAACCAGCGACACTTGGCTCGCAGGCCGACGCTCAATCCACTGAGCTAAACCAGCCAGGGCATTAATGTTGTAATATTTATAATATTTAATATTTGTATATCTAAACATAGAAAAGGTACAGTAAAAATATAGCATAAAAGGTAAGAAATATTACCTGTATAGGACACTTATCGTGAGTGGAGTTTGCAGGACTGGAAGTTCATCTGAGGAACTGAGTGAGTGAGTGGTGAGTAGATATGAAGGCCTAGGGCATTACTGTGCACTACTGTAGACTTTATAAAGACTGACTTTATAAAGACTGTCTCACAAGCTCTCCCCCTGCTACTTTTCAAATGGATCAGAAATAGAACGTCAAAGCTGCCAATGCTGATGCATCAACAGGAATGTGGGCTGGGTTGACTGGAAATGTTGAGGAGAAACCGGCCGGGTAAGGCATAGGTCACCATAACAGTGACTGTCAGGAGGGAGTGAAAGGTGGCCTGAGGATCAATAGGGATAAGAAGTCAAGTTGGGTACTGCCATTGAATGAGTCGATAAATGAATCCATTGGAGAGTCAACAGATGTGCCTATAAAAAGCATCTATCCTATCACTTCTCGTTCCAGCCTCAGGACACTGCTAATCAATCACAGCCTCCTGTGATTTTCCCCCTGAAGCCTACCTGAAACTTACAATTCTTCTCAATACAGTAGCCCGGATCTTTCCTTCTAACCAACTGAAATAGTACCGTGGTGAAGCCTATCTCTAGCCTCATGCATTATTCCTCCCCAGGATATTTACATGTTAACTGTTAATGTATTTGATCACAGGATCAAAACTTTAGGCTAAAGACAAAAACTCAAGGTGGAATTCCCAAAATGTGTGAAAGGAGATTTGGAAAGAGGTGATTTTCAATTCCAACAATTTCATTTTCCTTCACCAAAAGACTGGATTCATGGCAGAGTCCATGTTTTAAACCTATGGCAGAATTCCAGATTTTTCTACAGTCATAATATCAAGTATTCTACCACTCATACAGGTCAGGCTACATGTTCCAACCTTGGTTTTGCCTCTAAGTTCCCATGTACTCATCCCTTTTTATGTTCCAGAGATCTGGCTCTCAACATATTCTCAATCAATTGGTTGTCCAATAATCAATTTCTCCTAGCAAAAAAGATCTCTTTCTTTCCCACCTAAGCCAGGCATTCGTTCTCCTTGCTCTCAGACTTTGCTCCTCACTTCCTCCCATCTACCCTAATAGAATGGTACAGCGTGTGACTGACATGTAAACTAGTCCTCTCCGGTACATTCTAAGAGCAAGTTTCCTGGGAGACAGAACGACAGAATGGGTGGTCAGGGCCATCAGGGCCAGGCCATGCCCATATGCTTTGGAAAGCCACTGGAAATGACTGATGGCTGAGTCATGTGCTTGCACCACCGTGTTTGTTTACAGGGACCAAAGCTTCCTTTGTGTCCATCCAAGCTTACAGATTCAGAGAAGAAACAATCTCAGGAAAAAAACAAGCTCCTATTACCCCAAGTCATTCATAAAGGGTAGGGTGCTAGCCTGCCTGAGATTGGAGGTAGGATAGACTTCGAAACTTTTTCGAAAGGCTGCAGGTACCTGTCAGCAGTCTAATGGGTAGTTTTCAAAGAGATGTTTGCCTATGAAAAGGCTGAAGAAAAGAAGGGATCTTGTCCCTCCACATACCCAGAGGGGCAGGTGGGAGTCCATTTTAGGATTTCTGGTTGATAAGACAGAAAAAACACATAACTTGGTTGCAGAAAACTTGCCTTCAAGTTCTGTATGGCAGTATAATCTTGGGCGAGTCTTTTAACTTCCCTCACCCTCAGTTTTATCATCTGTAAAGTGGTGGTGATAATTATAGGGTATTGAGATGAACGTTGTGACAGCTTTTATGGATCTCCTGACAGGTAGTAAGTGCTCAATGAACATTTCATTCCTTACTCATTCTCTTTCCAGTTTTTTCAGATACAGGAATTTAGGTTTAGAGATATTCTATGATGAGCCAAAGAATTTCCATGGTAAAGGGCAGACATTCATCCTCTGTCCAGAAAGAGGGAGAACTGGGACTCAAGCCTAGTTAGTTTTCTGATTTAAAATCAAATGCATTTTCTGAAAAATCTTTTTGCCCTCTCACCTACCAATGTCAGCCGGTGGGGGGCTGGGAGACTGAGACTGAGGAGGGGAGCACAAGATCTTTGGGCCACGAAAGGAGAAACCCCGACAGGAAGAGCTTACTGAGAGAAGCCCTTACCCCTGTGGCAGTGTCAGCTACCCAGCCAGAGAACGAAGCAGAGGCAGCACACGGGAGGGTCCGGCCCAGCACCATTGCATGGGGGTGCTCTCAGCAGTCACCCAGCACAGCTGACCCAACACCATGTCACTGTAATGGCAATAACCATGTAATGACAACTCCCACTTACTGGCTGCTTCTCATGTAGCCACTCACAGGCCAAATACCCAACTTCACAAGGTGGTGGTGGAGTTGCAATAGGCATCCTGTCTAAAACACTTAGTAGAGCTCATGGCAGTAAGTTCTCAACAAACAGTAGCTGCTGGTGCTTTACATACATGGTCTCGTTTCATCTTTGCAAGAACTTTATGAAACAATTATTACTATAGTCTCTATTTTAGCAATGAGGATACTGAGGCTTAGGGGGATAAAGAAACCTGGCCATGGTCAAAAAGCTAGCAATCAGTGGAAATCAGGATCTAACTAGGTATGTCTGAGTCCAAAGCCTGTGGATTTACCCATTAGGATATCCTGGCTCACTGGCCTGCTAGTGGAAGTTGGAACCTGCTAAATAATATCAGTTTAATGTTTCCAGAGCAACCCCTTTCTTTCCCCTGGGGCTGAGCCCTAAAGCTGAGCACAAGAGGAAAGCAATGCCTGCTGTATTATGCCCCAAAGGGTCTGGCCCATACTCTCACTTCATTGCCAGGAGCCTCTGAGACTAAAGACTGATGGCTCAGGAGGAAGGAACTAGAGCGAGTTTTTATAGTAGGGCCTTAGAGGTTACCTAATCACCAAGGTCAGTGGACTCATTTGTTTGTTCCAGTTTGATTTGGTTTGACTTAGCTTTGGAACGCTTTGCTCAAATGAAATTTTATAGGAAAGCCTAAAGTGTAAAGTCAACAAAAGTGGAACCACTCTGTTGAAAATGAGGGGGAGATCCAGAGCCTTACCTCCTCCAAGACACACAGACACATACTCTTCTTAATTCAAGAAGGGTGTCTGTGAAGCTGGGGACTAAAGGACAATGTCATTGGCCTGTGGATAGACAGCATGGGTAGTGGAAAGGGCGTGGGGCTTTGAAGTCAGACAGTCCTGGGTTCTTATCTCATCTCTGCCCTGTGTGACGAGTGCGATTTGGGCAAGGTCAACAACCTTTCTGAGCATGTTTGCTCCTGTGGGAAATGGAGCTCTGATCCCAACCAACAAAGTTGTTGAGGGGAAAAATGCAATAATAAATGAAAATGGTCACAGACAGAAAATGAAATACAGACAAGAAACAACTATTAGCTATCACATCACCAATCTGGGATTCTGTTTTGGCTTGGTTTGTTTGTTTTGTTTTGTTTTTCATGAAAGAAGGAAAACCATTTTTAAGAGTAAAAATGAATAAACAAAATATATCTTAAAACAAGCATTGTCGTCACAAAGGCTGAAGAATGCATATCCTTGCTTTCGTACAACATTAGCCACGTGTTCACAACTGTGCAGTGCTGATTGATGAGAGACAGTATGACTAGGGCCCACCCTGTGGCACTTACAGTCCAGTGTAGATACATTCACGCAGGCGCGCGCGCGCACACACACACACACACACAAACACACAAGTTCCCAATTCCTGCAAGTGTGGGAAATAGCAAATTATGAAAATGAAGCAACTTGCAGTCCTGGACCCTGGGATCCTCTGTCCTGGTTCTTGTTACAGCAGAAAACCAGCAGAGGCTTCTCAGTTGGGTCAGGTTTCCCTAAGATCTCAACAGCTCAGGTGTGTATGTTTCCAGGATCTGATCTGACTCCAGAATTCATTATCAAGCTCTACCTTGATTTTGCCCAGGTTCTGAAATAAAGAATGACTTGAAAAGTCTTTCTTCCTTCCCATAAGTACCCCTTCTACCCCACTCTACTTCCTGGAGAGATATATGAGGATCAGAATGCAACAATTTTAAAATGATGCTTTTCTCAGGCACTCAGACATAAGCTTTATTAATTAATGTGTTGAAATTTGTAATGAAAACAGGCCTAAAAAGGAAACAAATGTTCCCATACTCTTTGGAAGCATAATAAGACCATGAACATTACCTCTTATCGAAAATAGGTCTGGTCATTGCTGTAGAGAAGAACCAACCCACGTCAAGGAACCCACTGCTACTGTCTTGCCCCATCTGGCTAAAGGCAGAATGTGAGCAGAAGAAAGACCTGGAGAAACACCATGATTAAGAAGGCAGAAGGCAACCCAGCGATAAAGAAAAGGCAAATATGGGATCTTGAGAAAGTTACCTACTATCTCAAACTTAGAATGAGAAATCAAATATAAGTTCATTAATTTATTATACAAATATATGTGTCTATGACCTGTAATGAATGTATTAATATCTATTGCTGCCTAATATTGGGTTGACCAAAAAGTCCATATAGTGTTTTTCATAAAATAAAAGACATATTTTTATTTTCATCAATAACTTTATTGATTTGGATATTTTGAGAATGTCAGCTATCTCCTGCATAGTATCATGATGATTTTCCTCAATTAATGTCTCTATTTGATTGCTATCAACTTCAGCTGGTCTACCCAATCAAGTGGAGCACCGTCCAGCGATAAATCTCCAGTACAAAACTTGGCAAATCACTTTTGACACATTTGATCAGTCACAGCATCTTCTCCATACACTGCACACATCTTTCTTTCTTTCTTTTGTGTGTTTCAGTTGCAATTTTACCTTTCTTGAAATAATAAAGCATAATATGCTGAAAATGTTGCTAATTTTCTTCCATCCTCAATATTAACATGATTACACAAAAATTCACCAATTTTGATTTTTTTTAATGCACACTGATATGACAGTTGTCACAATACAATCTAACAAAATTATTTTGAATCGTGTTAAAGACAACTAAGCGCTACTAGAGCCATCTTATAGAAAAAACAAATGAACATTTTGGTCAACCCAATAAATTACTCCAGAACTTAACATCTTAATATAACAAACATTTATATTCTCACACACTTTCTGAGGTCCAAAAGATCTTAGCTGGGTTAGTCGGGCTCAGAATCTCTCATGAATTGTGTCAAGTTGTCAGCCAGGGCTTTAATGATCTGAAAGCCTGACTAGGACTGAAGGATTTACTTCCAAGTTCATTGGGGTGTGGCCATTGTATGGAGACCTTAGTTCACTACCACAGGGACCTCTCTATGAAACTGCGCATGACATGAAAGCTAGCTTCCCTTAGAGCAAAGAATATGAGAAAGAAAGAGAGAGAATGCCCCATATGGAAGCCTCAATAACTTAACTCAATACACTGTAATGTTAAAATTAGCATACCATTACTCTGGCATAGTTTATTGGTCCATCAGGCCAAACCAGGTGCAATGTGGGAGGAAACCATACAAGAATGTAAAGTGGGGTCTTTGGAAGGCCATTTTAGAGGCTGACTGTCACAAGTTGATACAAACCTCAATCCATTTGCCCTGAAGCAGTAAATCAGACCATTACACTCCCAATTAAGACAGTGTTGAATTACTAAGATTTTATCAGAACAAAGAAACTTTTCAATTTTCCTTCATCCAACAAGACCAGAAAGGTAAAGATTTTAGATAAAATCTAGTGACAGTGCACTTACAGTATTCCCTCACTTATCGCGGGTATTACGTTCTAGACATGCCCCCCAACCTTCACCCCACGATAGGTGAAAATCCATGAAGTTGGAACCTTACATTTATTTTAGTATTTATATATATATTAAGGCTTTATAAGTCCTTCCCACACACTTATAAACCATTCTCAGTCCCTTATTAACCTTTCCCACTCCCTTATTAACCTTTTCCACACTTTTATAAGCACTACTTACATTCTTAAACATATTCTACACTCTTAAACCTGTGTAACTTTAACAACATACATACACAGTACCACAAAATCCTGCGATATAGCAAAAAAAAATCCACGATAAATAATTAAACATAATATTATTAAAAATCCCGTGACACAGTGAGGCCGCAATAAGTGAACCACGATATAGAGAGGGACTGCTGTATTCTTTTCATGTTTGGGTGCTCTCTTTGTGTGAGGCAATGCAGACTTTACGCAGATTATCATTGGGCTCAAAGCTACTTGACGGCAGCGAGTTTTTGCTCCCAGAGACAGAGGAAAGGACTGGATGATCTTTTCATGTCCTTTTAGGTCTTGTCTGAAAGTGTTTGGCCTTAATAGTCGAAGAATATTTTTGCTGAGTATAGAATTTTAACTTTAATTTTTTTTCAGAACTTTAAAGAAGTTATTGCATTGTCTTCTAGCTTCTGTTGTTTCTTAAGAAAAGTCACGCTATTAGTCTTCTTTTTCTCTAGTTATGTTTAAGATTTTTCTCTTTGTTTTCTTTGTCTTTATCTTTCAGAGCTGAGCAATGAAAGCGTAGGTGTGACTTTTCTTCTGGTTATTTCATCTTGGAGTTTAAAGGAGTTATTGAACCTCTGGGTTTTAACCATTTTGGAAAGTTTTTACCCATTACGTCTTCAATGTTGCTTTGGCTCATTCTCTCTCCTCTTATTCTGGGGCTCCAATTATACTGGTTTTAGATATATTTATGCCTCTATTCATTTTCTATTGTCTAGTTCTTCTCTAGTCATTTGGTCCTAATAATATTTTCTTAAATTGTGTATGAAAAATTGTCAAGACTCTGAATAATGTTATCTTTCTCTTGAAAGGGTTCACTTTTTCCTTTGCTAAGCAGATAGACTGGGGCTATTAACTTTCACCAATCTAGTACTAAGCTGATTTTAAGTAGATTTTTAATTGTAGCAAGGATCAATCACTTCCAGTTTATTTCCCTCTTCTGAAATTCCCAGTGAGATCCTGGGGTGTTCATTGAAGATTTTTCTGCCAGCTTGGTCCTGATTCCTAATCTTTGTCCCTTTGACATTATGACACTAACAAAATTATATTTTTCTTTGAGAGCCCAGGTTTATTGATCTCCTGTCATAAGCAGTTTCAGAATATGGTAAATTCTGAAGGGTGGGAAATCTGATGGGTTATTGAGCTAAGCTCTCCAGCCCTCTCTTCTCATTGCTGTGAATGCTTCTCTGTCTTCTGTTTGTCTCTCAAGCCCCACAAAACTTTCACAATCATTATGTTTTCTGACTCCTGCCTGAGCCCTTTGTCTCAAATCCAAAATTTAAAAAAATGCCCTGAGAATAAAAGGTCACTTAAAATGTCAGCTCACTTTCTTAAGAGCATGATTCCCTCTTCTTTGGGATATTGTCCCCTGAGGTCCTGGTTGCCTTAGCAGCTCTCAATGCCTTTAAATTTTTCTAGTCATCTTGCTGGGAGCTACCATATTATAGTTGGAAGTAGAAGTCTATAGTGTTATTTATAATTTGAAGAATGTTTTAATTTCATTGAACCAAGAATTTTATTTTTAAGAAGGGTACAAATGATAAATGCAGATGAAGAGTCTGATCTCTTGGTAATGAGACTATTTTACTTTAGGACCCAGAGATGACATGACTGAAACTGTGTATTATGTGGGGTTTCTTGGCAGAAGTATATGGATTGGAATGGAAGTAGGAGAGGCAGGAAATAGAGAAACCAGCCGTTGTTTCCCTGCTTCTTGTCCCTGCTTGAGGAATGACCCAAGCTTTAAGGCTGCTGTTCCTTGCTCTGAAAAAAATCAGAAAAAGATGTTCTCCTTGCAACAGTGAGCTTACGGATGACATCTCCTAACAAACGTGATAATGAGTAGTTCAAGGGTAAAAATAAGGACTTCGAAGCCAGGCAGACTTTGATTTAAATCCTATCTCTGCCACTAACTGTATGAAGTTGGTAAAATCATGAACTTTCTGAACCTTATTTTTATCTGTAAAATGGGAACACAAATAGCACATAGAGTTAGTTCACAGATTAAATGTGGTTTTTAGTATCATGGTTGAGCCAGGATTCAAACTCAGGCAATCCAGCCCTGAAGCCAAGTGTTTAAATACTGTAATATACTGTCTCTCTGAGAATCATAGATTGTTGTGGAATCTCCCAAGCTATGTATTTCCAAAACATAATATCCTACATTGTGCGGGTCAGTTAGGAGGCAATAGAAATCCTTTTTAAGGTCACCCAAGTCCTGAAGTTATTCTGGCTTATCCAGACCAGAGATTGGTGACTCCATTGCTAAACTTATTCTCGAGGTTACAGGAGAAGACTTTGTCCTGTAGACAACTGCAATAAAATTTTCTGATAAAAAGCTGTCATCTTCACTAGTATGAGTTAATGTTTCTCTTACTCGGGATTCGGTCTCTATTTGTCCCAGCACTGAACTGTTCCCAATGCTTCAAAACATTCCACAAAAGAATGAAATGGACTTCATCTTTACACTGGAAAAAAACCTTTCCCCCTCTTCCATCTCTCCCACTGCGCTCTTCTTGGCTCCCTTGTATTTTGCAGCCCCAGGTAAAATCTTCCTGTAAGAAAATAACTTATACTGTAATAAGCAAGATGTTACCAAAATGTTCTAACTCCTCTTTAACAAGAATAATACTGCTTGTAACTTGAGAAAAGTCTACACTCCCAGAGACTAAGCCACATGCTCTCTGTTCTCTGGCCTTCAAGCTTTGTTCATGTTATTTCCTTTACCAAAATACTCTTTCCATTAGACCCTTCACAATTGCATTAAGTCGTACTCTTTGTTTTGCAATCAACAGAAAACACAGATATCTAAAATAAGAATCTATTGTCTCTGGTTAATGAAAAGTCTAGTAGTCATGAGGACTTCAGGTGCAGCCTGATCCAGAGGTCCATGGTTCATTGGGGATTCAGCACTAGTTTTATAAAATTTGATTTGTTCTGCACCCCTCAGTGCATTGACTTTATCCTCAGGCTAACTTCCTTTATAGGATGGAAAAAAAGCCACAGTAGCTCTATGATACACATCCTAATAACACACAATCTTGAGGAAGAGCATTCTATGTCCTAACATTGCCAGCAAAAAGTCCTGGAAATGACTCTGATTGCACCAGCTTAGATCATGGAGATAATCTTCACCAAGAACACAGGAGTGGGAAAAAGCAGGTTAATAATAATAAATACTATAATAATAGGTAAATAAGTAATACCAGAATAAACTCTGCTTTCTGTACTCATAACTGTAAACCTACTTTTGCACACCCCTGTATAGAATGCTCTGATTTTCTCAGCCTAAGTCATGTGCTCCATACGTGAAGTTAAAAGAAGAGCTAGTTTCTTTAGAACTATATAGATTCCCAGGGGAAACTGACACCTACTCGAGAGAAGACTTCACTCAGAAGGAAGCAATAGGAATTGATTACATTATAAAATCCCAACATACAGGAAGTAAATAAAAATATGCAAAATGCAAAATGAGGCACTTCCAGCCAAGATGGAGGCCTAGACAGACACATTGCATCTCCCTCCACAGCTAAGAAAGAATACAACTACCTCAAAACTAGAGACAACCAGAAGTTCCAGATAATTGAGCAGCATGGAAATCCAACAAAGATATAAAGAAGAAATACTCATCCAGAAAGATAGAAGGGACAAAGCCAGGGTGGAAGGGACACAGCGTGGTGATGGTGGCAGCAGCAGCGGCAGCAGTGGCAGGCCAGTGGAAAGCACAAACAATTTAAAAAGTAGAGAGGGACACCTGGGGAGCATTCCCAGCACCACACCAGAATGCGCAGCTCATGGTCCCAGCACCAGGGAAAATAAAGCCTTATTGCTTTTGACTGTGCAAACCAGTGGGGGTTGGGGAGGAGGTAGAAACTGCTGGTCTCTCAGTAGATTCCACTTGTTTAAAGGGCCCCTACAGTCCTAGAATGTCTGCAAATGCACCCACTCTGGGAATGACGGCCAGGGCAATAGCTGGAGAGGAGCCAGTTCCATACAGAAGTAGGAGAAGTGCCTGAAAAAAGGGCAAGTGCTGAGCAAACCATATTGTTCCCTCTCAGACCCCTCTCCCCCACACAATGCCACAACGTCATGAAATGGGTCTCCCTCTACTAATGAATACCTAAGGCTCAGCCACTTACAATGTAACAGGTGTGACAGCTCTACCTAAGACACAGATGCAAACAAACACAGGAGCCTGTCAAGAAGAGGAGACAGAGAAGTATGGCCCAAAAGAGGGAATGGATCAAGGTTCCAGTGGGAGAACTAAGTACCAAGGAGATAGCCAACCTAACATATGAAGAGACCAAAACACTGGTGGTAAAGATGCTCACAGACTTGATAAGTATGCTTAAATACGTCAAACACATAAGGGAAGAAACGAAAGCTAGGCTAAGTGAAACAAAGGAAAATCCACACAAAACCAATGGTGAAGAGAATGAGACTGGGGTTCAAATCAATGATTTGGAATATAAGGAAGAAAAAAAGTCAGTACAGAATGAGGAAACAAGAATTGAAAAAAATGACGAGAGACATAAGAATCTCTGGGACAACTTCAAACGTGCCAACATTCAAATCATAGAGGTGCCAGAAGGAGAAGAGGAAGAGCAAGAAATCAAAAGCTTATGTGAAAAAATAATGAAGGAAAATTTCCAAAATTTGGCAAAGGAACTAGACATACAAGTCCAGGAAGCACAGAGAGTCCCAAAGAAGCTAGACCCAAAAAGGACCACACCAAGACACATCATCATTAAAATGCTAAAGTTTCAAGATAAAAAGAGAATCTTAAAAGCAGCAAGAGAAAAGCAGAGAGTTACCTACAAGGGGTGCCTATAAGACTCTAAGCTGATTTCTCAAAAGAAACTTTGCAGGCAAGAAGAGACTGGCAAGAAGTATTCAAAGTGATGAAAAGCAAGGACTACAACCAAGACTACTCTATCCAGCAAAGCTCTCATTTAGAATGGAAAGGCAGATAAAGTGCTTCCCAGACAAGATAAAGCTAAAGGAGTTCATCATCACCAAGGCATTATTATGTGAAATGTTAAAGGGGTTTATTTAAGAAAAAGAAGATCAACATTTTATGAACATTAAAATGACAACAAACAATATCAACAACTGAATCTAAAAAATAAAAACAAAAACAAACTAAGCAAACAACCAGAACAGGAATAGAGTCATAGCTATGGGGATCATTTAGAGGGTTATCAGCTGGGAGGAGGAAGGGGGAGAAATGAGGAAATGGTGAAGGAATTAAGAAGCATAATTGCTTGGTACAAGATAGACAGGGGGAAGTTAAGAATAATATAGGAAAGGGTGAAGCCAAAGAATTTATATGCACAACTCATGGACATGAACTAAGGGCTGTTGGATTGCTGAAGGGAAGGGTGGTACTGGGGAGAGGGGAGCAAAGGGAAAAGAACTTGGAACAACTCTAACAACGTAATCAATAAAATATACTTAAAAAAAAAAGAAATGCAAAATGAGTAACCAAGGTAAAAGGACTAGTGGCAAACATTTAACACACTTAAATTTAGATTAAGGCTAAACACCTTTGGAATTTGGGTTTTGATTTTCTCAAAAAGAAGCAAAGTATTTAATTCTCAGCAATGTAAAAATAAAAACATACTAACCCAAATCAGCTCAGCAAATGGGAAAAAGGTTAATTCTATCATCTCTCACAACAAAAAGTTAATCAATCCTATCTATAAAGGAAATCTGTACTTTTAGAAATTATAATTACTCGAATGTCAATATTTTCATACTTTATTCTCATGACCATAAAGGTATCTTTCTTGAACTAATACACCATATATTAAGGAAAATTTATTTGAATTCAGAGATTCTTTTTTGTTTCTTTTTCTTCAAGTTGAGTTCAAGTCGAATAGTTTTTAATTTTTGAATAGTATGTAAGATCACATTTTTATAAAATTATTTCTGTCTATACATATACCTATTTTTATTGGAGGGCTATTACATTAATATGGTTGCGACAAAAGTTTCAGTGTGAAAAGACTTGCTTTCACCCACATGCTTCACTCTCCCAATTCTCAGCCTTCAATCCACCTACCTTATTATTCTAGAAGCCTGAACTGATATCCACCAAATGAATACAAGGATTGTTTTGAGTGGTAGAATTTAAGGTATTTCTTTTATTTTCTTGCTGTTTTTTTTTTTACACTTCTGTTTTTAAAATAATCATTTGACATCATTTTTAAAGTTGTTATATTATAAAGGAAAATAATTCCTTTCCTTCAATGGCCAATTACTATCCCACTCTTTTGTGAAGAATTTTCTGGTTGTCAGACCAGACCTTAAACTTACTCTGTCACCAGAATCCCTTATTCTGCACCACTCACACACACCACACATATACCTCCTGAGACCAGAGCTATTTGTGGACATGTAATGCATCCTGTGGTAGGAGCTCAAAGGAGTCCAGTGTGTGGTTCCACCATTAACACTACTAGTTGTGGAGAGCAGAACCAATAAAATGACATTGGTCTGATCAAGACAGCATAAAGTAGTATATAAAACAAAGTGGAGTCACTCATGTCAACCAAGATGGCTGCCAGTCAGCCATGACACTTTGGTTCAAGAAGGAAACTACTAAGTCAGAGCAGACATATCTGGCAAGGCGACGCACTTAAGATGCTTCGCATGTGCTCAGAAAAGGTGTGTCTGCAGAGTGGGACTACCCATAGATAGACTCCTGGAGAAATTTCCAACTTGCCATCAGAGATACCAAGACATTTATCAAGAGACCCAGAAGGGTGGAGTACACCACTTTCAAATTATAACTGAGGCAGGTTCCAGACCATTGCTGAGACAGCCGAGCTCCACACACCGGAGTATCAGCTCCATGCCATGCTGACCTACCTTGGCATCAGTTGCCAGAGGCTCTGCTCTGCTCAGCTGAGGATTTTGTCTGCCCTGCTGCTCACCTGACTCTGGAGTTCCTTCCTTGCAAGATGCTAAAGATTCCCTTGCCCACCATGCTGTCTCCTGGACCTACACCTAAACCTGGGACTTACGTTTATTATACCCCACGATTGCTGCATGTGTGTGTTATGTTTCTCTCAGGTTGTTAGAGTGTAAGTAGGGTATTAATGTATGTTGATGTTCTACTTTGAGTGAACCTGCATTCAATAAAAGCTGAGTGAATAGCATTGTTATTGTGTGTGACTCTTGTCTATTCCTTGGTGCTGGGCTGCTTAGCAGGCAGCTAGCCAAGTGGTTACCTGGGTAACTTACAGGAAAGACTATACCATGAATATACACTCCTGACATTGGTACTAATCAGACTCAAGAAAAGGCAATATCTCTCATGAGTTTTGAATTTCAAATTATACTCAGTGTCTCGGGGACTTGTTTATTTTTGTGCTTTTTGCAAAATTCTACTTCCTGTTTCTAAGAAAGCTTACTCAAAGAAAAAAGGGACTTCACCCATCTGTTCAAACCTCAGATGATGCTCCCTTTAATAGCTTAAGAGTTCATGCAATGGAAATGTCATTGCCTGGGATCTGGGTTCAAGTCATAATTCTGTCACTTGGGCAAATTGTTTAATCATTCTGAGCCTCCATTTCTTCATCTCAAGGGAAAGATGGTAATAATATTACCTACTTCAGGATTAAATGAGATCATACAAGTGCATGGTTCTCTGCCAAACACAGTTATCACTGAACAAATATCAGCTGTGGCTATTACTGATGAGCATATACCCAGGGGACAGCTTTACCAGGTGGAGACACAGCTCTTAGATTCCAAAGGGCAGCTTCCCCTGGACTGGCCACATAGATTCAGGGATTGAGGCTCTGCTTTTTTGTGTCCACTCCGCTCCCACCTCCACAGTCCTACAAAACCATCAGATGATTCCATATTCCTTTAGCTCCCAACCCATGCCTGGGAGGTAAGAGGAATAAATTTCTAAATAGTTTGACAGATGTACACAATAGAATATTACTCAGTCACAAGAAGGAAGATATTCTCCCATTTGCAACAGCATGAATGTACCCTGAGCACATTATACTAAGCAAAGTAAGTCAGCCAGAGAAAGAAAAGCACTATATGATATCACTTTATATGTGGAATTTAAAGTAAAAACCAGAGAGTAAAAAGGATCGTGATGATATTTAAGGGTATAAACTTGTAACAAGGGTAAATAAGCTATAGAAATAATGCAGAGTGAAATAAATATAGACAATAATATAATGTAATTATATAATATGATAAATATCATTACATCGACAATCATATTACACAATATATAAATGTATCAAATAACACATTGTACATCTTAAATGAATGTTACACGTCAAATTCATTTCATAAAAAAATTTATAAGTCACTTAACTAAAGATAATTTAAACTGATTCTCAAAATAAGTAAATAGTTTGGCAGAATTGTAAAGATCTCAATAAACTTTGGACTAGATTCAAACTTATTTTCATAAATTCCTGGAACTTTCTATTTGGAACAACCTCAGAGATGATCTAGTCTAACCTGTTGGTTTATAGATGAAGAAACCAATGGAAGAGAGTTTAAGAAACTTGCCTAAGGACCCATGGCTAGTTACTGGTAGGGCCAAGACTGGAACCCAAGTTCCATCATTCTGCATTTTCCTATTATTGATCATAGTGCTATGTAATACCCTGGTTATTTGGCTATCTCCCCCATAAAGCATAAATTCCAACTTAGAACACCTGATTGTTCATGAGAAAGCTGAAGCTTAAAGCAGTTAAGTCACATGCCCGAGGCCACCCAGCTTGTAAGTGAAAGTGTGAGATTTAAGGAACTAGGTTTGTTCCAACTAAAAAAAAAAATGTGTGCTTTTTACTTTATTAGTCTGTTTTTCAGTCCTACTGACTTAAAGATACCTCCTTCCTAAAGAAAGAATGGGCATCAGTGGAGGGAGCATGGTGAAGTAGTCCTGGAAGCCAGGTGGGCTCTCACACTGACCTGCTGTGTGAACTTGGACCAGTCACTTGACCTTGTCTTGAGCACTGTGGCAGCAGTTGGTGCCGGGCCTGGTGCCTTGGTTGTGATCAATACATTGTTGAAAACTGTTGAATACATGAAGTACTTTTTTCTCTGTACATACAACACAGCCACATCCTTTACTTCTTGCTTTCCCTCTCACGGGAACCTCAGGGGAGAGTCCAACATGGGCCCAGAATCCTGTGTATCTCCATTAAGGTGAGATGTATCCTCAGGTCAAACTTAAGAGATGTCTTCTGTTTTCACAGGTTCCCGTAGAGATTGCTGACTCTATCTTATGTGAATAAACTGTTTGTTTGGCTTCTTCTCTTTCTATTTGCCATTGGAAAAGTCCATTAGTGTTGAATGACATGACTAAACAGTCAAGGAGAGAACAATTGATGTGTTAATAACTCTTGGGTAAATACCACTTGTTTTTGTCACCACTGAGGCTTTCAGAGAGGTGGCACCATTCCTGGTCCGGGACTGTCCTCTTGTCAGCTCTGTCTTTCAGCAACCCGGAAAGACAGGTTTGAAGAAAAAAGGGGTCTGAAAGGAACTGCAGAGCAAGAAAAAGGAAGGGTATGAGGAAGAAGGTGGAACCCTGAAAGAGACACAGAGAGCAGGGGAGAAGACAGGCACACATGTGCGTGCACACACAGGCACACACACATGCGTGCACACAAATGCACATGCATGCAAAAAAGCAGAGGAGAGGTGTCAGAGCTGATAAGTTGATGATTAATGGGCTCTTTTACCAGATTGCATGCTCTCATGCTCTTTCCTTAGCACTGCTAGGGACCTCTGCATTCACCATTTCTCAGCAGCTCTGACTTGGTGTTTCTGGTTCCACACCTGCTTCCACTAACATCTAGGATGTGCGGTGTTTCCTCCCAGACCTGGCGGGGACCCAGAGGGGAGAGGATGTTGGCTGGATTAGAAGAATCAACATAAGAAGGTGGCAGGGCATCACCATGAAGGCAAGGAGGAGAAGGAGCTTCCCTGAGGGTGTCTCTGTGTTGGGGATGGAAGATTCATGTGATCATGAGGAACCCACGACTGGGAAAGCTCACACTTGGATGAAAGGAAGCATGAATAGGAAAAACGAAAAATGGCTTCCCCTCCTTGCTAAGAGCCTGGGTGACCGTCTGTCTGTGCATTAAGATCCCTGTGCTCTTATGATGGGAGTTTGCACCAAATGAGCTTCTAGCTCTAAACCTCTCTGAGACTGTGATTCTAAGGCACAAACACCACATTCTCCTTGAATCTTAGTCCCTGGCTAGAGGTGACCAGGTATGACTTTAACACAGGATAAAATGGCTTGAAGACACCTCTGTTGGCTAGATAGCATTGTGTTCCCAGACTAACACTCTAAATACTTCTCTTTGAGTTGTCACAAATTTAGTAATAATCCCTTTACTTCACTCAGTGCTTAATTTTTCTCATAATATTTTCCAAGAGGGACAACAGAACATCATGATTAAGACCCCAACTCTGAACTCAGCCAGGCAGAGGCTCAAATCTCAGCTCAGCCACATACCATTAGGGTGAGGTCAAGCAGCATTCACCCCCTCTATGAACCTCAGTGTCCTTATCTGCAAAATGGAGATAACAGTGGAACATATTTCATGGGGTTAGAGTGAGCCTTAAAAGAAAAAATAAAAGCTAAGTGCTTAGCACAGTGCCTTCATGTATAAACCATCTATGGAATGATTAAATATGAGAATCTCTCCATTCTATTTCCACAATACCAGTGGGAAGTAGGCTTGTTTCCCTATCTAAGAGATGAAGAAACTAAGGAACGGAGACTTTAAGTGACATGTCTACAGTCTGGGGCCAGTTAGAGTTGAGGCCAGAACCAGAGAGAAAACAACCTGTAACTACTCATATCCTTATGATGTCTGAACTGAGCTTTCAAGGGTCTAAGCTTTGAGGGGGAGTATGTAAAGGGAGAAGAGATCAGAGCAAATTAGTCTTGGGAAACACATACAGTTAGAAGGATTGGAAGAGGAAGAACTGAAGAACGAGTACTCAGGAAAGCAGGAGAAAACTACTGCAGGAAACAAGGGAATAGATCTTTTCCAAAAGTAGACTGGCAGGTCATCAAGGGTCAAAAATCATGAAGTCAAAAGAAAGGCCTTGGAATCTGAAAATAAAAAGGGTCCTTCATTTATTCAACAAATATTTATGGAGTCAGGTATATATGTTAGGCACCTCCTCGCACTGGAAATGTTGGTGAACTTGACAGACAGGGACCTTGTTCTTCTGGAGCTTACTTTTTGGCAAAAAAAGTAAATTACTAAAAATGAACTGATAAATTAAAAATATAATTTCAAATAGTGTAAGTTTTAAGAAGATAAAATGAGAATAATATAATACAAAGTGATGAAAGGTAGGTGAGTTGCTGACGCCAGTGTGATTAGTTAGCAAAGGCGACTTCTCGAATTGAGACCTGCATGACTAGGAGGCAGCCCCACAAACCCACCTAAAGGTGCCAAGTGCATTTTAGAAAGAAGGAACAGCCCTGGCTTGGTGGCTCAGTTGGTTGGAGCACCATCCCCTACACCAAAAGTTTGCAGATTTGATTCCTGGTCACAGCACATAACTAGGTGGTAGGTTCAATTCCTGGTTGGGGCATGTACGAGAAGTAACTGATCGATTTTTCTCTCTTACATCCATGTTTCTCTCTCTCCCTCTCTCAAATCACTAAAAGTATCCTCAGGTGAAAAAGAAGAAAGAAGGAAGGAAGGAAGGAAGGAAGGAAGGAAGGAAGGAAGGAAGGAAGGAAGGAAGGAAGGAAGGAAGGAACTGAATAGCTCAAGCAAAGTCCCTGAGGCCAGGATAAGTTTGACTATGACCTTTAATAGGGCATTTTCAGTAACTTGATGTGAACAGAAGCCAGATTATAATAGTCAATGGAAGAGAATTGATGTATAGGGAAGAGAAAGTCTATGGGTAGACTACTTATTCCAGAAGGGGGTCTTAAAAAAAAAGGAATAAAATGGTATTAATGCCATTTATAGCAGAGAATTGGCAGTGCCAGTGATTTCTATTTGAGGATCTTGCCTTTTCCTTCCCATTCCAGTGATCACCTCCCCACCCCCAATGCCAGTATTCTCATCCTGAAGGCCACATCCTTGGAATGAACATTCATATTAATGACTGTAGGGTATTTGTGGTATTTGAAGATAAGAATAATCAAATCTTCCCACTCCAAGACTCCACTGACAGCATCAAACTTGTTTGCACTGGTAGATACTGTCACCATTCCAGCAAACACAGAGGTATTTGCTTTGGACCTTTATTTTTTTGCTTTCTACAATTCAGGGTCACCTTTGATTTCTAAGACTAACTGGATCCTATTTCACTGTTGGTTCGTTTTGCTCACTGCCTTTTCCACCCTTACCCCATCATCCCAGGCTTGATTCTACAGTAGTTCTGTCCAATACGACTTTCTTTGAATATGGAAATGTTCTATATCTGCATTGTCCAATACAGTAACCACTAGCCATATGTGGCTATTCTGCTCTTGGAATGTGGATAGTGTAATTAAGAAACTACATTTTTAATTTATGAATTTTAACTAAATTAAACTTAAATAGCCACATGTGACTAGTGCCTGTAGTTTTGGATGAATAGTTCAAAAGAGTTAAAATTCAGGAAAGTTCATAATTCCCAAAAAAGAGGCACTTTGCAAATTCTTGCTGGTTACTGAGAAATTCATCAGTGCAAATAATAATGCCCAGGGCAGTGAGGAAATTTTTTTTCAATGAGGTAAAAGAAAAGGAATATATACAGAGTTGGCCAAGTTTGATGTGCATGAATATTATCAGCATATTAATTTGGCCCAATATGAACAATGCAAGCTCTCCCACTTATTACTAGCTGTGGAGTCTTGAATAAGTCATTTAACTTTTTCTGACCTTCATTTTCCCTCATTTGAAAACTGGGCATAATATCTATATATCACAGGCTTCCATGAAGATCAAATGTATGTTAAGAACATATCACAGTTCCTGGGACTATGGGGATCTTTCAAAAATAGTTAGCTATTATCATTTTCATTATTATTTATGAAGTTAAGTGACTGAATGACTTGGCTTTCCTGGACCTGGGAGAAATATATCATGAACTGGTAGAGTTCACTTACTGCCTTGAAATATTTTTAAGTATTATATTGGAAACCTGCATGTGAAAGCAGTCTTTTCTACCTACCTTTGTTCATTCTTGACTAAGAATGCACACAGCATTCAATACCTTCTTGCAACTCATTCTCAACACAACAACCAGTGGGGTTCCTTTAAACCAGAAGTTGGAGCATGTTACTGTTCTGTGAACAACACCCCCACCCCCATCTCAATCAATAGAAAAACAAGAGCTTTCATTAATGGCTTGCAAGTTCTATGAGACCTGGCCTGCTGGTGCTTCTTTTTCACTATTTCCTACTATTGCTTCATCTACTCTGGCCAACAGATTTTCTTGCTGTTCCTTGGACATTATTAGAAACACACTCACCTCTAGACCTTTGCACTTGCTGGTCCCTCCAACAAGGAATCATTCCCCAATTATCTGCATGGTTCCTTCCCTTCCATCCTTTAGATCTTTACTGGGATGTTTCCTTCTTAACCCTGCCTAAGCTTGCAGTCCATCCCTACACACCCTTCTTCCATGCTCTTCATTTCTTTACTACATGTCTGACATGTTCTGTTTTGTTTATTTGTTAGTGCTCTATTTCTTGTCTGTCTCCATTCAATAGAACATAAACTTCATGAAGAGCAGAGTTTTTGTCTCTCATTCTCTGCCTTAATTCAATGCTTAGGATGGTGCCTGGCACAGAGTAGATGCTCAGTAAATGCACACTGAGTAACTAAATGCAGGAACTGAATATGTTTTGTTGCTATAGACTGAGTGCATTGCCTCTAAGCCCAGCTCTGGATGGCTTGTTGAAAAACAAAACACACAGTTAGTTACAAGATGGTCTCTGTGGTTTTTATTAGTGTTTTCTGGGACCTGTCAAACAAAAATAAGATATGTCTTAAAAAATATAATTCTTTCATAAAAGAGAAATACTCAATTTGAATTTAACATAGTTTAAAGGGCAAGATTTCTGATTTTTAAAAATTAGCAGCAATAGGGTCATTACCAAAAAAAAAATTGTCTAACCAGAAACCAGATGGGAATAAAGGCAAAAATTATGAAGATAGTTATGAAAACATTAATCTCCATTTAGCTAAACGTGCGAAAGCTTATATGGGTCAGTGGTTCATCAGGCACACTTTCAGTGGGTGTTTATTAAATGCTCTATCTCTTATTGCAGAAATGGAATCCTGAGAACCAATGCTGAAGTCAATTCAGCTCTAATGTTGTGACTACTATACTGTTCTTTCTTTAATACCGTAAATGTTCACCCCTTAGGTTCATATGGAGTATCTGTTACACTCCATATAATCAGGTAAGCTCCTCACATATGGTTTCACGCAGCACATGTAGTGGGTGCTCAACACATGTTTCTTTTTTAACTACAGAAGAATAATATAATTGCTTTCTCTCTTACTATTTTACCTTTTCCTATATTTTACATATCTGAAAAACAACACACTTGCAAAACTGAAATCTAACATGCATGACTCACCTTATCAAAAGATCCCTCCATATTTTTCAAAAAGAAAAAATATGTATATAAACCAATCCCAAAATATTAAAACTTAGACTGCTTTACACTTAAATAGCAATTTACATCATATAAACACATTCATGATCTTCATTGGTTGAAACAGGTCAAAGGTTCATTCCTGGTTTGTTATACCAGATAAACTCACAGTTCCTAAGAAGACAACAGAATTCTCATCCAACACATGACTTGCGAAAGCAAAAGGCCTGTTTTGGTTTCATTTCAGCAAAGGTAGGAAAGCAAAGTAAGGAATCTCACAATAAAATGTACATTAATAGATAACATGTCTTTGAAGTTATAGCCATTGTGCTCTTATTCCAGTGAAAAAATGACTCACATCCTGATTCTGGATATGACCTCTGAATCCAAGGAGTCTTCCAGAAGATATTCATTTATTAACTCAACAAATATTTATTGAGCATCTATCTTATGTTAAGTACAGGGGAAAAATATTGATAAAATATAGTCCCTGCCCACAAAGAGCTTACAGTCTAGAAAGGCAAAAACTTTGAGAAAGAACCAGCTTGTCCAAAGGAAAACTCATAACCTAGGTCTGCCTGGCTCAGAAGGCAAATTCAAGAAGCTGTAGTCATGGCCCTGGGAGCCAGGGCTGCACTAAAATTTTATCAAGTCAAATACCTAGGTCCCTTGGATGACCCGAGTCTGCTAAAGTCTTAGCAATACAATTCCTGCCTCAGGTTCCCATGAAAACTACAAATAAGAGCCCAAGCCTTTAGCTTAAGGAAGGTTCACGGAGACCATGTGCAGTGACCATGTGAGCATCCAGCACAGACAAGCTTCTCAAGGGAGAAGTTGTGTGTCCCCCAAAGAAGGGGCTGCTTCCCCTGATGCTGGCTTGCCTCTGGGATTTTACTCTCCCTTCCAACACTGTGGTGGGAAGGACTCTGTTCACACCCCTAGTTGGCATGGCTTGATTACCTTCAGTTCTCCAAGTCACGAACTGCACATAGAAAATGCATCAAATTCAAGCCAAGACAATAGCGAGATATGCTGAGAACTTAATACTCCCGCCTATTTAAGTAAGAACTAGGTGCCAAGAAACCGTCACTTTCAAGAAATAACACAGTCTACTAATTATCTTTAGAACTGCTTCAGTTGGTACTCCCCACACTCACTACCTAGCAAAGATTGCTCTTCAATGGAGAGGGTGCCAAAAGAGATGATTTGGAGGAATGTGAGAAACTCACAGGTTTGGGAAGTATAAACTCAGAGAAGAAGCTAGCCGGCATAGGTGACAAACAGGCAAAGCCAAGGAAGGATTAGCAAAGAGAGAATTAGCAGCTGCCCCTACTAACTTCACACAATTCAGACGTAAACAGACACCCAAACATTCAGGTGTTTACACCAATTAAAATATCTAGATATGTAATTTGGTCTGTGTGAAGTATAGTTAAATGCTAAGAAGGCTTCATAGTTCTTAGGCTGGCTTGGAAAGCAAGGGGTGTCTTTTATGCAGAAACATCTCGGATCTGGGCTGCTGTTATGTCTCTCAGTTCCCTCAGTAACTGTTACTTAACAACACTAAGTAACACCTTTGTGGAGGGGAGCAAGTCAAGCAGAAATAAAAATGGACTTGGTTGTACCTTCAGAAGGTCATTCATCTCAATACCCTGTGTGCCAAAGTCACAATTCATAATGGTTGTCATTATAATAGGGTACAGTGTTAATACTTCTTATTTCCAGCCTTCTGAATACATTACAAACACTTTACAGCCTTTGACTAAGAATTGCTCACCTCCGCTGGTAAAACACTGTGGCAGGTGATCCATTAGTTGATGAAGGCCACTCCCTCTTATTGGTATGTGTCTTCAGCCCCATGTTATTGCTCAAGAGAGGCAGGAGGGAGGACAAAGCCAAGGACACAGGGAGCCAAAAAAAAAAGTTGCAAAAGGGATCTGAATGTTCAAATCCATTTGCAACGTGCCTACAGGCTCATAATCCTCCCAGATTACAGGACCCAGTGATCAGTCTCCAGGCACATTTGGAAATATCTGAAGACATTTTTGCTTGCCACAACTTCTATGACCTCTAGTTGACAGAGGTCAAAGATACTGCTAAACATCCTACAATGCACAGGGTAGCCAAATAATGCACAACATTATTCAACCAAAAATGTCAATTGTGCCAACTGAGAAACATAGACGATAGGAATACAAGAGCAAACTCGTCACCACCTCCTTTTTCCCGTTTATTTTTAAGCAATTGGGGTAAAAATAACCAAGACTGGCCCCTTTCTTAAATAACTAGAAGTTAGCAGAGGTGATCATTGAAGTTTTTCACCAATCGTCCAAGAGGGAGGAGGGAAGAGAGAGCCTTGGCATCAGGGAAATCATTCCTGAATGAGTATAAAGCCCCCACCATTATTCTTCTGGCTGATTTAAACATTGCAAGTCATGTGATTACGTGGTGATTACAGTCCACCTGGATTTTGGTAGTCCTCATTCTCCACTCCGTAGCTCCTAAGGGGCAGGTTAAACTTCCCAGCATCCTCTGGTTCATCCTGTCCATCTGAGACCCTGGAGTTCATCCTAGCAACCATGCCCACCTCTTGGTGATGCCATGTAGATGCTTATGTGTGAAGGACACATTATCTTTTCCTAAATCATTTGCATATAAAAATATTTAATGCCCTCTGACGTTTTTCTTTTTTTTCGTTTCTCTTTGCAAGAAGCACAGGCCACAAACCCCAGTCTTCTTGCAGTGGAAAGAACTTCACAATAAAGGCAAAAACAAATCACGACCACATACAGCATCATAGTTCACAGAAAACTGTGTACGTTTGTTCCCCACATAGGATATACTTCAAAGTAACAAAATAATTTTATCAACTGTAGTGTTCCTTCTCCCGTTAGAAGTAGATTTTTTTTTTCTCCCCCTTGTGGTACATAAATATCAGAGAAAAGTCGTCTTTGAAACATTTACGTCCAGGAGCTTGGCTTGTTAGGACATGGGGAATGGTTTGGTTTGTGTTCCAAGTGTCAGTTTTCATTTTCTCTCCATCCACGTGCGTTCTTCCCAAATTTATATACCAATCTTCGTCCATCCACACGTTCCAGAATTTCTCTTTTGTAGTAGTATCTGTAACAAAGGACATTGCGTCAGGTCAGACCAAGCCTGCCAGGAAACTAACTGGTCGTGCGGCCTTATCATGTTCCGAGAAGAGAAACTCCTCACCTCATCGCCCGGCTGAGCTTTTCGTAGGTCATACTACTGTTGTTTTTCTTTTTCCCCCAGAGCTGAGCCACAGCCTCGGATTTCAAGAACCTGAAGATGCCCTCCGACCTGTCTTCCCACTTGATTAACCCTGGATTCCTGTCTGGGTTCAGGAGGATGTCGCGGATGAATTCCCATAAGTGAGTCCCTCGCGGATCTGAGCAGCAGAAAAAGGAGTGAAGCCACAGTAAATTAGGCTGAGAGAAGGCAAAGCGCTGGAACATCTTCCATCAAATGGGAGATCCTCAATTCTCCCCTACCCACCAGCAAAGACAGACCACGGAATTCCCAAATAGTGTACATTTTTAAAAAAGCATTTGAGAATGAACGAGCACATTTTTTTTTTAAAGTCTGCAAATCAAAAAACTAGGGCAGAGAATTTACGGTGACTTGACCACGGTTACATAGTTAACTACTGGCAAAGCCAAGAGGAAAAAAGTCTTAGATATCCTATATTTAGTGTCTTCTAAGTATTGTTGACAAATTGTCCGGGATTCATTTCAACTCGCAACGTCCCCAGAGGGCAACTTTCAACCACTTTTATTTAGGAAGTACTTCCGCCAATTAAATCTCTCTCGTCGGGCAACTGTGCTTAAGCCACATACACATCAAGTGGGTTCTTGTATTTTAACTCCCAGGATGGATTGGAGCAAGGTCTTGAGGGGGTTGAGGGATGAAAAGGTAACTGTAATAAGGTTAGCCAACAAAATTGGTCTCACCCCCACTAGCCCTGTGACTCACAAACTCACTCTGGCCCCCTAGTATGAGGGTCTGTGTTCACTCTGTAATGAAGATGTCCGGCTCCCTGCAATTTCCAGATTATACACCCCTTGTCTCTGACATTTCATATATTGTCGCAAGACTTTATTATTGGGGGAAATACAACTCCCAAGGAGCACTGTTGAATCTTAAGAATAAAGTCATTTCTTGGAACAAAAACTGAACAAAGACAGGAAGCCAACACTCAACAGAAGAACAATAATACAGCTCAGCAGTTTCTTCCTATCTTTCTCTTTTTCCACCCTCTTTTCTGGAGAAAGGGAAGCTGCTAACCCCATGTCTACAGTTCTTATTCGCTGGGTGTCTCGGTTTTAGAACAGACAGAATGAGGAAGAGATACTCACAAGGGCTCCACTTTGAGAAACAACTGCAGAGGAGTTACTCTGCCAGCAGTGTTGCCTCTTTTTTCTTTTCTCACCCTCCACAGTCTGAGGTGAAGAAATGGAGGCAGCAGGCAGAGGCAATATTTGTCTAAAAACTACTGGCCTCCAGTGACACCCAACCAGAAGGGATGGACTATGTGCCATCTGAAAGCCAGCCAACTTACTGTGCTTTTTGGTGTGGGGCTTGGCAGGGTGGTCTTGCTCCTTCTTCATGTCAGGTGACTCTGCTAAAGAGAAAAATGAGAGCTGTTTAATTTACCTATTTCCTTCAATTATTATTTTCATTCTTCATCCACTCTTTTAACCAATATTTATTGGGCACCTAATACATGATTGACACATTTCCAGTATGTGGTAGTGACCAATACAAAACAGAGGGTGCTATGGGAAAAAAATGTTGCAGAGTAAGAAGAATGAAGATGGGACTAATTCGCAATTTAGTATGAGGTGGTGGTTACAGAGGATCTCTCCAATAAGGCAACCAGAGGGTGTCAGGGAGACAGCCATGCAGCAAGCTTGTGCAAGAGTCTCCCAAGAATGAAAAGAGTAAGTGCAAAGGCCCTGAGGTCAGTGTGTGTTTGATGTGTCCACTGAGCAGGAAGAAGCCAGTGTGAGATTTTAGGATTTTAGCTTTTATTCTAAGAGACATGGAAAGCCTTTGAAGGATTTAGGTCATTGAAAGGGTTTATTTTTCATAATACAAAAATGTAAACATTTATAACAAAGAAAGATGGCCTTTAAGCCAAAGGAGTGCCTTTTTTGGCATGCAAAGTTACATTTTAATCAGCCTGACAAAGAGGCCATTGACTGGCCTGAGCTCAGTACAGAGGGCCACTGGGGACTATGGAAACACAGATTAGTTTAACAAATGACTCATTATGGTAACCCTTGTGACTATCACCAAAGAGGAGATGACAGAGGAGGATCTGTGAAATAAAACTTCTTGACAAGAAAACCAAGTGATCTAGCAGTGTGTGTGTATGTCTGTGTCATGGGCACTTCGGGTATTGGGAGGACCAAGGCAGATCTGAACAACAACGAAAAAATCACACAATCAAAAACCTACCAAATTTAATACACAGCAGTTCCTAAACGCAAGCCAGCTTTGTTAAGAAACTGAGCCAGTAAAATCATCTTTTTTGGTATGTTCCATCAGGGCTTCCTACACTGGGGTTCACTAACCCAGATGTGGCTTTCCAGAGCATTTCAGACTGACTGAAAATATATGCAAAGGGAGAGGGTCCATAGCACTCCTTCAATTGTCAAGAGTGGTCCATCACTCAAAAAAGGTCGAATAACCATTAGCTCCTAATTTAAATGGTCAAAAAGAACAGCTCCTGTTTATTAAGCACTTAGTACGTACTAGGCATGAACCTAGGCACTTTACACGAATCACTTTATTTAATTCACACAATAACCCTTATGAACTAGGTACTGTTACAATCCAAAGTTTACAGCTATAGAGAAGCTGAGACACAAAGAGGTCAAATGACTTGTTTAAAGTCACGCAGCCTGAGAGGAGAGCCAGGATGTGACCATGGTCGGTTTGAAGCCAGAGGCTTTACTCTTACCCACTCTTCTATGCCATTTCTTAAGCTGGTGGCAATAACAGATTTTATGAAAGTCTCCCCTGCCAAGAGTCAGGTTCAGCTCCATAATGCTCTAGTTGATGGGGAAAAGTAATTCCAAGGTGATGATTCTGTATTTCCCAGTGTTCATGGACACATTCGCCTATCAGATCACCCAGCTTGTCATGACTCAGCACTCCCCACAGTTTCTCTAAAAGCTGTGGCAAGATAGGGGAGAAGGATTTAATAAGATCTGGCTAGAAAAGAAATCTCTCATTCTGGTTAAGAATTCCGCCCCCTGGGCTTTGTCAGCAAGAGGCCTGCACTTGACTTGGATTTCTCTGAAATCTAGAAAGACAAATTCACAGGAAATGTGAGGAGACTTCACTCTCCCTCCCTGTAGGTTCAGGGGGAGGTTGCAACATCCTATCAGGATGTGACAATATTGCGACAGGTCTGGCACCACCCCCGTTTTCCAAGCGATACATCACTCTGACAGTGCCATGTTGTTCTTCAGACAAAGAGTGGCTTTTATCCAGCAGGCCACAAGCAAAACTCATCTTCAAATGGCATCCAGGAGGGATGCAGGGCCATTATTTCCAAGCCAGGGTTGAATTCAGGAAAAAAAAAAAAGAAAGTGTCTTCCAGTTTATTTGCCCCAAACACTGTGTATGGGTTCCAAGCTGATATAGAAACAATTACTTTGGGATTAAGGTAATTTAGTAAATAAGACAGAGACTTTAGACCCTCTCCCCAGAAAAATGTACATATTATATACTTGTGAAAATCTGTAAACAATTTCAGGGGTTTGTGGCTCACTTAGGAGTCCATGGACACCAGATTAAAAACCCCCAGATAAGCCATGAGAGAATTTTTTCTTTGAGATGTCAGCCATTTACCTAGGTTAGACCTCCATCCCATTTGGGGAAGACCAATTTAAATATATATATATATATATACACACACACCCAATTAAAAATGTTGTCATCATCATGTGAAGGAATATGCAGCCAAAGGCAAAAGGAAACTCTAATTTCCTCCTGCCTCCTTGTCCCGTCCCCAGTGCGTGAGGACAAGCTGTGGAATCGCTGACCTGCCTTAGCACTAAAATCTTTTGATCTGAAACCTCCCTTTCATATGATGGCCTCCCCCACAATGTCTTCCCCTCAACCCCAAATAAAAGGCAAAGCCTTTGAAGGCAGCCATGTGGTTAAGTGATTCATGGTTATAAAAGAATGGCTTGCTCTGGGGAAGGGGTCCAGCTTGGCTTTCTCTTCGCTCAGCTTCCAGGTACCTCAGGCCAGGGTCCGGGCAGGGCATGGGCAGCAGGAAGCCACAGGTTAATGATGCAAGTGCCAGATCATGACTTCAGCTAAGCTGCTTCGCAAGAAGCGAAGATTAGAAGCATTTGCATATGATTCAGCTGTGAGCCATTTCTTTACGGGATATACAAATTTCAGTGTTATAATAGACTGTGCCGCCCTAGCTTTAGGCTCAGCAAGTCAGTGAGTAAACACATCAAGCCCAAGTTGGCGTGATTGGCTCGAGGACTATCGGGCAGATCAAGAACACTGGCGGCGGCCATTTTATGAAATGGGCAGATGGCAGAGAAATCAAAACAAAGCGCGCTTCCCCACCTGCGTTTATCACAGAGGGCATCAGTTTACGTTGGGCCCCGCCTCCACTCAACTTGTAACTTGCATTAAGATGTAGAAAGATATTTAACTGCATTCAATGTAATGGGAGCTTGAAAGGTAAAGACTCAGACAAATGACAAATGAGGGGCAGGGGTGTCTGGTCCCATCCAATAGTTGCTAAACTACACAAAAAGGCATTGGCCCATCCATGGCTATAACTAAATATCCTCCTGGAGGGCTGTTATTCCAAATAACTTGCCAGCCCCTGGCACTCAATTGATTCTTGAAGTAAGAATTCTGGTAGAGGACCTGAATTGATTATCTCGTTTTCCAGCCTGTGTTATAATCATGGGACAGGAATAAGGGACAGGGGAACCAAGGGTCAGGGGAGATGATGCACGGCAGACTTGTAAAGCCCATTTTAATAAGGACTTTTCAAAAATAGAATAGGTGGACTTAGGAGATTGGGAGTTTTTGGTTAATGCAACTATGAAAGCAGGAACTGGCCTCTTAGGCCCCTATGGAATCTGAGATTAGAAGTCAGACACCAAAGACAGAAGAGGGGCCAGGCTGTGAGAGCAGGAGAGCTGTGATGAAGGCTTTTAGGTTTCCTAGCTGCCTCAAGGCCTAACAACCCGGAGGCTCAGGAAGTGGTAGGCTCAAGTTTACTTTTACTTGGAATCTTTTGCCCTAAGCCAAAGACCCAACCAGAAGGATGTGGGATGTGACACCTTAGGAAGTGTGAGAGGAAGTCAGAGGGTGAGCGGGTGGATGGTTTCCTCAGCTCGGAAACCATTCTCTTGGGCAGGTGGCAATGCTTGCCACAGAAATTTCACTTCCATTGGCTCCCGTCCCCCAGAAGGGCAAATTCACTGCAGAGCCTGTCCGGTGATGGATCTGTTTCCTAACCTCAGCAAATACTTCGGGTGACACACAGTATGGGTTGCTGGGGGGAGGGGGAAGTAGAGAAACGAACTGGCCTCAGATCTTCATTTCAATTCTAGAAGCATTTACACTGGCTCGCAGCCCTGTCTCATTCAAAGACTTGACCTAAACAAGACCTCAAATCAAAAGCTGTCATTATTTCAGTTCTCAAAAACATACTCAACAAAAGCAAAAAGAAAAAAGAAAAAGGTGGTGGTGGGGGTTGTTGTTTGATTCTGTGCTTTCTTTCCCAAACACTTATTTAAATCCCAGTTCTGAAGTTGTCCCAACTTCAATTCCAGGAAAAAAGCAATTCACTTGTGACAAGTCTAAGCTTCATATCATAGACCCAAAGAGATCCACAAGTTCACACCCAGAACAAGGGACAACACAAAAACCTCTGTTCATCTCCCCAGTGCACTTGTTCCTAAACAGTACATGCCAATGTTCCTATTTGTAAAAGGATGGGGCAATATAATCTGAAAGCTGCTCTCCCAGCCTCCCAGGAGACTAACCATCTCACTCCATGTAACTTTGATTGAGCCATGGATAGCCGCACGGTGGATCCAATTTTAACCAAACATGACTTATGAGAACATAATTTAAAAAGTATAGGTTGTCTGACTGATTGAAGAGTCCTGATGAGCCATTGGGGTCAGATTTCAAAAACTGACAAAGCAGTGTGATTTCTGGGGCTCTGAATATTTCTAATTGCTACCTTTCTACCCAAAGAGCATGACCACAGGTTCACAGATCTCTGAATGCCACCATTAAACATTCTTTCTCTAAAGTCAAACATTGATCAAAAATTAAATATAGCCTTCCCCCCTAAGTATACTCAAGTATGAATAATTTTATTAGATAATTTCCCGAGAGCAAGTTTTTGTCGAAAAAAGAGTTTTTGTTATCACAAGAGAGTGACTTGGTTTCATAGGAGACAAACACTTTTCCTAGAGGCACCCTTGCTGGTCATTTTCAATGTACAAATATTGGCTTAAAAGCCTAGCTTTCATAAATAGTAACTCCATCCCTTTCCTAGCCTTTTAATGAGAAAGACTCCCGCAATGTGGAAACGTAGGATGTCCGTAATTCTCACTAATGCTCAGTAAGCACTTGCGTGAGGCACGCTTAGCCTCTGATGGCAGGACAACTTACCTACAGGAAGGTGATTGTTGGTCGTCATGGAAATCTGGGCCCAGCAGAAAGTTTTGCTGTCCAACAAATCTGTAGCAAGGAAGGATAAAGGACATTGAGAGCCCCATCCTGACAACAGTTTTTGGCTATTAGAATAACAAAATAAGAGTGTAGGAGGGCGTTAAGTGCTGGGGAATTAGTTACCTACTGTGCTACCATAGTTGGTGTCATATAAATAGTTTTCTTCTTTCCAGGTGTTCATGATAGAAGGGTCTACAAAGGACAGAAAATGGGAATGGTCAGCGGTCATCTTCCCTGGGGGGGGGGGGGGGGGAGTTTGCTTTTTCTAACTCACTTTTCCTCAGAGAGGCATGGGTCATAGGGGGAGGTCCCCAGAGAGAAGGGATACAGTTCTGCTTCAGCCACATGTTACTTTATAATAATGTTACCCCATGATTCTTCCAGTGTCCTGGGGAAATAGACTTTGTTATAGCTCTGTCCTTGTGTTCTACACCTGTTGCATTTTGGGGAAAGCTGTGACCGTGAGATCCTATTCTAGACCAATGCTTGGGTTTCCTGGGAGTTTTCTCAGTCTGCACATGGCAGGGGGTGCGTTCGGGAGCCTCGCGTTGTTTTGCATTCTACTTCATAATGGCCAGAATATTTTTACACTAGAAAAAGAAATTGTTAGACACAAGTAAGTTCATGATTAATGAGAATCTTTTTCTAGTAATGTGTTCCTGGGGGAATTAGTAATGTTTCTGTCTGAAAAGGTCTAGTTAGTTTTACCACAGTGTCTTCCTTGGTGCAATCCAGAGAGATCTCCCTCAGGTTGGGTGACCGCCCCCTCTCTCTAGGATTTCTCCAATTAGCTTGTGGGGCAACATAAAATTCTCAAAACACAAATCCAACAAACTACTTTTAAGAGTAGGGCCCCATTGCCTCATTGTGCAAAAGCACCTCTCTCTCCTTCTCTCTCCCTCTCTCTCTCTCTCTCTCTCTCTCAACAAGCATGTCTCACTTTGATTGACTCTTCAGATTTCAGATTCTAAGGAAACTCTCCTCCACCTACCCACAAAAAGCCCAACTCCTACACAACGCCCACACCTGGGCTCATCTCCAACAGAAGCATTTTCTTTCCTGGCCGGCCAAGAGCTGCAAGATCTGGCAAGGAGCTCTCACCTGTCCCCACCAGGAACTTCCTGCTTTCTTCTCTTCACAGATCAAGGCTGCCCTCAGCTCCCCTCCTGCCCAGCTTCTGAATTTCTGGCCCGGGTGGTAAGCCACTGGCCGAGTTTCATTTTGTTTTTACAACATAAAAGGTATAAAACCTGAGTCACTGGCTAAGTCCTCTTGTTTACGACACAGGGATTTAGCTGGTATTTTAACTAATAGCTACGTGTTTGGACACCCCAAGCCCAATCTCTTGGGGTTACACCCTCTCTCCTTGTTGGGTCACCTCATACACCTGTTGTTGTGTCTGAAAACAAACTAAACCAAAAGGTTTGGGGGTGTTGTCCCCTCTGTGAGCCTCTTCTCCCCTCCTCCCTGGGTGGGCCTTCTTCTCCACCCTTCGGCTTGGCTTTTCTGAACTGGCAACACAAGAATGTCTAGATGGTCAAGAAAGAATTATCACATTATTTGGGACCTCTCCATTCCATCCTGGCTATGGTGGGGCTATCTTTCCGGTCACTGTGGGGGTGGGACATGCTAGCTCTATGCTGAGTCCTTTGCCTCTAGGGCAGTCAAACTCATGAAGCACAGACCATTCAGGTATCCTAACCCCTGATCTGTGGGGGAAAGGCATGGCTAGGGAAAGCTAATTAACATGCTTAGCAGCTATTGGTTTTTTTTTTTCTTTAATAATGGTGAGCTAGCCCCCTTATAAAAGAACAAATAACTACATGGGCTCTGAGGGACTCACAAATCACTCCTACATGAAACTCTGCCCTTAGTTACTGGCATACAACTCTCAGGCAGGCCTGTGGCAAACTAGGGGCTGGCCCCCATGGCTTGCAGTCTCACTGATGAGGACCTGAGGAGCCACGCTAGAGCGATGGCAGCTACAACAGTTCACCATGGCCAGTGGACTTTGGGGGACTCGCATAGCTCTCCCTAGACTAAGAGGCCATGGGCCAAAGATCAATATACAAGGAGTTCTGATTGGTGCAAAACCAAGGGCAAAACTTCTCAAGGCAGTTACTGCCCCCTGCAAGTCTCCAACAAACCCTACTCAGGGTCCAGAATAGTCTTTCATCTAAAAGTTCACATAAGGCAGGAGTTGGGTGTAACATTCCTACAGAACCTCCAAGGGCCCCCTAGAAACCACGGCATGCACAACAGCAAGTCTGCATCTTCCTCTTTTTTGCGTAACACTCTTACCAAGGAAGGAAGGGGAGAGACATCGACCCTTCCACTTCTCTCCTCTTGCTTCTCCTACCTAACTTGGCCAAGTCCCTGGCTCTTTGTGGTGAAAAGGAGGCCCACTTAGACTCTGCATGTTTCGAGCTCCTGGACTGGAGCCTGGGTGATGCCCTGACCCGCAGTGGGAAGCAGAGAAATGTGGGCAGAATTAGACTCATCATCAGTCTAGAAATTAGAAAGTTGGCAGTCACTGGTCCCAAGCACAAGGGATGAGGCTCATGAGAGTGGCCCAGTGGAGACAGCCAGGGAAGAGGCGTTCCTGGGTTCCCTGCCAAAATCCTGGCTCCGTCCTGCTCCCACACTCCCTCGCACTCCCTCCCACGTGTCCTCACCAGGGCTTTGCCTACCAGGTTGGCTCTCTTTGTCTGCTACTGCTTACCCGTTTGTTCAGTCTTGACAATGACATTGGGTGTGGACTGGAACAGGTCACTACTGCACTGGCCTGTGAAGGACAGATTGGGAAAGTCAGAGAGGGCCCACATGGAGCCAAAACTTACACAAGGACAGACCTGATTTGTTGGGAGAGCGACTGCCAGCCCCACTGCCTGATCACCGCTGTTTGCAGTGGTGCATCTACAAACTCAAGCCTGAACTTCCTGCCCCAGAAAATCAGTAGCTCAGGCACCCATATCAGATGGAATTATTTGGCTTTGTATAGGTAAGGCATTTAGTATGGTGGAAACAGAACTTCAGAAGTCAGAAGGCCAGTTTCCCACTAATAACTGCAAGGCACTTCATCTTCCTGGGTCTTGGTTTCATCATCTATAAATTTAGGGGATTAAACTAGATAAAGTCATTATTAGATGACATCTAAGGTGCTTCCCCATACTAAGATATGATACAAAATGAAAATGAAAGTACAAGGAAACCCATTTTAATTTAATTGGCTTTATTCTTCGTTGATATTAAATTTAATCATTAACCATTTTGATTAGATCCAGTCTATGAGATATGTCTAGGTAAATTCAGTGATTCTTCCACTCTTTATGCCTTGAAACTCCTCTCTAGATGTGTCATATATAATAATTTTTTTTTCCTCTCCAGTGAGATTATAAGTTTCTCAGAAGCAGGGGTAATGTTTTTAAACCCTCTCACCTTCAGCTGTCCCATCTGTAAAATGGGTACAATATTATTTTCTCATGAAGTCACCTAATAAATCAATTCACTTAGCATGCCTAGTGTATAAAAACACTAAATAAATGTAAGTTAATAGAATGTCTCAAAAAAAGCAAACAACAAATCAAAGGTGAGAAATCTAGTCATGAGGCACCAGCAGCACCCAGTGAGGCTAAACAACTCAAGGAAGGTCAATAAGGGAAGGTCAAAGATGGCCAGACCACCTCCCAGGACTCCCTGCCTTAGGCTTCAATCAAGGGCAAAGGTTTAAAGGACCAGATTTAACTGGAGGTAGGAAGGTAAATATTTTTAATTCCTCAAGTATAAGACTGCTCTTTCTGAAGATTCCTAGCAGTTATTTATAGGGCCTCGTTTGGTTTGGTTCCAGTAAAAGAAAAATGTGCAGCTACCTCTGTGAAGTGAGTGGGAAGAAGAAAGTGCCCGGGAGCTGAATGAGGTCATCCCAAATGGCTACCACTGCAGCCAGCTCTGCGGGCAGACTCTGGGTCCTCCGTCGCAATCATGGCAGCTGTCAGGGTCTGAATATAGCTCATAGCCCTGTAACTCATGTTTTCAAAGCCTCAGCTACCTTCCTACATACAAGTTCTGCTAAGACAGACTAGCTCATTCTGATGTAGATAGGCCAGCTCATTCTCCTTGTATATCACTGCTTTCCAAAGTTGCCATCGTTCTCAGAAGAAGTTGTTTTATATAGCCATTATCAGGGCAACTTTATGCCAGTATCAAAGACATTCTGCAAGACGAGCTATCTGCCCCACCATGTCTCATAAGCCAGTGCAGAACGTGTGTGTGTGCATGTGCGTATAAACTATCATCGAGGCACAGTGTCTAAATGTTGCCTGTTTGGGTGCTAAGTGAGACCTCAAAAGACATCCATTTGGGGCTCTGAGGGCAGGAGCAACTCCAGAAATCACTGCAGAAATATCCTACATGCGGGCCCTGGCTGCTGTGACTCAGTGGATTGAGCGTTGGCCAGCGAACCAAGTGTCGCTGGTTCGATTCCCAGTCAGGGCACATGACTAGGTTGCACACCAGGTCCCCAGTTGGGGGCGCGAGTGAGAGGCAACCACACAGTGATGTTTCTCTCCCTCTCTTTCTCCTTTCCCCTCTCTCTAAAAACAGATAAATAAAATTAAAAAATTAAAATTAAATAAAATAGAAGTAACCCTGTTAAAAATTAAAGAAAATAAATTGGAAAAGAAAGAAAGAAAGAAAGAAAGAAAGAAAGAAAGAAAGAAAGAAAGAAAGAAAGAAATATCCTACATGTGTCCAGATCATCAGCTTTAACCCCCTTTTTTTTGTTAGTGGAACTTTTAAGACTCTTCTGAAATAATGTAAGCCTTCTCCCCTTCCCTCCCAAAACACAAACATAGATCTAATTTTGCATATCTTCTTACCACCCTCCCTTAGGTTCCATCTTAAGAACCTAGGTCTCAACGTTGTTTTTCTTTTAAGTAGCCATGACGATCTTAACAAGCAAGTAATTGGGAATGATACTATGAAACCCTGTTTGCAAAGCAAAGAAGAAAAGGTTTTCTGAGAGCAGCAAGGATTCTGTGAACACCCTGCTAGCACATCTCCTGGAAAATTAACCCTATGGAGAGGATTAAATTACACCAGGTCTGTGTGGGATTAGACACACCTCGCAGCCCGGGCTTTGTGCCTATTCTCTCACCTCCCTTCTACTTCCCTGTCTTGGAAACAGGAGGTGAGATTAGCCTTTGATGTCCCTGACTAGGAGCCCTGCTGGCTGCGGAGTCTCTGCTCTTAGCTGGCTCCCAGAGAGAAGGGGAGAAGGATCGTCACCGTTCCACTTGAGATGCTGCAAGTTGCTGTAGAGGAGCTGCCCCGCTGTCCCCGCTGCCCGGATGAACTCCTGCAAGGTCATGTTGCACAGGTGCTCGCCGTTGATGTCAAACTCCTGGAAAGGGATGCAGCTGGCATCCAGCTGGTTGGTGTCCAGGAGATGCTGGAGCCATTCCCACACCTGGTACTTGGTCCAATACTGAGGATGGATTTCATGCCACTGGCCTCCAAAAAACCCACTGGAAACTGTAAAACAGGAGGTGGTTCTGTGAGGGACCTGCGGTTGTCCCCGGGTGTCACCCAAACAGGGGGCTGGACCACGGGTGCCGGATGGCATGAGGCAGGCAAACACGGTCCCTGTGCACCAGTGGGGTTGGAGCACGAGACTGGTTCTGGAGAGGAGGCTCTTGGAAAGGTGGTTCTTCTCTCAGTTGTGGTGGGGGCCAACGTTTTAGCCTCTGTGTGTCTTGATGCCCTCCTCAGTGTAAAACACCCCTGGGAGCTGGATGAGGACATGAGACCAGAAACACTCTGAGGGCATGAGCTCCTTCCCCACTCTCCCAAAGTACCGTGAAAGGTGAAGCATCGCTACAGTTCCAGCAACTTATCACCTATTGTTCATACCCACATAGTTCTATCACTCTTCTTCCCCATTTTTCTCCCCCATCTTTTTTTCTCTCTTACACACACATACACACATACATACCCCAAATCCAGACCATTTTCTGCCAAAAAGGAAGCCTGCAAGTAAGGTTCTTTTCTTTCTGATGCCTTCACTTCTCCCCAGAGTGGTTTAGGTTACTCATCCACCAACTGTACTGATCTACCCCTGCCCCATACTGGTTATTGTAGCTACTGCAAGGTCATTGCCTTACTCAGTTACCTTCAGTCACTTCCCTTTACCCACTGAAATTAGGTTCTTACCTAGCTGTTCTTCAAGTGACCTATGGCTTTTACCTTTTTTCAATGTTGTTCTTTCAGCCCAGTTTATATTCTATCAATCACTCCCTGTGGAATTCCTACACAGCTTTCAAAACCGACCACTCCACAAAGTCATCACAGAGTCCCAACTTACTGTAAGGGCTGCTGTCCTCTGAATCTCCAGTAGACATGTTGGGTACTTCTCCTAATGACTTTTGTCATGGTCAGCTTATCTTTAGGAGTATTTGAATACTGCCTAATTCTCCTCTGTAAATTATATGCTCAAGGTCACGGACCCTGTCTCACCCATCTTTGTTCCTCCTATATAAACTACCTTTGAGGTCTTGCCATCTTAGGTGCTCTCTATAAATTTCTTCAATGGAATTCCTTGCTGAAGAAGAAATAATGTGGGAACCTAGAAGTTGTGAGGTGCATTCACAAGATGGTTAATTCAAATACCAGTGAAGAAGAAAAGTTCAGTCAAGCCAATAAACACTGCTAAGCTTAATATGGGCAACCATCTATATATATACTGTTACCATTTCATGCTCCCTTAAGAGAACATCACAAAGTCCTGAAAGATGGAGAAGAGAGAGCCAGCCTTTGGGGGCACGTCACAGGGCTAAGAGGTCTTACAACCAGTTCCCTTGTAAGCAGAGATCTAAAGGGAATAGGACCCTTCTGGAAACATGAGGGGCAGGGGCAAAGGGAATACACTATTGCGGCCCACCAACCTGAAGCAGGGGAAATCCAGCTGAACGTGACACACAGACATTCCCACAAACTCAAGATGGACTGACAGAGGAATGTGTAGCACTAGAAAACTGTTCCTAACTTTTGCTTCAAGGTCATAATAGATCAGTACTCCTCAAACTCTAATGTAATTATGAATCACCAGGGAATGCTGTTCAAATGCAGATTCTGATTCCCCAGATCTGGGGTGAGACCTGAGTTTCTGCATTCCTAAGAAGCTTCCACTTGATGATGATGATGGTATTAAGATAATGATGATAGTCTGTGGATAAAGTTTGAGTTGCAAGAAGCTAAATAACCCTTAAGATTGGGTTCCCATAATGCCCATGGCCTAGCCCTCACCACCTCCAGAGGAGAGGCTGAAGGGGGAATGTTTCCAACCCAATTTCACTTTTGCTCACTCCCTCAGAATCCATTCACTGCTTCCAGACATCAGAAGCACCCGACCATGAGGTTGAGATGATTTAGGCACAAAGCTGACTACCTTGAGCAACACCTGCCACTCACACTGCGTATAATACTTTACTCCTCATACCTCATGGCCAGATAAAAGCATCCCAGACCCCTCAGCTTGGGCCCTGAAGGGGAAGCCAATGGTAGAGAGGGACAGGGACAAGGACTGGGAAAATCTAGTCCAAAAATTTAATTAGGTAGAAATATTTCCAAATATATAAACACAGAGAGTTGAGACTGGATGTTTCCATTTCCTTTCAATTTGGAGGGGTCTCACAAATGCAGCTGTTTAAGGATGGAACATATTTTTTGTAGTTCCATGAATCTTTGTTCTCTTCTTTCTGAAATAATTCAGTTGCTATGACAGCTCAGAGTAGCTGAGTGCAGCTCTGGGAGTGAAAACAAGAGGTAGTAACTCTCCGTAGCCTAACAACTGGCCTGGAATAATTTCTTCCTCAACTTCACACGATCCAGATTAGAGAATAGCTCTTGATAGTGCATTGTGTTAGAATTTGAAAGAATCAGAGAATTTATATGAAGTCAGCTGGGAAATTCTCTCCACCAGTCAATGGACTCATCAGATTCCTGAAATTTCAGGGGAAATACTGAAACTCCTATGAGTTCAGCTCTTCTTTTTCATTCAGCCGACTTCCCCCACCCCATCAATCATGACCAGAAGCTGGGCCTTCTTTGGTGCCTCTGAAAATTAAGAAGTAAAAGTGGAACCTACATTCTACTCCCTGCTGAATAAATTGCCCCAGCCTTCTCCAAAGCAAACAGGAAGAATACAGCCTTACTCCAGGGTCCAGGGGCCTGAGGACGCCAAAGACTTTTCTGAAGAAGCTTCTTGCCCTATTTGGAGTCCTCCTTTGAGGTCCCCACAGACAATCTGAGGCCAGCAACAGAAACTGTCACCGCCCCGAAAAGGCAGCGGCTTGGTGGGATAGGGGACCAAGTAAGGGAAGGTCACCTGTGCATGCTTTCAACCATGTTTGGCTGGGGTTCTGAGTTAAGAGGCGGAGCTGCCCATGGACCAGCTGCTCACTGGAGAACATGATCTTTCCATTATTATCCACCTCCTTCTCTGACTCTGCTCACCACCAGGCCATTTCCATTTTTTAGGGGAGTCAGAGCGGCAGAGTCTGAGGGGAGGGGACGAGCAGCAGGTATGGGGTGGGAGAAGACCCAGAGCTTCTTAACGCTGCTGCAGTTGGACGGCACAGTCTGCCTAAACTGGATGCCTTCACAGCAGGGTGTGGGGCCCTGATTCAGCAACAACTCTGTTTAGTTCCGCTTCTATAGTAAGCCTCAGGCTTGGGCGCCAAACCCTCTGTAAGCCCCACCACCAACCCCTCCCTCTTTTAATCTAGATTAAAGCACTAAAGGGGGCCCATGGTCTTCTAACAAATCTCCTCTTCCCTTGTCATTGGCACATGAAACCAAAAAATAAAGCTGCTACAACCCTCTCTTCCTCAAACTCCACACTTCCATGCAACACACGCATGCACACACGCATGCACAAACACACATCCGTGTGCACACACACACGTTTTTTCCTCCTATTCTATCTTGAAATCCTAAGTCAAATACTGTTAAAAGCTTCATCAGGTCGCCTTCCCTTTGGGCATCTCTGCTACATCCCTCTCGGCCGGGCTGCCCACCCAGAACCTTGAACCTTGGGAGAAAGCAATGAAATATATCGAATGGGCTTCAGTCTGGGCCCCGGGGACCTAAAGAGAACTCCAGCATGAAGAGTTTTCCCCATGCCCACAGTTCCTCATGCCTCCTCCTGTATTTGTCATACATTAAGTTGGAAAACGAAGCCTAATGAAAGCAAAGCAAAAAGCTCCATGGCACATGACACCCCATCAGCCCCCTTACCATTGCACATGGGGTAGCTGTCTGTCCAGGCTGGCTGCTGGTGGAGGAGGTTGCTGCTGGGGTTGAGATTCATTACACCACTTCCTTCCAGAATCATGATCTGTAAGGTGATCAAACAGCCCATTCAGTCAGTGCCTCTTGGACCAACGTCATTTGAGACTACAGGTCATAGAGTGAATTTAGGAAGAGAGAAAGAATTTGTTCCTCCAACCGTTGCCTCCCAAGCATATTGCCACGACCCTTTCAGTAAAAGCAAAACTCACCGGCAATTAAAAATTTCCAGGTTCAGTTTTCATATGCATGAGGCAAGTTTTTACAGCCACCCATTCATAAATGAATAATCTCTGATCAGGAACGAAGCAGAGGGAAAACGCAATACCTGCTCACAGGGCGAGTCTGGCCAGCAGCCAAGTCTTTTTTTTTTTTTTTTTTTTTTTTTTTTAACAGAAGTAAAAACGCCAAAGAGATTTTTGTTTAAAGTAGAATTGCAATCAATGAAAATCCAAGCTGGTAGTAGCACAGACTCAGTGCCTGTGCAGGAACCCTGAAATCAGACATTTTCGGGTCCCAGCACAACTGGGGCTGCCCCCACCCGGTCACAGGCACCCAGCAAGTTTCCTCCCCACAGATATCTGCCGTGAATGGGCTGGTATCAGAGGGCCTCAGTCATAGTCCACCTAGAGCTTCTCCAGTATCTGACCTCATGATCATATCAGGAATCAATTGGTTTCCCTGACAAGATATTGTCCCTCTCCTCCCTTCCTGATAAAAATTCTGACAAGCTTTCTCTCCTTTCAGAGACCTGGAGAACACCACAAGCTTTGAAGGTAACCAAAGGTGACCTTCTCAGTCAGAGGGCTCATTTTCTCAGTAAAGGGCCCAGGAGAAGAGCCTTTCTTCCAAGCACTTGCTTGAAACTTTTTAAACAATGTAAGAATAGAAATACTTGCTCCTATCCTCCGGCATCTATTTATATGTTCTCACCCCCAAGCCAGGCACCTTCTACCTTTCAGACTCCAGCCCCATTTGAATGAATGTTCAATCACTCAAAAGAAAAACAGCCTGTTTCCAGAAGGTGCTTGAACATGACTGAGGAGCTATAAGATAACTTGCACTTCCTAAAATGTTGGGGTAGGAAGAGAAAGCTAGCCTGATAGCAGCAGATCATAGAAACTCTTCTGCCTGTTTTAGGGGAATCTTGCACCCTTGAGTGTCCCCAATGTCCCCAGGATCAAAGTACTCACCCAGAGTAGTTCCAGCCCTCAAAACCCCCTCCTCTGATTTAGCTACTACCCCTCTGGTTCTGTGGAGGGTCAAAGAGGGGAGGAGAGAGGCCTGGAAGAGGAATAAACATTCATTCATGTATTCATTTAGTCAACAGAAATTTATCAGCCCTATAATAGGCTGGGCACTGTTTTAGGTACTGAGGACAGAGTGAAATTAGGCTAGACAGAAACTTTTATGATGATGATTAACGTCATCATCATGGTTGTTTGGCACCAGTTGGGCCTGAATCCAGCTGAAGTAGAAGGTGGAAAAGGAGAAAGACAGGGTGGGAATGATGACCATCACGACAGCGAAGGGCCCGCGGCCTGGTAAGACAGGAGAGCTGGGTTCTTCTTCATGGTAGTACCATGGGTACGAGTTTCGAAGCCAGAAGAGCTGGGGTTGATTCCAAGCTCTACCACTTACTAGCTAAGGTTAGTGTTCACTCCGAAAAGTCGTCAACCTCTTTGAATCCTCATTTCCTCATAGGCAAAATGCAGATAATCATGCCCACCATGGGCATTGATTGGAGGTTAAATGAGTTTCTACACCTTAAGCACTTGGCTCAAAATAGGGCATGGTTCCCTAGCAGGTGTTACTATGAGGAGAGTCCCAATCCAAACCAGAAACCACCGTGGGCCTCAGTTTCCCCACACAAACATCTATAAGGATGGTGACTAAATTGATTTTTAAGTTCCCATCCAGAAACCTTTTTGATGCCCACACTTGGAGAAGGAGAAACCAACCCAAGTCAAAGATTTCTCTCTTTTTCACAATAACTGGGCCTTTCCCCATCTAGTTTTTTAGAGCAAACATCCTAAAGGTAAGAAATCAGATGGAGGACTTCAAGGCAAAAGAAAACGTCCCAGTTTCCCAAGGGGTGGCTCGGGAAGGGACAGGGCATGGCCGGTCTCCTGTTTGCTCAAGGCTGGGCTTGTTCCTCGCCAAAATTTGCTCAACCACAAGCAGTAAAAAGGTTACTGTTTAACCCTGGAAGGGCTGAAGCTCAGAGCCCAACCCATCTGCAGGGAGGGCTAGGTCCTCCAGGCTGGAGGGGGATGGGCAGGGAAGATTTCCCTGAAACTCTTTCACAAGGATTTGCCTGCAGGGCTATTCCCAAGTGGCCATTTCAGCGGAAGGAAGACCCACCTTGACTAATTCTGAGGTACCTCCTTGGTTAGCTTAGAGCTTCTGCTCCCCACTTTCTGAAATAAAACCCCAGAAGGCAGGGTGCTGTAAGGGCTAAGCACCCTATAAACCCAGGGGCCGCCAGTTCAATTCTCAGTTGGGGCACGTGCCTGGATTGCGGGCCAGGTCCCCAGTCAGGGGCACACAAAAGACAATCACACATTGATGTTTCTCTCCCTCTCTTTTTCCCTCCCTTCCACTCTCCCCCAAAAATAAAGAAGTAAAATCATTTATTTTTAATTTAAAAAAAAAAAAAGAATTCAATAAATGTTCTAGGACGACATGGACCAGTTCTCCCCTGTGACCCACTGCCCACAAGCCCTTTTCCTCAGGGAGGACATTTCTTGCCGGGACCTTCTGGAGGCAACCAGAGCTCCTCAGGCCACAGAGGAGCCTTGAGGACTACAAGGTCGCATCTACCCAGTCACTCCCCGCCCACCCCCAGGAGGCTGGCACCCCTTTTCTGAGAGAAAGCAGTCAGTATAGTGGGGGGCCCTTTTTTTTACAGGGCACAGTAAATGCTCACTACTCATAAAAGAGATTATGCGGCTTTAACCCTTACTGAGTCAGAGTTCACTTGAGCTCACCCAGGCTTGTGAGAAAAGGTGTCTCTAGCCCAGCAGGGCATTGCAGGCACCATGCCCTCAGCACGGGCACAGAAGGCCCGGGGCTCACATAGCTGGAGGCCTCTCACCAAGCCAGCCCGTTCTGGGCCCCAGTTCTTTGGGTGTAAAATGAGGGCATGTGTGCGCCATACCCTGCCCCCCCTCCCCAACAGCCTCAGAGGACTATTGTGAAGATCAAATAAGGTAATGGAGCCCTAATCAGTGGGGCTCAGTTGGTCTCCAGTCAGGGCGCGTGTAAGAGGCAGCTGATCAATGTTTCTCTTTCAGATCAATGTATCTCTCCCACTCTTTCTCCCTACCTTCCCCTCTCTAAATATAAAATAATAAAATTTTTTTTAAGTGAGATCATGGATAATAAATGCACCTGGAGAACTGTAAAAAAATGAAAGGCATTGTTATAACCAACTCGCCTACACTCCCATATACCAATACAGAATTGCTATGGTACCTGGTGATTACTTTATAGGGTATAAAAAGCAATCCTTTTAATTTAAAAGCAGGGGGCTTATTGCCCTGACTGGCATGGCTCTGTGGATTGGGCACCATTCTGCAAAGCAAAAGGTCACCTGTTCAACCCCTGGTCAGAACACATGCCTGGGTTGTGGGTTCGGTCCTGGTTGGGGATCATACAAGAGGCAACCGATCGATGTTTCTCTCACACATCGATATTTCTCTCCTTCTCTTTTTCCCTTCCTTCCCCTCTCTCGCTAAAATAAATAAATAAATGCATTTTAAAAGAAAAATAAAAAGTAGGGGTATTATTTATTATTCTTCTTTAAGCTTCTCACTTTACCTTCAGCATAGCTTTTATTATTTCCTGCCAAAAGAAAAAAAAAAGAATAGCAAAGCCTCATGGACATAAGGTAGAGTCTTGGAATCTTTGAAGCCTAGCTTAGAATTCAGGTCCCATCTCTCTGAGCCAAGTGACCGAGTATATTAACTTTTCTGAGCCTCAATTTCTTCCCTGCTTTAAAAGGGAGAGTCAGGGAAAACACTGATGTCTTCTAAGTGTAAGGACTGTTTTGAAGGATAAATAGTATAATGGGTTTAAAGGCACCTAATCCAGCACCAGTGCATACACCTTCTATAAAAATCAGTTTCCTTTCTTTTCTTGAAACATCAGTTCTCAAGGTATTTCTCTAACATACTTTACCTTTTCTAGGGCTAAAGAAGTAAATTCAGAGCCTAAGTAAGAATGATTCTCCCCTCTGAGTCAGAAGCAAGCTGGATAAAGGACTCACTCCTCCTTATCTCAAACTCAAAGGAAAATTCTGGGGGGTGGTCCTTAGCCACATGCATTTGGTGAAAAGCAGAGTTTCTCAGGCGCTACACCACTGATACTTTGGGCTGGGGTGGTTCTTTGTTACAGAGGTCATCGTGTGCATCGCAGGACCTTTAGCTGCCTCCCTGGCCTCTAGCCACTATATTCTAGTAGCAGCCTCCCCTCAAAATGTTCCCCCTAGCCAAATTACCCCCAGTTGAGAACACTGGTTAAAAGTAGAGCCTGTGAAAGTGACAGCTCTGACTTTGAACTTGCTAGTGTAATGACCTTGGGTTATCCCCCTAGCTTTTGTGAGCAGCTCTATTCTCTCCTGGGAAACAGGCCTGACTTCAGTAACAACCACTACTCTGTGGGAAGATTAAATGAGATAAGGGACAGTAAGTCCCCAGTACTGCCTGGTACAAACCACACCATTTCGTTGCATCTTAAGTGGAAGTTTATGAAAAGGCACTGGGTATCCGGGGCAACTTTGTCTATTCCCAGGTAGTATTCTGGGAATACAGCATAAAGTGTTGATTGGGCTATTAAAAACTCCACACACAAAAACTATAAATTGTTTTTCAAACACAAAGACTAAAATGTAATGCAGATTATCCAGGGGTTTTTTCATCTATGTTCTCTTATCCCCTCTTCATGTGCAGAAAAAGTGGGAGGGGACAGTATGGCTCCAGGCCCCCATTCAGCCAGACCAGTGGTTCTCAACCTTCCTAATGCCGCGACCCTCTAATACATTTCCTCATGTTGTGGTGACCCCCAACCATAAAATTACTTTTGTTGCTACTTCATACCTGTAATTTTGCTACTGTTATGAATCATAATGTAACTATCTGATATACAGGATGTATTTTCATTGTTACAAATTGAACATAATTAAAACATAGTGATTAATCACAAAAAAAAACATGTAATTATATGTGTGTTTTCCGATGGTCTTAGGTGACCCGTGTGGAAGGGTCATTTGACCACCAAAGGGGTCACGACCGACAGGTTGAGAACCGCTGGTCCAGACTTTCACATTAACCAAGATGTCACCCTCTGTGCAAAAGTTTCTAAGACTGACACTTTTAGAGACAGGTATCCACAGTTTATTGGAAGAAGAAGAGCCACACATGCTATCCAGTAGACTATAGTACAGACGAGAACCTCACATCAAACTTCGAGCCAGGACCTCTTTGATTTTAGGCAGCAACTCCCCTGAGGATAATGGACCATGAATCTGAAATTCCTTCTGCAGAGGCAGCACTGTGCTGTGCTGGAGTGGCCCCAGCCCGTGTCATGGAGGGACAGGTAGGCCACTCTGTGCTCCCCACTTTGTTAATGGGCAGTTTCAGGTGAAACACAAACTCCCACACAGCCCTAAGTTGCTAAGAACTTGGACTACTACTGTGTCACCCACACAGAGAGACAACCCACCGCCTCTGTGCCCACTCCTCGTCTAGGCCTTCATCAAAGCTTGATTCCCTTCCAGTCCCAGCTCAACCTGGGGTCAAGGACACGGAACACCTGGTCTGACCCCCAAAGTTTAAGAGTCTCACATTTTGGCTACACCTCAGCGGCACAAATAGGAGAGGGTGAGCCTGATTGCAGAGACTGGATCTATCTGACATCCAAGTTAAGAGGATAAATCCAAGGTGAGAGACGCTTCAAACCCAGGCTGACATTTCTGTGTTTCTCCAGGACAGAAAGAGGAAGAGCTCATGCCTCAGAGAGCAATAGTTGAGACCTTGCTTCTGCCTACCAGCTGTCTGTGTTGACCTTAGGGAAGTATCACCCTCTCTCGTCGGCAGCCGTCCGTCTCGAGAGACGATGGTGTAGCTTCTTAAGAGTCTATCTGCACCGCCGAGAATGGCTGTGCAGTCCGACTCGGGAGTGACACAGTATCTGTCTCCTCCCGTGTTAAATTGACATCTTGCGATGACGCTGGAGTGTCCTCTCCAGTGAAGCTGAAGCTACAGAGCCTGGGCAGGGTGATATGGAGGGTCTGCTGTTGCCCATGCAGCAGACCCCCCCTCTCTTCGCAGCTGAAGGGTCCAAGGGAAAGACGGAGTCAATACAGCTTGGCTTCAGGTGCGCCGCAGGAGTTGCCGGTGTTGACTACAACGTCAAACCGCCTTAGGGACTCCGGCTCCGGATTTTCTGTCGGGGTTTACTCCCTTAGCCTTTCCCCTGAAGAGGTATGCCGCAAGGCAGCGGAGGTTTTTTGGAGTCAGAGTTTTCCTTCTCTGATGTGCCCTGACTGGAAGATCGAACCAGCGACACTTATCACCCTCTCTAAAGCCTCAATTTTCCCATATAACAAAAAGAGGGGGGAAATGGAGCTGATCTGTGAACTCGAGAAGAATGTCTGTGAAATCCTCAGCATGTTACCTCGTACATACGTGGCAAGTGCCAAGAAATTTCAGCTATTGGTATAGGGACCGCCCACAAGTCTCCCTTTAAACTATGTTGGTTGGATTTGGGGACATTCTTGAAGCCAGGGTGAACTCTTCAGAGACAAGATTAGTATCAATGGTTGGTAACTCCAGACTAGCATCAGACAGCCATGCTTCAAATCCTGCCTGGCTTTGCCAGTTTAATAAAGGGGAAAGATTGGACAAGTAATTCAACTTCTCTGGGGCTCAGTTCCCTCATTTATAAAATGGAGATGATATAGAAAGGGTTGTTGAAAGATAAAATGAGAAGATATCTATAAAATGCATAGAAAAGTATTTGATACATAGTAAGTTCTTGTAAATGTTAGCTGGTTTTTATATTAGTACTTGTTATTTATTGTGTTGTTACTGTTTAATTGGATCTCCAAGGAGGAAATTAAGGGCCAAGTTTATTTTAAGCAAGGCCTTTAACTTCTTCCAACTACACGATATTCCCCAGTTCCAGCTGGCTGGCACAGCTGAGGCTAGAGCTGCAGTTCTTGCCTCCCCACCTCACTCTGGGCTGCTGAGAGGAAGCACGATTAGGCTGAGCTATGAACAGCATCTCTCAGCCATTGCTCACAGAAGCCATGCTATGCCCCTGGGGGCATGATCCCTGCACAGATGACTAAAAGCCAACCCTCCTGTTCCCATTCCTCCCACGAGGTTGCCAGGAGCAGTGGGAGGGCACACCTCCACAGGCCTTGGGCATCACCCTGTGCTGCACTGCCGTACACCACAGTGGGTTTACAGGTGCAAAGGAGAGCATCAGTCTAAAATGAGAGCTCCTGCCAGATAGTGGCCATGGGGATTCTTTAATCTACAGGGTCCCTTAGCTTGAGGAATGCTCCATGTCTGCAAAGAATAGGGTCTGGGATTTGAGCTAATAGGGGAAAAAAGCAAGGGGAAGGAGACAACACTGGGACTCTGGCAAAGAACTGGAGCCATGTATCCAAGAACCCAGGAGGTCATGCCCAGTCTTAGGACTCTATCAAAGCCAAGGACCACTCAACTGGCCTCTCTCCTCTTGAATACCCAGAGAGAACCTCCCAACAGAGACAAATATGGCCCAGCTGGAGTGGATGTCTTTTGCTCCATGGTGGGGTTACTGTGACCTAGGAATGAATGTTGTAATAATAATAATAATAATAATAACTATACTATAGTAGCTAGGACTTAATGAACATTTAAAACGTGCCAGCTCTGTGCTAATAGTTTTAAATGCATTTGTATTATTTGTATCATGAATCTTAACTGGGAAGAGACTCACAATAACTCTCTAACGCTAATACCATGATATTTCACACATGGTCAATCTGAAGCTCAGAGAGGTTAGGTAATATGTCCAAGGTCACACAGCTTAGAAAGAATTGGAGCTAGAAGAGAATTCAGACTTGGGACTGTCTAGCAATAAACCTGAAAACTTAGCTACTTTCTGCTGAGAAGAAGGTATTTGCCAGAGAAGAATGTTCCCCTGTACTCATTCTTACCCCCACCCCCATTCCATACATAGTCACGGCATTCTCCTTGTGACATGTGGGGCCTCACACATTTACCAAGCTTCTCCAAGATTATAAAACTCGAGCCCATTCAATCATGCAAGGACCATGACTGAGACCCTCTTTCCTTTTTGCCAGAGCAATCTGAAGCCATCTCTTTTTCCAATATATCCAAGAGCTCCTTTCAGGATAAAAAAAATAGAAAGCTATCTTCATCTTGCCTCTTCTACAATATGTTTAGTGGTTCCAAAGCTGAGCCAGTTTAATTCATGATACTCTTAGCCATTAACACATATCTATACATATATCCATAGGTACACATATACAAACATATATACACACATATATACATACATGCAGATGTATACATACATACACATAGGATGAAGCAAAATTAGGTCTACAGTTATTCATATGGGAAATAATATAACAATTAATAAGTAATAATACAAGAATAAACTCTGTCTTTCACATACTCATAACTCTAAAACTACTTTTGCCCCAGCCTGTACATATATACTATAAATACTCCCTTGACGACTCAGTGAAATCATTTTATTTTATACTTGGGAAATAAACTGGTTCATAATTATTTGTGCTCTAGTCAAATTAGACCTCAGGCCAAAAAGCACAGTTTGCTCCTGCTGTGAGGGAGCTCTGAGAACCACAGAACAAATTTCAAGCAGGGCTTGTGCCTATGTTCTCTGTCTCCAGCCCCAGGAGATCAGAAGTCAAAGCCATGGTCTGCATCTTCCCAGCTCCTTTTTTCATTCACCCACACCACCTTCAACCTGCCACAGAACTGGCTGGCATGTGGCTATTTTTACTCCTTGAGCCAGAAGAGCAATTAGGCCTTTAGAGTAATTACTTTGGAGATGACAGCAGTATCTAGACCATTCTCAGTCCTGAATCAAAGTCACCAGTAGGTGAATTCAAAGCATTTGCCTTAAGGATGTTGCAACAGCTTACTGACTTCCTATTTCAGTGTGACTGTCATTTCAAAAGAACTACACTCCCAAATAGGAGAAAAGAAAATTCACATACATGTGAAGTCTAACTGAATGTAATACAGACAAAATTCATGTTTTTCAAGCGAATCAAAATGTGAATCAAGCTTGGGGAATGTATTTGATCCTCTCGGTATTACATCACAGGTAATTTCATAACCCTGTAATGTGTTTTGAAGCAGCCATTTCATGCTCCAGGGGCAACATCTGAAGTATTATTCCTGGGCTTTCAAGCGTTCTCATGAGTAATAGTGCAATATCGGGAGGGCAAGTGTTGATCCATTATAGATACACTTTACTGACTGTAAGCCATTTGAAATATACATATTATGCTGATGTTTATCATTCTTGGTGCCAGACTCAGACAAGTCGAAGATACTGACAGTAGACAGGCAGCAATGTTGATTGAAAGACAAGATTGCCTTACATGACCTCTGGAGCCTTTATTAATCCCATTCAGACATGACAAACTGAGGGGAATAGGGCAAACTTTGAATCTTCAAAGGTCACAAAGCCTTTCAAGACCTCAAGAGAAGCTAGGGATCTCTCCTTTTACCAAGAAACACACATCCACACCTGGTTTTGCCTATATTTTGTGGGCACCTGGCCCTCCAAAGACCATCCACAGACCCTACAGATCTGTGGACACCGTGGGTCTTCAAGAAATCACTCTTGAACTCAGGATAGATCAAAATTCAAAGAAGACTTTTTAGTGGGGTGAGGGTTGGGAGACATATGTTTACTCCAACCTGTAAGAGAAGGCATGAGAGAGACTATTCTTGCTCTCTTACTTGGCCTTGGTGTTGTCTTGTTCCCTGACAGGGATGCCACGAAGGGCCCCACTGTCACTCTCCTTCAGCAGCTGAGGTAGGAACCATGATTCCAGCAAGGCCATTCTGAACCTCTGTTTGGGCAAATGCAGTGAAGAATTCATCAAATTTACTACCAGCGTGAACTTCAGCATCTGTCTCCCCACTAACCCCCTTTCTCTATTCCAAAATCAAATGATCATTAAGTAAAGTATAACACACAAGCAAACAAACAAACAAAAACAGTCCTAACTTCTTATTACAACCTTCATAGGTCTTTGGAAAGGTACAAAAACTGCAGGCTCAAGATGGCCCTTATGATGCTTATTTTCCTACTTAGTTGAAGAGGCCACACAGGTGTCTCTAAGTTTGGCCTATAGACCATCTGAATCTCATCACCTGAGGAGGAGTTAAACTTAAAGCTTTCTGGGATCCCTCCCAAGATCTCTGAACCAGGATCTATATTTTTAAGAACCTCCCTTAATCAATCTTTAAGTACTCTCACACTTAACTTTTGGTCATAGATTCACCTACTTGCCTTCTGTCATTTCCCACAATAAAATAACTAACTCTGGGAGATATCAATGTGGAAGGAAACATCCATAAATGCCAGGAAATCCTTAAAAAGTAAGAGGTGACACATTCTGTCTGGAGAATTCAAGCTCCAATATGTCTGTGGAGATTCTATCACCATGTTATTGGCCAACTTGAAATAAAGTAGTACCTCATGCTCTGTGCTACCAGACTGGTAAATTCAACAATGCTCAGTGACTTACAAATATGAGTCTCTGAAGCTTGGACAAACTCAGCCTCAGAACATAGCATTTGCAGAGGGTTTTTATGACAATTACTCTTATGAAGACAATCTTGAGGCTGTCTGAGTCGCCCCTTACCAGATCCCATCCCCAACTTAGCCCTTCAAAAGATTACTTAGCCACCCTGGATTTGAGGCCTCATACCCAGAAAAATAAGTGTCTTAGCTTTCAGTGGAGAGAAATGATCATCAAGAAATTCTTGTCATGCTACTATAAGTATTTAACCATATATATGAATAAATATATATTTTTATATATAATGTACATCAGAGAAGGAAAACTCTGACTCCAAAAAACCTCCGCTGCCTTGCGGCATACCTCTTCAGGGGAAAGGCTAAGGGAGTAAACCCCGACAGAAAATCCGGAGCCGGAGTCCCTAAGGCGGTTTGACGTTGTAGTCAACACCGGCAACTCCTGCGGCGCACCTGAAACCAAGCTGTATTGACTCCGTCTTTCCCTTGGACCCTTCAGCTGCGAAGAGAGGGGGGGTCTGCTGCATGGGCAACAGCAGACCCTCCATATCACCCTGCCCAGGCTCTGTAGCTTCAGCTTCACTGGAGAGGACACTCCAGCGTCATCGCAAGATGTCGATTCAACACGGGAGGAGTCACTCCCGAGTCGGACTGCACAGCCATTCTCGGCGGTGCAGATAGACTCTTAAGAAGCTACACCATCGTCTCTCGAGACGGACGGCTGCCGACGATATAATGTACATGATGCCTACTAATTGCTGAACTCTATGCTGAGTCCTAGGGACAAAACACAGATGCTGCCCTGCCCTGGTAGACTATTCATTCCAAAACAATGGTAGTCTCTCCAAAGGCATTTGGAAATGACCAACCTTGAAAAGAACTTCAGCTACGTTCACTTAAAGGCAGGACTGATCCCTTCTCTCTGGCAACCCCATGCCCTTGCCTTCAAAGGAAACCCTTACTAAGACATCAAGTTGGCAGGCACAGTAATGCCCCTGAGTTTCACAAAGCAGCCTCAGCCAAAACCAGTCTCCACTTGGGGCAGAATAAAGCCATCGGTTGTCTGGATGGCTGAATGTCTCTCCCCAAGACAATGGTGTGTTTATGTGCAGGAGGGTTAGGAGCAGGTTGTTAACATAAAACCCACCATAAACAGAGCTGTTAATTCGGTTGCTGGCAGGGGCTTCTGTTATCTTCTGAATACCTCCCAGAGGGTATAAGCCCTACCTTTTCATTTGAGTTGGCAGCAGAGTTATTTTTTTGCACCTGTTGCTCTGCTCCGATAACAACCAGTTAAGCATTGATTTGTTGGAAAATAAACAGAAAAAAGCAAAGAAAGGCATCTGCCCAAACAGCCTGAGCTGGTTTGACTGAGCATTCATGCCAATTTGTTTTTCCTATAAAAACCAAAAAAAAAAAAAAAAAAACCCAACACACACACAAAACCACTGCATTTTCAGTTCGGATGCTATCCTCCCACTCTCTCAGAAGTAAGAGGGAATCAAGTAGGCCAGCCAGAGCCAGTAGGGCCTAGAGGCCGGAAGACACTATACTTTCCCGTCGTCTGTCTCTGGGAGGGCGCCCAAGATCTGCAGAATGACATGGCCAGCCTCTAGCCAGCCCAGGTTAAGATCATGAATCCGATTTACAAAGGCCAACAAGGGGTTGCCAGGATATAGTCAAAACCAAGCCACACTCTTCCAAATTGTTGACTTCCGAAAGTCAGTATGGTTTAGGGACTAGGTGTGGTCTATGGGTTGCCTCCTAAAACAGAGACTTGGAGCATCTGAATCTCAGTCTGGTCTCTCCCACAGGCTTCCTATGTCCAACCCTGAGCAAACAGCATAATTTGAAAACCCTGGTCCCCAGACCATAGCTTTCCCACTGGGGAAATGAGGCTACGCACACCTACCTCAAAGGCCAGCTGTGTAGACTCACTCAGGTCCTGCCAAGTGACTTGAGGTCCTGAGCCCCAAGGGGAAAGGACCTGTACTCAAGGTGTAATTTCTGCATTAAGCGAAGCGTCATCATACTCTCATTTCTCATTGCTTTGTCAGTATCACATGATGAGCTCAAGCCAAAAAGGGCCACAAAGAGCTAAACAAATCACTCAAATGGAGATCATGACAACACTAATTAAGCAATGGCATCATTGCCCAGCCTCCAACACACAGAGAACAGAAGCAACCTCTTAATGTCTCTTTCGGAGCTGTGAGAAGAAAGCATAGGATGTGAGCAACGCACGATGTTCCCCTAGATTACCACCTTTCCCCAGCTGTCTCTGAGCCATTGGCCTTCATTAGACCACTGGCTCAATGGGGGGTCATGGCAGTGGGGCAAGGCCTCAGAAATGCCGCTTCTCAAAGAGCATTAAGAACAGGGTGTTCTGACAGGGGAGGGATGTGGCTGGCTGAGCACTCCCAAGCATTCTTGTCATGAGCAGGGCAGGGAGTGGAGTGCCTCAGAACCAAATCGGGCAGCCAGAAAAATAAAAGATTTAACAACACCCTCAGTTGACTGAAAAATAAATAAGACCAACTGCACAGGAATGCAGAAAGGGCGGAGGGAGGTAAGAGTGGGGATTGGAGCCGGGGAGGGGCGGAGATAGAATGGGACAATGAATTTGACCATTTTAAGATTCAAGTTTCTTCCCAAGAAAAGACCAAGGTGCTCCAGCTAAGGAAAGGTCAACAGCCACCAATTTGGAAGTTCACAGATCAGATAATTACAAAACAACAACTCAAACTGTGAGAGTGATGATAGTTCATATTTACTGAAGCACTCACAATGTGCTAGGAATTGAGCTAGGCTTGACATGAATTATTTCATTTAATCCTTGCAATAATCCTGGACCTCGGTACTAACACTACCCTCATTTTATGGATGATGACGCACTGAGAAGCTAAGCAATTTACCTGAACACACAGAGCTAGTAAATGGGCTGGATTTATTATAATAAATATATTGGGGAGTGGGGGGGGGGGTGTAACATAATTATTTTTTTTTATTTTATTTTTTTTTATTATCACTGTGTGGTTACTTCTAACTCGCGCCCCCGACTGGGGACCTGATGTGCAACCTAGTAATGTGCCCTGACTGGGAATTGAACCAGCGACACTTGGCTCGCAGGCTGATGCTCAATCCACTGAGCCACAGCAGCCAGGGCCTAGTGTAACATAATTCTTTGTAGCTTTGAAAATGTATCCTTGTATTTCCCAAACAGAGGAGGATGTCTCTTAGGACTGCATTCTTTTATTTTGGAAGCTGAGATTCCTTTAAGTATAGTTCCCATCATTATTTTTTCCTAAATGTGAATTTTTTTCTCCTTGTGCCCTAATATGAAAGTTCCCTTTAGGATACATCAGTGTGGATGCTACAAAAGCACTAGTTCATGGCCACTCAAGCCCATCCATCAAAACCTCAGTCTGGCTTCTTATTGAAAGCTCCAGACTGACTCAGGGGTTGGGCTTGGCTGCCTGAAGCCACCTCAGACTTATTAGCCATGATAAAAGAGCAATTATTATTATTGAAAAATTAAGGACACACTATGGCTCCTTTGGAAAAGCACCCTATGTCTGAGCCATCACCTGATGACGACGGACCTGATATGTTGTGAATGTCACAGCGACGAGAAAAAGATTGTGGATGTGTACTTCTAGGAGCCTGAATTCCCTCACTCCAACAAATAAATGCAGGAAATTTCTCACCCTCTTCCACCAAGTCCATAACCCCGTTTCAACCCTTGTAAAAACTTCGCCGTAAACCACAGAGAGAACCTCGTAAGGCTTATTCCATTATCATCTTTGCTCCTTAGGAAGCAAATAAGATCTGAATTTTTCACAAATTAGAGGATATTATATTTAGAACAGTTAAGGTTTTCTTTTTGTACTGATGATCATTAAATGACAGCAGGCAAGAAAGCTTGAATTTCTTTTTAACGCCTTCCTACAAGAATGCTAAACCGGGCACACTGAGTCCCATTTTCCCTTCCAGAATGCACTTTGCTCTGCTTCTCCTAGCTCACTGGTCTATGCAGTAAGTCATCTGGAAAATTTAAAAAAAAAAAATGCCAAGGAAATACAGTCAATAATGTTGTAATAACTATGTATGCTGTCAGATGGATACTAGACTTATTGGGGGGATCACTTTGTAAGGTATACAAATGACTAACCACTATGTTGTACCCCTGAAACTAATATAACATTGTATGTCAACTGTAACTGAACAAATTTTTTATTATTTTAAAAACTGGAAAAAATAAAACCCATCTGCAAGGCAAGCAAGCAATTCCTTATCAGAAGGTTTTCCAAGGAATCAAATTCCTTCCAGCTGTCTAGTTTCCCTTCCTCCAGTTGATTCAGAGGAAATCTCTGGTACTCAAACAAAAGTAGAAAACTCAACAACTCAGAAATGCCAGCATCCCTGCTGGACTGGCCTCAGCTTCCCACCAGAGGTCAAAGTCAGCTACGTGAGCAAGATAAGAATGAGTTGGGGCTGGCTCTCCACAGGAGCGTCCCGGCGTCAGAAGTTGGCACACATTTGAACAATCTCACCGCATCCCAGGGCAGGCCAGCTACATAATTTGCAGGGCTCAATGCAAAAGGAAAATGCAGGGGCCCGTGTTCAAAATGTATTAAGACTTTCAAGGCAGCAACAACAGCATGAAACCTAGCACAGAGGCTGCACCGGTGGCAGCCCCAAGACACTGACCCTGGGCAGGGGCAAGTCTCCACTTTGGCGTTCACCTGCTCTATTCCCATGTGGTATGGGAGGAGAATCCTTTCTGCCTTTCCCCTTTGAGCAACCATCTGAAGTGGTTGGGTAAAATTAAACAGAATATGACCTTGAATATACCTGTGAAGGCATTTGGCTTACAATAGGCATGCAATAAACAGCTATTATTACCATTATTATTATTACTATTGCCATGTTGTTCATCATGCCAACAACCCAGCATAAGTCTAAAGCTACCCATAGGCAGAAACAATGCGAGGGAAAAATATAACCTACTATTTTGAAAGAGGCCATCCATTAGTTGATTGTGTTCAGATGAGTTTTCATTAGCCCTATACAAGAGAATGCTCTAAATTAGGAGTTTTTTTTGCCTTTTATTTACAACATGGACCCATTTTTAAGTCTGATGAGAATGATGGACCCCTCCTCAAAATGTTTTTATATTACAAAATAGGCATATATGATTAGAAAGGAAGTTTCTGTTGAAATACAATGATCAAAATACTTTTTAAATAAATATGTGACATACTAATATATGTGCTTCTTTCTTAACACATAAAATAAGATTACCTACAGGTCTAATAACCTCCCTGAAATATAGGTAGTGATGAATGTTGATATTCTGAGACAATTCACACCGAGTGTAATGTGCTATGAACATGTCTGTAACTTCTCTGTAGCTCTAAGAGTCACAGTTATTGCTAATGCTACTGCAGAGTTTTACCTACGGTCAATTTTTTTTTTAATGTTAAATTTTAGTTACGTTACTGAAAATAAAAAACAATTTTCTTCACATTCCAGTTTACAAATTCTCCGTGGACACCAAGAGATCCTTGGATCGCAGATTAGGAACCCTTCCTGTTTTATTAACAACAAAGACTGCTTGTTCAACTCAAATAGCTTCTAGAAACCACTTCCATGTGGCCTGAAGTCTCATTTAAACAAATTACAGGAAGTAGATCCCATAGTGTCTTGGCATAATAAGTAAGCAGGATTTTTTTTTTTTTTTTCTTTTCAAAACCTCTAGAACACCCAGGGTAATACCTTAGCTGCAGCAGTTAGTAGATACCTGGAAACACTCAAGAATTTTAGGGGTTGGCAATGGTATATAAAGTTGCAATTAGTCATGTGAACGGCCTGGAGGGGAATCAGTTTCTTCTGGAGGCTCCTACACACCAGGCATCAAGACACAGGGATAGGAAAGTGCTGTGTGCCCTTCCCTCCCAACGAGGTCTTCCTCCAAATCCTCAGGGGTTGTGGTTTGCAGCCACCTCAAGACAAGGCTCAGTTTGGAGGTCCCCCGTTACCCTGACTCCTCTCACCTCCCTGCCACCCACCTTCCCAAGTGAAAACCTATAGCCTTCTTTACCAAGGTCACAGTGCAGAACTAAAGTTAATCATTTCAAAAAATAAAATCCCAGAATTATTCATCCACTTGGACCAAACAGAGACTCACTGAAAACATCCATGTTGAGTATTTATCCTCAGTTTCCACTCCCTACATTACTAACTATTTACTCACAAGCATTTGTCTATATGCTTTCAGAGTCTATGTCTAATTTCATCATGACAAGAATCTTGTGTAGATGTCATTAACCCCATTTTCCAGGTGAGAAAATGTAGATTCTAGGGCTTACATGACTCACTAGAAGTCACTCAGTACCCACAAGCAGAGTCAAATTTGAACCCAGATATTCTGACTCTAAACCTAGTGTTCTTTCTACCACCTCCCACCAGTTTCCAAGCAACCAAAGCTCATAGCCCCCTGCCCCTTTAATACACAAGCAAAGTCTGCTCTTCATCTGCATTCCTCAAGCCATTGCCTTCTGACCAGCGGAGTTACAATGTGATCTAGGTACTCTCTAATTTTATAAGTGGACATGATTGAGAAGAGGCTGAATTTGGGCCAAATCTAAAGTTCACTGCAAAGACCAGTAAGTCTTGTCAGCAGTCAGCACAAAGACAAAGCTGAAACTAGACTCCCCTTTCAGACCCCACTTACCTGAACCACTAGAATATATCATTATCCTCACTGAGGGAATTATTTAAAAGGTTCCTGTGAAGGATCACAAAATTACCTCTACAAGATAGCCATATTCTCTGAGATCCATTGTCATATACAAAAAATAGAAGACCTTCTTCATATTCCAAGAAAGACTATTCGGACTTTTGGAAGAAGTGAACATCAGCCTGAGAAAGAGCTGGTGGAGTGGTGGAAATTTCTCAAGTCCATATTTGGACAAATGAGGGCCCACACCCTAAGATTGTTCATTTTGTGTCTGTAATATAGAGTGAGGGGGAAGTGGTAGAATATAAAATTTTAAGTTCACCACAGTTACAATAATATCGCAGAAAGTGTGCATCTAGACAAGATCACATAAAAGTAAAAGTAAGTAGTTGTGTTCAAATACTAGGGTTAATGAGATGGTCTGTTAGTCTAACAATCAAAATATTATAATAGACATTGAGGGTCCTTTTGATTTTTGGCCTGTTTTCATCAGAAAACATGTTTTGAATGCACCTATGCTGGCCATATTTTAAATAAATAGGCAGGTACCTTTAATAACAATTAAGAAGCTTCTGAAAAAAGAAAGAAAGGGGACCCTGAGGGTCAGGGTATGGAAGAAGATTGGGAGAAAAAAAGATAATGTGAATCTCATGAACCAGAACAAGAAGACCAACCCTATAAAACAAACTACAGACACAGTGCGGTTAGGTGTTAGTGAAATCAATTTTTAAAAGAGTGTTTTTACAGGGTGCCTCTTTTAAAACAAAGCCAATTAAAACCCTAGGAGCTTCTTTAAATGGGCCACCCTCCTTGACCTTGTTGCAACGTCGGGTTGCTCTAGACATCAGCTGAGGCCCTCTGGGAACACCAGTCTCCAGGCCGGCGGCCCAGTGACTGACTCGGCCAATCATGGTCCCCCTCTGTTACTCCTAAGGGTCTTCCTCTAGGAAAAGTGAGCCCCTGTCCATCCAATCTACCCAGTAATTCATGGACAGTCAGTCGAGCAAGCTGATCAGCATCACATAAACTGAGCCAGCTCCATGGGTGCCTACATGTTCACTTTTCAGCAGACTGCTTTGGTATTTTATAGATGTCATTAGAATGCCTACTCTTGTACACTGACTGCTCCCTGTAGTCATGAAACAGTCGGTTTTATCCACTTCTACAGTCCCATTAACTTTGGGCACAGGAGGGAAATTGATAAAGACAGGATGTTGTCATGGGAGCAGATTCTAACACCCCCGATAAAGGCTCCAGGTATCCGGTGTCAGTACCTCCACCAGCATAGGCCAAAATTCTGATGATCCCAAGGAAGCCATTTACAGGTGCCTACTGACTTTCTTTTCTGTCTCATCCCTGAGAGGACACCTCCCACCCTACCCTCAGCTTTCACAGACTCCAGGTAAACCTGCTGACCTCCAGGCATAGCTGATTCTCCCCGGTCAACAGAACCTGAGGGTTGAAACGGATATTAAGACAATCAGATTCAAACTCCTTTGCCCAGCTGAGGAATGTGAAGCTCAGAGAAGCAGAGTGTGTTGCTCTGGGCCCGTAGCTTTGCCGGAGCTAGAAAAACAGTTCTTTGACAGCCATTCCCGGGCACTGTTCTGCACACTGCCTTGTCCACATTGTGCTCTGATCACACAGAAGATGAACCTGAAATTCTTCAGGGAGAATTCTTAAAGAAATATCTTTTTTTAAGCCCTTCTTAAGTCCAGTAAATTTTTTATCAAATAACGCTGAGGGATCCATGGAAATTTCTACTCCTGTGCATCTCAGCTTCCTGACATCAATGCCATTCAGCTTGAACTTATGTCTCATCCTAACATTAGCGCCATTCTCTCCACCCACCCCACTGTTGGTTTTCTGCACAGCTTAATAGTCTGACCCTTTAAAACCCTTTCCAATTTAAATAAACATAATAGTCACATATTTCTAATAAGAGCATAGTTGCCTGCTCCTTAGGACAGATCACACTATTTAAAATCATATTATTAAAAACAAAATAAGAAAACATTAAACAGTTTTTTATCCCATCTCTGCAGTTATTCAACAGATTTCAGAGAATCCTGGCCAGACATGGCTGCCTTCCTGCCTGTCTTCAGATGACAATCCCCAATGCAGACTCGGCTTACCCAAGCTGAAAGCCACTGCACTCGGTCAATTTCCCAGTAAGAAGGCCAGAGTGAGAACGTGTGGCCTCTGAATGCCAAGGCTGCAGTGGAGTCTGTGCCTCCCAACCAGGACCCACCCGCAGCAGAAACAATTGTCACTTCAATTCTATCAGAAAGCCACTTTGATAAGAGAAATGGGCTGAACTGCAGCAAGACAGTGTCACCAAAAATCAGGTTTTAACTTTCTATTTGGTTCCTTAAAACTGGGACATAGCCTCTCAAGTGTGTTAACAGGTTCTACCACGGACTTCTCAGTGTCCACCCCACCCAGAGGTCTTTGAACATCACATCTCTTTTAAAGGACTTAGAAATGGCTCCATCTGAGGTAGGGGGAAAACTGAATAAATTTTTGATGATTTGTATACATTTCTGCCTGATGCTTTAATGTTGAACAGGGTTCTTAACGCTGGGCTTTCCAAAAAGCAAGATGGTCTAAAGAACACAACCCAGAGCTAAAATCCCCTGATTTGGAGACAGGGGTGAAGGGTGTGAGGAGGAAATAAAACATTACAAGATTCACAAAAGCTAAATTCCACTTTGTGGCAGTGAACTTTGGCCCAAAGCACTAACATTCTGACCTGAGACCTGATATGAAGTCCTTCCAGTTTCCAATTAGCTAATTGAATGCAGTTAAGTAAATATTTTAACCTCTCAATTTTCATTTTGTCTCAGCATCTCAAGGAGTCAAGAATATACAGAAAGAGGATCTAGGTAAAGTTGGTAAATCACTGGGAGCATTAACATGCAATTGTAAGTGTGAGGGTATAAGGCTTCTCAAGGTCCAGAAAAGCCCAAGGCATTTCCATTTGGGGAGCTCACAATATATTTTAACAAATAAATAAAAATGTTAGAAAAGGGTTGCTTGAATTTAACAGATAAATGCTTATTAGCACAAAAGAAAATATATCATCGACTTGTGACCTTTTGTACATATGGCACCTAGATCAAAGGCAGAATTCTGTCCACAACCACCTACAAAGGTCCTGACTGATGCTGCCACCTTGAATGGTAACACAGAGAACTCACAGCACAGTTGTTCCCTCGAAGTTACTCTTTTCTAAAAGGCCTTGTAAAATACTTTGGAAACATAGAAAAGGATTGTCTCCATTATATTTATTTTTTTCAGATGTGATTACAAACTTCCAAATAACCCTCATTTCACATTTCATCACTGTTTTTAATATCTATCCACATAAGCCTTTAGCTATTGGTGGGGACGTGATATAACCCCATAGGACTTCAAGGTAAAATATGGAATTAATGAATTCTTTTAAGAATTCTAGGTCTCAAAAAGAGGACAATTGGGGCCTTTTGCAAACTCCAAATACAGCTATTAATGTCACTTTTAAAATTTCTTAAGAGGCTTTTCTGATAGTATTGCTTATCCATGCAGTTCATCCTAAGAACATGACTTCATCTCTATTAGAAATCCACTCTTCCCTTGACCTCTGTCCAATTAGCACACAGCCACTCATGATCCCCAGCTGCCCTTTTATTCATCAAAGGGCTCTATCGGAACACATCCTCATACCTATGACCATAGAATCAAACTCCTAAATTAAACCTTCCATCAGAAAGTTCTCAGAATCCAAACATTCACTCTCTACCTGCTACCAAGGTAAAAAACCAGCAGAGACACCCATGCACAGACTCTTGCTTTTCATCTTAGAGACACATGTGCCCACAATACTGGGAGTACACTAAATCTTGGCAAAGACAGATGGCAAAAATGTCACTTTCCTGACTCGGTGTTGTTATTTACCAACAAGAAGATTAATTCTCCACTGTTCCCAGCTCCATCCACCTTGAGGCCAATATTTCTTCCTGGTGTCCAAACAAAATCAAAACAGTCCCTGACTTAGAAGGCATTTGGTGCTGCTGACTCACGCCTGCTTGTGTGGTCATAGTAGCCCATCTTAGAACAAACAAAGGCTGAGTTTGTCACCTTGTGATATGGCGAAATTCTTTGCCAATTTTTTTTTTCCTGGACAAAGTCATTTTCAGGTGTGCAGCTCTCCCCAATGCTCTTGCCTACCTGGGTTGCCTGACCGCTTTTTCCAGGATGGATGCAAATGCCCTTGCTCATTTCCAGCCATTTTCCAACACTGGAATATAGTAAAAATGACTCTGCCTTTCCCTACACCTAAGTCAGAAAAATGACCAACAGACGACATCTCCAGTAAGTGAGAACATGAGCCCAAACAGCTATTGAACCAACTAATTCTTCCCCGAGCTAACTGCCTATTTGGTTCAGAATTCAACCCAGGGAAATGTCTTTGAGACACAGAGAGAGGGAAACCAGGGGCTTCTAAATTCACAGGGACTGGAAGTCGAGACTCAATGCTGAGAATTCACAGGTAACACCTAAAGTAGCCCAGCTGCCCCCCAAATACAATTTTATTGAGACCCAGTGAGGTAAGCTCAGGTGAGGCGAGCTTACTCCTGCCTGCTGCCTCCGGGAGTCTGCTTTAGTTTCAGCTGTCTGATTCAGGGCAGGTTTCTCTTTCCACTCAAGTGGTTGAACTCCAGATTCAAAAGGTTTAAAAATAAGGACTTACCTCATTTACTAAAGATTCTGGGTGGGAAATCCAATAGCTGTGGCTAGTGGAGGGGAGGCAGCAGGCAGCCCTCACGCCAGCTCCTACGGGGATGGGGAACCAGGGGTGCTATCGTGTCTGAGCCCTCATCAGAGTGAAGATAAATGCATATGACAATAATTTTAAATCATTTTGTAGGATGTTAAGCAATAAGCCACCAACCGGGAATTCCCTAAGTCACTTCCCCCTCTTCTGATTGGCCGCTGGGCCCTTTAAAAAAATAAAATAAGGGATTACAAACATTGGCTCATTTGCATTTGGCCAACTCACACGTTAGTGTTCAAACAAAACAGGTCTAACCAGGTTATGCCTGTGTCTCAGGAACAGAGAGACAACCTGTTAATGGATGAGGAATTGATTTGGTGGTGACTGCTCTTTTCAGTTTAGAGGCTGTTTCAGGTGAAAAATACCATATGTGCTCCCCAAAGACACCATTAGGAAGGGAGCGTGTAAAAGCCAAGTGGGAAGAAATTCAAATCTGGAGGAAACTATGGTATAGGCGAGTGACATCTGTTTCACGTACTAATCTATATTTAGTCCACTCTGTTTTGGCATCAAGATCTCTGCCCTGATTGTGCAGGTGCCAGGTTCTGAAGGGACTCTCAGCCAGGTGGCCCAGAGACAACACAGGTTCTCTTGTTAGGCACCATGATCGCCTCTTTGACAGGGGCCCTTGGAAGTTTTAATGGACTTCAAAAAGCTGGTCTTCCCTGGTCCCAGGTAAGAGACTTGGGAGAAAGTATAAAGTGAGGGTCTCAGGAGAGAGGATCCCCTCTGAGTCTTTCAGGTAGAACAGTCAACTCTCAACAATGCAAGAGCTGACTCTCCGGTTGTGAGATTATCCAGGTTCTTCACTTCCTCTTGACACTTACATTGTCTTTTGAACTCTGTGTATCCACACTCCCTATAGGAGCTAGAGAGAAAAAGACCAAAATGCTGAAACTGAAAATAAAACAACACAGCTTGGGCAAGAGCCCCTGGGGAGGCCCTGTGGATTTTAAATGCCTATGCAGTCCCCATCCCCTTGGGACAAAGGCCTGCTTCACTGCGTTACCAGTTCACACCCACCCACACAGGTGAGGGACTGTTCCTGGCAAGGACAATTCCCTCCCCTAACCATTAACTTTCTCTCAGGTCTTTCTGGCCACTGGCCCGGCATGAGCTAAGCGTCCAAGCAGATTTCTTTAACTCACCAGGCCGCCCCTCTGTGGGAGAGGAAAGGGAAATCGAGTTTTGGCAAACAGACAAAGATTTTATGATTAAAACCAAGAAGTTCCTTGTGTGAAAGAGAAAAGGAGGCACGTGAGCAAAGGCTGAATGCAACCAAAAGTAAGCAGTTGTCATGTTACGGCGAGTGAGCAGCAGTACCATGCCTTTCTTGCTTGCTTCCCTAGTTTATGCAACACAAATGCCAAGTTTTCTGAAGGAGGAGAAGACTTGGTGGGAGGGCACGGGTGGATTTGGGGAGGTCTTGGAACCCAGGCAGGCGTGGGAGGGTTTAAGAGTTTGAGAGTACAATTTCGGGGGGCTGTAGAAAGCCCCACTGCCTCCCTACCTTCACTAAACTTTTCCCACCATCCCCTCTCTTCAATCCTATATTTCCCAAGGGCCCTATAAAATGTAAATGCCTGATAAAAACAGCAAATGTCATTATTGCTCATTATCACATTAGCCCCAATTAGCCTATCAGCTCCAGATCTGAGAGCAGGGCCCTGAAGGAACAGCCTGGTGCCTTTTTTTTTTTTTTTTGGCTTGAGTGATGAATCATGAGTAGCAACTGAAGTAGCAACTCCACCCACTACAGGGTGTGTGTGTGTGTGTGTGTGTGTGTTGGGGAGGTAGGGTATTATTAGTGTCAGTGGGGCTCCTTTACAGTTTTGCCTGAGATTAACCTGAAGACAGCAGCAGGCACGACAGGGAGGTGGATAGGGGTTGTGTGGTCAAGAGGTGGGGAACTTCACAATCAGCCCCAAAAGTGACATCACTCTCTGGGCCAGTGCCGGCCAGCTTTAATGATAAGCCCTTTATTTCCTAGCTGAAAAGTTCCAGTTACAACTCCATTTCTCTATCCATCTTCTCCTGCACATTTGAGGTCAGAGGACTGCTCCATTAAGACACTCTCGGGAAGAGTCATTTTGGGATGGTGGAGATGAAAGGGGATGAAAAGATGTCACCTCATACTCATGAGCCACTGTATTTGTGGAGTTTTTATGCATATAGAGTACTTAACAGTGTGTCTGGTACTTAGTGGGTACCTAATACTGGTTCTCTTCTTTGCTTGGGACTTAGTTGAACCTCCCAGGAGGAAAACAAAAACAACACACCAACTCCCCTAAAACTAAATTTTTAAATACATTGCATGCATAGAGAAATTCCTGTGGAGTATGTATGTATGAGGTCTTCTACCCTATGGTCGACTTCAACAAGACAGCACTTGCATCAAGATAGATGATAGATAGATGATGATAGATGATAGATATATAAATAGATAAATGGATAGAAGTTCTGATATTTAACTGCAAATGCTGAAAGTTGAATTGGACGCTGAGGCCTTCTGTTGGAAGAGTCTCAAATATTCAAGCATGTCTCCCATGGATAAGAAGTTTAAAAGTATAACCACAAAAATATTAAACACTCTAAAATGTGTTCATTTCCTAAGTCATAATCTTTTTTAGTAGGATTCGGGCAAGAGTCTCACTATCATGTCAGACCCTCACCCTAGAATAGATTGCATTTGTTCTAGAATCCCAGGATCCTCTGGGAGACTGATAAAGACACAGACAAGGAAGTCCAGCGAGGAGACAAAGCTAATTGCCTGGGTTTTGTGGACAGGAACATTTAAGAGAGTGAAGCAAAGCAGCTTACCCTTAGGTCAAGATCAAGATAACACTGGGAATTGGAACCAATTCTACAGACCCAAATGTTCCACATAGAAATCCGCCTGCTCTTTCCTACAGGTTGAGGCCCTATCATCGTCTCATACCTGCACAAAAAATCATGGAGGATTTGATAGAGTCCTGACGCTGGTTCTCACTGAGGAAAAGGGGACGGAGCAAACCAGACGAGGTTGTTTTCGGCAGCCTGAGGTCTCTGCTTTTGGTTGGATTGTCTACTAGAAGATATACATCACAGAACCAAAGAAGCTAAGGGACCTCAATTCCCAAATCAAGGCCAAGACAAAGAATCACTCTCAGCCAAGTATCAAGCCCTAAGGGGTCTAAGTCTTAATACCAACACAGGCTGTGGTTACAAGGTTAATGAGAGTTGTGTGCTGGCTTTGCAAGAAAGAGGATGCTTGCTTACTTTGCACAGCACCTTTTAACTAGAAGCCCTATATTTATTTTTGAAAGCAAGTGTGTGCTTATATGTGTTTCTGTCTATCATCCCTTCCTGATGACATGGAGTTACCTCCAGGGCAGAGCACGACAAATATTTTGTGAGAGCCACATAAGAATATTATTATAGGATTGACAAGAGCAAGAACTTCTGTCTAGTGTGGGGCATGGGATTACACAGAGTAGAATATTATCATCAGTTACCTTAGGTAGCATCGAATAAGGAATTAAGGTTAACAAATATAATCTTGTCTCTTACACTACCCGCCAAGTAGAAGCTACATTTTCAGAAATCTTTAGATTTTGGCTTCATTTAGATTCCTGATGCTCTTTGAATCTTCTTAGGAGAAGCATGGCACCTGAAGGTGGCACCTGAGCTCTGTTTGGGAGGTCTGACATTGATAGCTGTCCTAACAAGTTTGCATGGCACCCTCTGATGGTGTCTTTGCCATCAAGTCTGTGCCTACACACTGAGCAAATCCTCTGCCAATGGCACATACCACTGAACTGCTGAGCTGGGGGACAAACTCAGTGCAGGAGTGGGGGAGGGTAACTCACCGTTTTTGGAAGGAATGACCCATTGCATACACACACACACACACACACACACACACAATCTTACTATGTCCCCAATCTTACCTAGGTACCAAAGATGAGTTTTCTAAACTCGCCTTTATATTTTGATTATTCTCAAGACACTTCTATGCATGCTTAACTTGACTCACCCCTGTGCTATTCCTTCTGCCTCACCTATATCTCATTATTCTCTTTCTGGCTTTATCTTTCCTCACAAATACCTGTACACAGTGTCCTGACTTAATGCCAACTTCATTTTGAATCAAACTGTTTGGGAGTCCAAACAGTTTTTCCACGAGGCCCTCAGGAAGGCTCGTTTCTCAGTCTCAAAGTGGGAGGCAAGACCAGGCCAAAGTTGGCCACTTCTCAGGGGCCTTCTTGCAGGCAGTATTTTCTTCTTTTTTGTGTGGGCAAGAGTTTCTTATCATTATAGCAGTTCTTTATATACATTCTTAATCGTTTTCCATGACCATGGAGCCCCCTAAATATAACACAGATTAAAGAGATGCTGTGCACACACTGGAGGGAGTCACCTGCAGCCTTCTGTAATCAGTTGCCCTGCCCCTTGCCCTCAGGCACTCAGTCTTTTCTGCCACATCCTCCTTTGCACTCTGTCCTTGCTCTAAGCCAGCGGTGCATCAAAATCACTTTTACAAGTTCAGGTTCTTGAGTTCCTCCCCACACCTACCAAATGGCACTTCCAGAGGGTGGGGTGGAAGCAGAGACAACAATAAATTTCACGTTCATCACCATCCATTTAGATTGTGTGGACCCCTATATTATTCCACTAAAAATAAACCAGAAGACTGGGCTCCTACCATCCAAGGAGACATTGTAAGTGAGCTGAGCTTGGGTGAGGGTCTCTTTCACCCAGAGACCGTGAGAGAGAGCAAACTCTCAGACCCAACTAGAAAATGGGTAAAATTACCATCTAAGTGTCTGATTATTTGGGAGAACCTATGGTACTGGAAGACACCAGGGGCACTCAGAACCTATTTCTTCACCCTAAAAAAGCAAGGTGGCTCAGCTGTCTCAGAAGTAAACTGGTGCAGGCGAAAGGACATAGGTATTTAAGCCAGACAGACCAAGACAAACCTTGTCACATTTCCTTAAAATTTGGGTCTCACTTTCTCCATCTATTTATGAGGGACATAAATATTCTCAGTGAGCTGTCTGGAAAGTTAAATGAGAAACTGTATAAAGTGTTACCAAAGTGCCTGGCACATAATGGGCTCTTGGGAAATGTTTACCGCCTCCTCTACATATGGAGCTTGAATCCCAAGAGACCCTCCTCAAAAATACATGAAGTTACATGTGGGTGGGTAGATAATGCCATGTTTCAAAATACAAAGGAGGAGAAGGAGGTAAAACTGGAAAAGTTCTAGGAAAAAAGGAAGAATAATAATGACCATGCATGTGTATGAAGCTTTAACCATGTCCCAGTTACCAGACCAAGAATTTAACTTGCACCTCTTCATTTAATCCTTACCAAATTCCATCAGAAAGATACTATTATTAGTCTCACTTTACAGATGAGGAAACTGAGCCTCACTCATTAGGCTGATAAGTAACTTGGCCAAAGTCACACAGTCAAGCAAGGGGCCAGAGCCCAGACCAAAGTTAGTGTCATTCCAAAAGATTTCTTAACAACAACCCCCTTCAAAAAAAGAGAAGCTTCACAGCTTGCTTAATTTGGACTATAATATCTTACACATACATGGAAAGCCAAACTCAGTTCTGGAAGGTGATTAGAAATAAAAATGTTTCTTAGGAAACTGAGATTGTAAAGTTGAAATGAAAAGAAAAACAAAAAACGATGAAATTGGCAGACAGGTGTGTGGTGCATCTTCTAGGAAAGTCTTCAGCCCCTGCCCTTCAACACCAAATATCTAAAAATCAAATGTTCAGAATCAGAATTGAGGGGAAACCCACTGGAAAAAGTTGTGACTTTGTCTTGCCTGGGAAGTCATGAGACTCTTGACACAAAGGTCACCCTGCCATCCCCCAGGCCTGATAACACTGAGCAGGGGAAATACCACAGCGAGAGAACCCCTCGGGCATCTGGCTCCAGAATCAGCAGAGGAATGCAGGCAGGGAGTTGGAGTGAGGATGAAGGCTTAAACATGAAGGCCGAGGGCAGGAGTGGAACCCAGCTGGGAGTGGGAGTTGCACCCCCCCCAGATTAATTTCTCCATCCCCATTTTTCACAAGCAGCTGAGAGAGTCTAGAAAATGTAAAATGATCATCAACCAGATTCTGCTCCTAAATGCTCTCCAGATAGAAATTAGGCATTCTGAACCTGATCATGCCTCTGGAAAGAATGCATCCAGAAAGCTTCTGGAAATGATATCCCAGAGTTGACAAACACATCCCCTGGAACTATGCAAAAAAACTCATTTGCATAAATAAATTATGCAGTCAGCCTATTCAAAACCAATGCACCTGTACATTAGTGGAATGTCAAGAAAGAAGCCCTTGGAATTAGTTCTGAATAATTCCATATTTGGGGGAAATCCAGATGAAATCTCCCCACATGTATCATGGCATGTGTATGATTTTTCTCCTCTTTCTCTCCCCGACCCTCATTCTTAGCAATCACATGTGAGTTCAGGGTGTGGAATTAGTCAATCTGTCTTCCTGGATAAGGACATCATACTGAACAGTCCCATTTTGAGACCTAGTTTCTTTGATGACTGTGCCCCAGGAAAGTTTTATGAGTGTCCTGATTTAAGATTGGAGGTTAACAGCTCTGAAATTTTGGGAACCAAAAAATATTGTGTAGGTACACAGTAAAAGTGAAATAAGGAACTCCTCTGCAACCGAACCCAAAATCTGCAGACTGCATTCATCTGAGAACTTCTCCTGCGAGGACAGCCCTATGGTAAAAGGGACTGGCCACAGTGTAGCCCTTCCTTACAGGGGAAGCAAGAAGGCCTTGAGCTCTGCTATGCTGGAAAGAATAAGATACAGTGGGCAAGGGGCCGGACCCACCCCTGACAAGGTGAATGTCCAAGAAGGGCATGGTCAGTTTGCTGTGGAAACTCTCCATCAACACCAAAGTCCAACTTTGATGGACATTTTTGGTCAGCTTAGACTTCAAAGTCTACCCAGGGTATACAGTTCTCCAATTCACCAGTTTATGGTTCTCCAAGAGTTACCAGGACCACTAGAGCAGAAAACTTTAGGGAGTCCAGCCTTAGATCTCACAATTGTGTGTGGGTGTGGTAGAGGAGGGGTACCCTTGGCAAACATCTGATATTTGCTAATCCATTTTCTTTCCAGCTTGGCAGGTCACCTTAACTTGGATGCGGAATGTACAACTCAGAAAAATAGGCTTATTAAGGGATGGGTCAATGCTCTGTGAACTTGAGCCTTGGCTGGGGGTAACATTTGTTGAACAACCAGGTAAGATGAGCCTAGGAAACCACAGCTCTGTGTGAACATGAACACGATCTTCAGGCATCCAGACTCACCAAGGTCACTGCGTGGCCCGCAGCCTCACTCCAAGTGGACTGTTCTGAAGATGCTTTCCATCCCTCAGAGCAAGCACCAGGCAGTGGGCAGAGTTGCTGGGAAAGAGGGTAAAGGGAGACCAAGAAGGAAACAGACAGAGACAGAGCAGTTTCTGCACGTTTTATCCGAATGCCCATAGAGAAACCGTTACACACCCTCAAAACTAACTTCGGTAATATTTCTTATCATTGTAGTCACAACAATGCCAGAATTTTATACACACACTCCCATTCCTCATGCTGGCTGTTTTCTCAAAAGGCAACTAGATCATTCCCTTATTCAAAAACCTTTGCCAGTTCTCTGTTCCTGGGGGCTGTGCTCCTCAGAGGGCAGGGCACCTACCCAGGGTGGTACACGAGATGATTTTAAATGAAAATGATAATTTTTATTTTAACAGCTATATAGTTTTGAAGGGAGAGCAAACTCAGAAAAGTAAAACAAGGACTCAATGTGAAAATTATTAAGTAAATAAGGGAGGTGAGTACACAAAGAAAAAGTAGTAGTAATAAAATGTGAAGTTTTGGAAACAGTGGTTCAAAGATAGGCAATGCCAACTCCCTAAGGATGTGCGACTTCCCGGTCCTCCACCAACTGTTCCGCATTGATGTCCTAAGTCCTCTGGTCTCCACTTGTGCCTCATAAGGTACATCCCAGACACAGTGGACACAGATGTTTCTGTGCATGTGTCAGCTGCTTCCCTGCTTCCTGCTTTCCCCACCACGTAGACTGTCCTGTCCTGTCTTTGCTCAGTGGAATCCAAACCATAGTTTTCATTCATTCTCTCACAATTGCTTCGTGAGAATTTACATCTCCAAGAACAGTTTGTGGGTACCTGGAACCATTCAGGAGTCAACATCCCACAAATGTCTACTGAGTTTCTACCATGTGCTAGACACTGTGCTAGGTGATAGGGATTCAGCCCTCGGAGGAAAAAAAAGACAAAAATTCTGCTGTCAGGAAACATAGATTCTAATGAAGCAAGATGTCAGCATGTGTCCTATTCGCCACATGGGGCCACATTGGGTGGCAGCTTTGCCCCAGCCAACCTAAGTACCCAAGCAGACAGAAAGGCTTAACATGACTCCTCTCAGGTAGCAAGGTGTAGAATTGACATTTCTTAGAGGTTGAAACCCCAGAAGTGGGGTTCTGTGTGTCTATGGTACTTTAGAAATTGTTTCTTCTGTGTATCTTCTTAGCTGCTTCCAATATACCTGGGATATCTGATGCACGCAAGATTATTAAACAGGTGCCCCCACTGGGCTTGGTGGCTTTCCAGAGGCAATGCATGAGTACATGACAGGCAGGAGCCTGAGGTCAAGTAGATGGTTCCCAGTGGCTCCTCTTGCCACCATGGTGAGCCTCAGGGAGAGACCCCTTCCACGTAGACCACTCTAATTCCCATTGGGAATCAAACCAATAGGAGATATTGAGCACCTACTGGTGCAAGGCTCTGCAGCAACTGCTGAAAAGAGGACTCCCGAGAACACTGCCAGGAGCAGGAAAAGCCTGGACATCCTTCCAGAAAGGAACAGTGCCCAGTTCTCCTCTTCTCTCCTTACAACTCCCTCTTCTCCTCCCTCTCACCATCTCTTTTCCAGAAGCACTGCCAAACCTGGCTGTCATAGCATAACCTACTCATCCAAACTTTCCCAGCATTAACAAACACTGAATGCCCCAGCTCCTGGGGAACACCGAGACCCCAGGCCAACCAAGAAGGTTGGTCAATCCAGCTGTATGTCACGTAGACTGTGCTCCTATCTGATCTTCTTTAACTGTTGTGTGTCCCTGGGCAGTGATCTGTCATCTCTGAGTTCCTGTTTTCTAGTCTGCAAATGGAGATAATACCATCCCCCAGGGCTGTGGTGGGGATTAAAAAGGGAATGTGTTTCGGGAGTTTGCCAGTGTACCATAAATAATTGCTGATCTTAATACCTTTGGAGACTGGACTGAGAACAGTGCAAAAAGAAGTCACCACAGTGGCAAAGGACCTATGAGTTGGGTCATGCCCACTGAATATCTCTTTTGGAGTCGATATGCCAAGGATCACATGGCCACAACAGACATATTCTCACCAGGGTGTCTGAATGGCAGCAAACAAGAGACTTGCCTGTCACGTAAACCAAACCTATGATCTACCCAGTTCATTGTTACTATTTTTATTAAGCACTTTACTACAGGCCAGATACAAAGTACTTTATTTATGTGTAAGTTCTCCTTTAATCCTCACTACAGCCCCTCCACTTCGCATTCTGATCCCCAATTTTAAGGAGGAGGAAACAGAAGCTAAGAGAGATTTAGTAACTTGCCTGAGGTCACACTGCTGGGAAGGACATACAGAAACCAGGGCTGCTTGACCTCAGAGCCTCTAGCCCCAACCAAGGCCTAACCCTATGTAAGAGACATCCTTTCCCCTGCCACAGCAGGAGCCGACTGCTTTTCTCCCCTCCAAATAGAAGGAAACTGGCATTTGATGAGAGAACTGGGCAATCTGATCAGCCTTGGAGAGAAGGGGAATTAGCAGGCGAGCCCTTGCTTGCTGCGAGATGGCTTACCCTGAAGCCTGCTGGGTTTCCCAGAACCCTGAATCAATATTTACATAATCTCATTACATTGCTCCCCGGCTTCAGACTGAGGAGGAAGTGAAGAACCAACCTGGGCCCATGAACCATTGAAGTTGGGACATGTTTTTCAACAGTCTAACACGCAGACTCGTTCCTACAGACTGTTCATCACAGAGGAAAGGGTTCCTGACGTGGAAAGAAACAGGCTTTCATCTCAGCTCTACCACTATCAAGCAGAGCCCCTTCAAACAACTCAAGGCTCAGTTTTTCCATCTGTAAAATAGGCATAAAGTCTGTCCCGGTAGCATTATCATCATAATCGCTGTCATCATCAGCCCTCGTGAAGCACTCACAGTGCACTCGGCACTCTACTGGCACATTTGCATCGAATCTCTCAAAAGCCCTTCGATGTACGTAGTCACTATTTTAATCTGCATTTTACAATTGAGATCAAGACTCAGTGAAGTTAGAAAATTTGGCCAAAGTCATACATCTAGGACCATCTGAAAGCCAGACGGTCCAACAGAAGAACCTTGCTCTCTAGCCTCTTACCTTCGTGACCCTGTGTACTGTCTCTCATAACATGTTCTGTAAAGCTTTCAGTGGGACGACACACGTGAACATGCCCGACTCACAGGTCACCCTCTGGTAGCACCCTCTGGTCTCCAATTCTCAGTCCACTGACCCTTACCAGTGCCTGCCTAGAAAGAAGAGAAAGGGGCTTCTGGTGGACGCAGCCTCTCCGTGGGAACACCCCTCCTTCCCTAACTGTATTGCCCACCAAGGTGACAGCAAATCGTTCACCGGTCCCAGAAAGCACCTTCACAGGAAACCAGAGGGACCAAGGGCAGGGGATCTCACTACAGAACAAAGCCAAGCAGTAACCTACGGCGAAGATAATTACGTGCTGCAGAGGCAGCACCGAGATGAAACGCTGGCCAGTTTGTAGGACTCTGAGGATAAGTCACAACCTCGAAGTCTTTAAGGAGGTCTAGAGGCTCCACCTGGCCCCTGGGGACCTAACTAGAATTTTTAAACAAAAACACAAAATACTCCCATGCCCTATCCCAAAGAACACCCCACATGACCTCCTTGCCTTTCCTCCTTCCACAAGTCCATGCCTAAGTCTCCCAAGACTGCTCCCCCCTAGCCCCATATTTTCAAAAAGGATGGGAGGAGGGTGTGATATTGGGAGTGTGATAAATTATCAAATATACAAAAATTGGAAATGTTGTTGAAAATGGAATTCATGGCTCTTCGTGTTGTCTTACAATGTCACAAATAGGTCATTGTTCACCAAGATAGAAGATGAAAACCTACCACTATCATAGCCTTAAATTTATATTATATGACACCATCTTCTATGCCCACGCTGAGCCCTGCCGTGCTGAAATGGAGGAACTCCTCAACATTTTGGTTTAGGGTCAGATAGACTTAAGTTTGTATTCCAGATCTGCCGCTGCAGCTGTGTGACCTTTACTAAGTGACTTGACCTCTCTGAGTTTCCGCTTCCTCATTTATTAAATGTAGACTATAACTATAGTCACTCTGTAGGGTAATTAAGGGGATTAAGTTAGATAATACATGTAAAGGAAAACTTTTGCCAGTTATTTGATTTTTTTTTATTTTGATAATTCTGAATTCTGCCTCCTCTTTCCCCAGTACTCAGCCTTCTGTCTTATAGAATTTTCATTGATCACCAACTCCCCATTGTTTGTTGGGGTTGACTCCCAGTACCTACTTATGGGAGTTTTAAAATGGGGCCAGTTGAATTGGTGACCAACTGCTAACTCAGAATCCTAAGTCTTTGGTTATTCCTGACTTGCTGGGAGTGGGGCCTGTGTTGTCAGTAATCAGGTCCCGGAACTTTCCAATGGCCCCTTGTTTTCAGTTGCAGAAGCTGGAAAGGCTTCTCCCCCTCCCTCCTCATTCTCAGTCCCTCCTATTTCTGAGAGTCTCATCTGCACAAGGCACCAAAGGTCATGGGCTCTTTCCATGGAAATGCTATTTGGTTACCTGATGTTTTGCATGTTGTAACACTGAAGGCTTGGATATGACCAGGACATGTGATCAGACACAGCTTGACAATAATGAAGTCGCACTTTTTAAAACTAACACCTTTCATCTTCTCCATACCTTCTTCCCCTTTCAAACTACCATCCCTCCAAACACAACAATAATCTGCATCAGAACTTTCTATAATAACAATTAATAATTTGTTGTGTTAGGCACAATGCTTTGTGCTTAAAGTAGATTATGCCATTGCTTCTAGATTTTATGTTTGGAAATGTGCTACTCCATTTGAACCTTAAAGCAAGCTTTCCATATATTCTCAGGCCTGATTCCTACCATTTTGGGGGGGGTGGGGGACGTGGGGGGCTGGGTAACCATTTCTCAGATGGCCCCTGCCTACTTTGTCATAGAATGCTCTGCTTGTCAGGACAGAGGAGCAGTGGAATAAACCTGGTCAGTGGCCACACGGCCAGTGGAATTAAGAGGAAGATTTCATAATTAATGCCCCCAAAGGACTGATAAGACCATGGTTGGTTCGGGTATGAGGAGGGCAGGCACGCTACTTGTGCAAGCGTGTGTTTGTGCAATCTTTAAGGAGAGCAAATTAGTGGTATCTTCTCTATATTTAAATGCTCTTATCTTTTGAAAACCCCATTTCCCAGAATTTCCCCCCTAGAAGTATGTACACATAAGACCACAGAGATAATTGTGGAAGAATTGAAAATAACACTAGAGTTTATCAATAGGAGAATGCTTACATAAACTGTGGTCTACATATCACATATTAGGAAGATAGAGTGACACCTATGCGCTACGATGTTAAAAAATGTCTATATTTAGTGAAAAAACAAGCTAAAGAATGAGGTTTATAATATGATAGTACCTTGTTTAAACATATGTATTTTGGATATAGCTGGGAGAATATACAGTAAACAATTAATAGTTGTTGCTGAGGGGCAGGATTGGGAGGAAAGTTTACATGCTTTGTATAAATTATATGACAGGTATATATTTATCTATATTGATAATTATTGACAAAAATATCCCAACTCAACAGTATCTCTCATTTCTCACCCTACCATCCCTCCAGTAGAAGCCTCTAACAAAGCAATGCATAATAACCCCAAATAAACATTTCTTCAGAGCTTTGCAGTTTATAAAGCATTTCCATAAATAAAACTTCATTTAAAGCCCACACCAGCCCTGGGAGATTGTCCCCCAGTTTACAGAAGAGAAACTCAGAGAACAGTTCTTCCCGGCATCAAATGGTTGGTGTTGATACAGCCAGGACTAGAAGCCTGCGTTGTCCACCTCCAGGACCAGGCGCCTTTCCAGCCCTCCCAGCTGCTACCTGCAATAATTCTTCCATGGCCCAGGTCACATGACACTGGTCTCACATCTTCTCTGGCCCAAGGTAAAAACCAGAATACCTGGGCATGGCTAAGAATGCTGAAGGTGGAGGAGAGAGAATGGGGAGGTAGAAGACATGGTGGAGAATAGCAGATCAAAAAGGTCCTGAAAAAGCCCAAGAGGCTGGGCATTCTGTTCAACAACTCAATGTGTGGTCCATCAGCACACGAGGTACGGAAGACCCTAGCAGGTGCTCCCTTCCCATGACTGCTCCATTGTCTGGGGACAAATCATTTGTCACCATCGAGCTCTACACTGTATGTGAGCTGAGCCTAAACCCCCGTGTAGCAGTCTGAGTCAGATTGCTCCCATCCTAGTTATGTCACATGGACTGCTGCCCAGGAAGCCCTTAGGGATCTATCCTCAGAGCCACAGGTAGGAGAAGGAGATCCTGGAGGCCTTTCCATAACACACATCTGCTTGGTTAACACACTTCAGCAGCTCCCATGCCCTTTGGAATAGAATCCAATCTCCATAACCGGTTCACAAGGCCCCGTGGGATCTGGCACCTACTAATTTTTTCAGCCTCATCTTTAGTTATTTCTCACCTGCCATTCTACATGTTGACTCCATTCACGGTCCCTGAAGGGCAGATCAATCTCCTCCTCTTCCTCTCTGCTGGTCTGTCTATCCCATATGCTGTACCATCCACCCAGAGCACACTTGCTCCCCCTTCCTCCCCTGACTAACTGCTACACATCCTTCAGCTCTCAGCCCAAACATGACTTCTTCTATGTGTGTGTGTGTGGGGGGGGTGCTTTCCTGATCAGTCATCTCGCCTTGCCACCATCTCCCCCACCCCCCAGTCTTGCCTCCCCTCTCCCTGGGTCTTCCTCTCTCTGGCACTTACCACACTGAATTGTCACGGCTAAGCTACTTGTCTCTCTCTCTGGCTGGACCAGCACAGTCGTCGTCGGCAGCCGTCCGTCTCGAGAGACGATGGTGTAGCTTCTTAAGAGTCTATCTGCACCGCCGAGAATGGCTGTGCAGTCCGACTCGGGAGTGACATGGTATCTGTCTCCTCCCGTGTTGAATCGACATCTTGTGATGATGCTGGAGTGTCCTCTCCAGTGAAGCTGAAGCTACAGAGCCTGGGCAGGGTGATATGGAGGGTCTGCTGTTGCCCAAGCAGCAGACCCCCCCCTCTCTTCGCAGCTGAAGGGTCCAAGGGAAAGACGGAGTCAATACAGCTTGGCTTCAGGTGCGCCGCAGGAGTTGCCGGTGTTGACTACAACGTCAAACCGCCTTAGGGACTCCGGCTCCAGATTTTCTGTCGGGGTTTACTCCCTTAGCCTTTCCCCTGAAGAGGTATGCCACAAGGCAGTGGAGGTTTTTTGGAGTCAGAGTTTTCCTTCTCTGACCAGCACAGTGGCATATGCATTATAGGACTCCTTAAATATGTCATTAATGAAAGGAGAATGATGTGGTATATCCGTCACCCCATGGGAGCTGACAGGTATAAGACTTGGGCAATGGAACTTAGCCTTGCAGCCCTGGCAGGTGTCACAGAAATGCTGCAGCCGTCATCTGCAGGGCCGGTTTCTCTCTGCCACTGTCTGGGAACTCTTAAGCCTTGAAGGACAAGGTATGTGACAAAAGGCAGTGACTCTTGTTATGTTCTAAGCACAGCTTCTCAGTGGGAAAAGGAGAACATCCTCAGGTTTACAAGGTGGAAATGGGACCAGAGGGCTGCAACCAGGTTCACGAGCTCAGGAATCCATTCCAGCCTCCAGGCAGGACTGGCTCAGTCACAGACAAGTGGGTATCTCCTTACATGATTAGTAGGCGTATATTATTATTAATATTATTGGTTCCACTAAAAATAACACTCATAACCTCTCTGGGTCACCCTCCCCAGAGATCAGTAGAACACAGACACTGGACTCAGCAGCATAAGGTCTGACTGCCATCCCAGGTCAGCATGATTGCCCAGTGCTCAGAGAAGGAAAGCAAGCAGGTTCCTCCTCAGAAGAGGGCAAAGAAAGTATTCAGAGGCAGGTTTTCGCTGCACAGAGTCATAGGGCTCACAATCAGGCATCTCCCCTGCCATTTATAATCAAGTCAACCCTTCCCCTGTGTGCAAGGCTTTATGGCACCCGAAGTCCTCACCCGCCCATGATCTCATTGGGTGCAACACCACCAGCTGACACGTGCAGGCCGGTTTGGGGAAGCTGAGGCTGGGGCAGAAACCGACTCTGGGTCAGTTTCCTAGAGTTCTGAGTCCCACGTGAGTGTCTGGGCTAGAATCAAGGAACCAAGATGTTCATTTACCAGTCTGATGTCCTCCGTATTTTGACATTCTGCTTCTCAGGCTGGAAAGAACAGAGGAAATGGGAAAACCCAGTCCACATGCCCCACAGTTCATATACTGTCAATAAATACATGAGCACCTAGTATGTTCTAGGCACTGCTCCAGGCTCTAAGAATAGAGCAGTGACTAAAACAGATTTTTAGAAAAATCAAAGAGCCCTGGCCCAGTGGCTCAGTTGGTTGGAGCATCGTCTTATACACCAGAGGGTTGTGGGTTTGATTCTCAGTCACATTGATGTTTCTCTTTCCCCCGACCACCCTGCCTCTAAAAATCAATGAACATATCCTTGGATGAGGATTAAATAAACATACAGACCTGTCTTCATGGATGTTGCATTCTGGCGCTGTTTATAAGTGGCTATCAGACAATGCATGGGCTGGGATTCAACCATACTGAATCACATAGTGAGAAATGTGTTCCCTTTCTAAGTCTGTCAGCCGTTCACAGACTTTAAAGAAGACTGCAGTCCGCTGTCATCCCCTTTCAACAAAATGGGCAAGGCTGCAAGGATCCAGTGTGAAGTTAATCTCATTCTTGGGTTTTCATACCAGCAATGCTAATATTCCATTAAAGGGAGTGATAGACTCACTTCTTAAATTCTCTTTATCAGTGAGTCATTCATTCTAAAGAAGGATTGAAGAGGCTAGTGCGACAGGTGGTCAATGGATGTAGCAAAGCACTAAGTGTCTGAGAGCCTTGAACCTGGCAGTGTCAAGAGTGTGGCCAAGAGCATTGTGACATCTCAACACCCAAAAACTTCATGTCACCCTGTTCTTGGGCTTTTAAAAACCGGAATGGGATAGCCCAGAGGTTCACCGACTAATGCTTTCATTTACCCCACGCCTGTCACCTTTGTCCCCGGCCCTCCATCCCTCCAGCTACACTGGGGCTCACCCCACACTGTCTCTCAGAGAGAGGCCTTAGGAGCTAAGTCTGGAGCCTGACAGCAAACACCCTGCCCTTCCTCCTGCCAGCTGCCAGTCATTTATCTCCCTTATCCCAATTTCCACACTTTCACTGAAGGCAAAGGTCACTGGCAGGGAGCTCCCTCCAAGTTAATTACCCTTTGTTCTCAGAAGCCAAGGAGCTCCTCCTGATCTGAGGAAGAATTGTGTCCAGCCCCCCCTGAACCATTTCTCCCCAGGTCAGTGGGTCCCTCGGAAGCAAGTGAGGGGGCGTTACCAAAATATAAGGTACCTGGGATCCAGGCAGAAAGATGGGGCCTGGAAAGCTGAATTTTGTGCTCCTTCCAAGAGTCTGAGGTTCAGCTGAATCTGGAAGCCCGCCGATATTCTTGAATGGAAATGCCTGCTGTGTATCCTTCCCATGTGCCTGAGCGGTGGCCCACAATTACCTTATTAGGGCAGTAAGTACTTGGAATTCGGAGTTTAGAAAACCTGGATTCAACTCCCGGGCTCACCCTGAGGAATAAGTGGCTGAGTGGCCTCAGGCAAGTGGCTTAACCACTCTCAGCCTCAGAGGGCTTGGCTCTAAACTCATAATTACAATGGTTCCTGCCTGTCCTTGGGTTGTTTGAAGGATTCCGTGACCTTATGTATGTAAACTGCATGGTACAGAGACTGGCTTGGAGTGGAAGCTAAAGAAATGCTGGCTAGTAATAACATAGGAGTGGTTTTTATCTTGGTAACCAAAAGAGTCTCAAAGTGGTTTTCAGGAAGACAAGAGGAAAGAGAGAACCCCAAAATAACCTGCGTTGTCCAGACCATATCTCCTCCTTTCCCTTCAAAATACAAGGTCCCTAAAGTCAGAGGCCAGGATTGTCAGTGAATCCTTACCACTCTCCCTATCCTGACACTGGACATGTGGCCAGAGTTACAGATGTGAGGCAGGATTTCACCAAGAGAAATAAACGACGGGACTGAGGCCCCTTGAGAAGAGCAATCTGGGACCCTTGTACCATGGATGAGAGGGGCTGAGAAAGACCTTTCTCTTCACTGACAAGGGGTGGGGGTACTCCCATATGCCCTACATGAGAGTCCTTTCCTTCCCTCAGAACCTAGGACCAAGGAAGGTGAAAAGACTCAGCCTCGGTCTGGCTTATGTCACCTCCCCCAACTCCACACGAAGAGCATGGCCAACAGCTCCGTGAGGGCACATGTCTCTTGGTCTGGTGCAGTGTCCAGAGCTCAGGAATTATTCGCCACTTGAATGAATGAACAGTTTGTGGCCCAAGTCTCCTACTGGGAGGAGAGCCTATAATTTAGCAGGGGCAGCACTTAGACTGTAATGCCTCAGGTGTCATCTGGGATCGTGTTGAAATGCAGGTATTGATTGAGGGAGTTTGCGATGGACTGGGATTCTGCATTCCTAGCATGCTTCTGGGTCATTCTGACCCAGCTGGCCCCACACCATAACCTGGAACAAGATTGTCTAGATTTGAAGCCCAACTCTGCTACTTACCAGCAGTGTATCCTTGAGCCCCCCTGGCTGGTTTAGCTCAGTGGATTGAGCGTCGGCCTGCAAGCTAAGTGTCGCTGGTTCGATCTTCCAGTCAGGGTACATCAGAGAAGGAAAACTCTGACTCCAAAAAACCTCCGCTGCCTTGTGGCATACCTCTTCTGGGGAAAGGCTAAGGGAGTAAACCCCGACAGAAAATCCGGAGCCGGAGTCCCTAAGGCGGTTTGACGTTGTAGTCAACACCGGCAACTCCTGCGGCGCACCTGAAGCCAAGCTGTATCGACTCTGTCTTTCCCTTGGACCCTTCAGCTGCGAAGAGAGGGGGGGTCTGCTGCATGGGCAACAGCAGACCCTCCATATCACCCTGCCCAGGCTCTGTAGCTTCAGCTCCACTGGAGAGGACACTCCAGCGTCATCGCAAGATGTCGATTCAACACGGGAGGAGACAGATGCCATGTCACTCCCGAGTCGGACTGCACAGCCATTCTCGGCGGTGCAGATAGACACTTAAGAAGCTACACCATCGTCTCTCGAGACGGACGGCTGCCGACGACGACGACGACGACGACGATCCTTGAGCCAATTACTGGATCTGGGTTTACTTGTCTGTAAAGTAGAGATGGGGGGGGTGGGGGGGTAGGGGCGTGATAATAGTCAATCCTCTGTGGAGTTACTGGGAGGTTTAATTGGTTCACATGTGTTCAGCACGTTGCCCAGCGGCTGGCACCTATCAGGCACTCCAACATCTTAGGCTATTACCAGAAGGTAGAAAGAGAGCCTTCCTTACCTTAAAGTAAGGAAGACAGCCCTCCTGCTTTCTGTCCTAGACCCCCACCCCAGAGGAGTCAACACATTCTTCTCTGGCCTCAGACTGGCCTGGGTTTAAACCACCCTGGAACAGCCCTGAGACCAAAAAGAATGAGTTCACCCAGCTGAGATGATGGTAGGAACAGCCCAGGGCACCGCCAGCCCCTGCTGTTGTGCAGCTGGGAGAACAGAGCCACGACAGAGGACATAGGCACGCTTTCAGGGCTGAGGTTCCAGCTGGCTGTCCTTTAGGTTTGTTTTCTCTATGAGCCTCTCAGAGCTTTCAAGATCTCCAAGATCCTGAAGAGCCAGGAGGGTAATAAAGATGATGAAGTAACTGTGGAATCCTGATGATACCATCAGGGAAGAAGGCAGGCATGTTTATCAGGGGAGCGCTCGGAAGATAGAAATTAAAAGCCCATCAGGTCAGCAGGGGCTTAAGAAAACTAGGAAAAAGGGAAACAGGTGCCCAAAAGTAGGCTCCTTTTCCTCTGGCTGGGGAACCCCTTTTCCCTACTCTTAGCAACCACTCCCCACCTTCCTGCACCCCCCAGCAACATAAGCATCCACATCATTTATACTAAGGCTTGAATGGCTAACAGCAGCTGGAATGGAAGCCTGGAGCTTTTGTTTTCCCCGGAATCCAAGTCTTTGCTGACGGGAACAATACTCTACCAAGAACATTTTAGACATCAGCCATGGAAAATTGGCAGTTCGAAAGAGATGTATTATAGTTTAGGGGCAGGGAGCCCTGAGTTCAAATCCCAGCTCCAGCACTTAGCAACTGTGTATCCTTGGGTATAAATTCCTACTCTGTAAAGTGGGGCTAATAGCTCCCATGCAGGGTGGTTGTGGGATTAGAGACAACACATACGAAGCACCTAGGATAATGCCTGAGGCTGACATGGGCAATCCCTCCATTAATGACAGGGGGTGCTCTTCCCGACTTCCGCAGGTAGGGCTGACCCTTTCCACCTAGATCCCCTTTGTCTGACTCCTCCTCCACCAGTTAGCAGGTAAACTGCTGGAAATCATTCCATCTGTGTCTGTTTCTTGCCCCCACTTTCCACCATGAGCTCACTGAGGGCAAGGAGCCTGTCTGATTTATCTTTGACCTCCGTACACAGTACCAGCTGGCAATAACAAATGGGCCCCCCTGGATTTCAGGCCCTGACCTGAGAGATAAAGGGAGCCCTCCCTGGTACCTTCCCCATGTGTCCTCGGGACTGAGGCTTAGCTGAGGAAAAGGGCCAGGGGGAGGAGCAGTGGCCCTCGTCAGACCCTCAGTTCTAGGTTGCTGCAGCCTTGCCAGGAATGTGTCTCTTCTCCCGAGTGAACAACCTCACACTGATCCCAGCTCCTCAAGGCGGGCGAGGTCCTGGCATGTGCAAGCAGGGACGCTCTAAGCGCTGGGCTGGGCATTTTCTCCATTGTTTCCCTCTCTCTCTTATCTCCAGCTAGTTAGTGATTAACTGCTTTTTGAAGGTTTCCCAGCCTCCCAAGTTCCCTAGGAACACAGGTGGCCACTGGGCTGGAGATCCTGACTCAGGGCCCAGTTCTCTGAGCAAGACAAGGAGGACCCAGAAGCACAGTCCCCGGGTTACGGGCCCAGAGGGCAAAGCCAAGAGGTTTGGCGCTGCATGAATTGGCAGGAGGTGCTGCTGGGAAAGGCAGCAAGGAGGCAATTGGGGGGGGGGGCTTGTGGGTGACAACCAGGACCTGGGAGAGAGAGGGTTGACTCACTCTCATCATCCCACCTGCACCCCATTTCCAGGGTTTCTGTATAGACACTCCGCCCCCACCCCACCCCTTTCCAGCGAGCCCCACCTCAGGTGGGCTGACAGGGAGGCCAGGTAGAAGAAGGACCTTTCCGGGGCACTTAAAGACCATTTCCTTTCAGAATGCGGGCTCCCCCTCTTCCTTTCTTTAATGCCAGGATTTTTTATTTGAGGTTTGGACTTCCTTAGAGAGGCTTTCGGGGAGACATTTGAACTCCTGAAAATACACACGATTAGCAAAATGATTGGGAATGTATATCTAAGTACCTTTTCCTAAGAATGGGCTTCCACGCTCAGCTAAAATTAGGTGAATTGGACCTTATCGTGTCTCACCCTAAAATCCTCTGCGCACTTCCTGCTTCTTCCACCGCTTTGGCTGGAGTGGCAGCAAACCCTTGCCATGCCGTAGAGGCCCCTGGCTGTCCTCTGTCACCCTCCGCACCAGCTCCCTCTCTGCCCAGGCTTTGCTGTTCCAGCCCTTCTCACAGCTGCCCCCTGCTCGTAGCTCGGGTTCAGCTCCAATGTCTCACCCTCAGAGAGGCCTGCTCTGACCGACGACCGCCCTAGCTAAATCGGCATCGCTCCCTCCTACCCCCCAGCTCCCCTTAGCGCCCTGTTTATATCTTCCTATCGTCTAGGAGGGCTTGCTTTGCTTGCTTATTTAGAGTTTAGAATGCAAGCCCCTTGAAGGCCGGACTTCCTGGTGCTCCCTGCCACAGCTCCAGTGGCGGGGTATGGCAGACCCCAAACACACTATAGGATGAGTGAGTGAATGTGAAGCTTTCCTTGCGTCCTCACAGGGGTTGGCTGTAAACCCCCAAATTTAAGGACTATTGCTCTAAATCAAACGACAGCCCCTGAGACAAATCCACTCCATGATTTTTGTACAGCTTACAAGCTAAGAATGTCCTCTGTGTTTTTCAATAATTGAAAAAAAGTCAAAAGAAAATATTTAGTAACATGCAAAAATATACGAATTTCAAATTTCAGTGCCCATAACAAGTTATATTGGAATCACCCACTCGTTTATTTTCTATGGCTGCTCTCACATGACAATACCAGAGCTGCGTGGTTGTGAGAGAGTCTGTCCGGCCCACAAAGCCTAAAATATTGACTGCCCAGGCCTTTGCAAAAGAAGTTTGCCAACCAAAGTTCTAACTCATGCTAAGAAGGGAGATAGAGGTGGGATGCAATTAGATACAAGAAAGAATGGAGGAAGGGAAAGAAATAAAAATGAAAGAGAAGAGAGAAAGGAAAGGAGACACAATAAGGAGAAAAGAAAAATAACATTTTATTGAGCATCTATTATGTGCCGTGTACTGTGTTTGGCGCTGTACCTACACTATTTCTCAGCTCTAGATAAAACTTCAAGTGGAGGCAAAATCTTTGGTCAGACTCCATTCCCAGACTCTATGCTTCCTCTGAGTGCCTGTTACCCGTTGCCTGTCCAGCCTCTCTGCTATAAGGTACTCAGCTCTGACCTCTTTCCCATAGCATTTCCTTTTCCCAACATTTCTCTCTGCAGAGATCAAAGCTTGTTATCTGTCTTAGTCCCTAAAAGTCCTGCTCTCTACTAAGTCACAGGGGGAATGAAGACAGGTTTTCTCTGTATTGCTTTCACCCCCACCCATGCTCCCCGGCACGGTAAATGACACATAGACAACTCAATAAATATTTGCTGGAGGGTTAAATTATTCAATCAACCATACAGAACCTTAGCTCAGTTAACCACCATTTCTCAGGGTAGAGGATCCCAGCAGTTGGCATCAGGCAGATCCTTGTCAGCAATGTGACAATCCCCCCAAAGACTGTTCATAAAGACCTGTTCCCCCACCTTTCTGCCCTGCTGCCCCTCTGGGGAGCTGCCCACCTCTCAGCCCCGAAGCCCCTGCCCCTTCTGCATGCCCTGTCACTGTTCTAGGGTCTTGACGGGCCCAGGGATAGAACAAGTACTAGAATGAGGGTTGGCAGGGGTGGAGAGGAAGGTGAGATTATAATTGGAAAGACCAGAATAGAGAAAACCAAGCCATCAGGCTCCATCAGAAACCAATCCCAGTGACCTCCCTGTGCGATGAGAGGTGACAACACATCCATCTGGTATTTCCTGTGAAGGGTGATGACTCGTACTTCGGTGGCTGGTTTGAGAAAGAGGACAGGCCTCCTTATACAAGAGAAGAAAGAGAGAAACTCATGAACACTAGCCCTGGGAATGCACAGAGAGAAGGGGAGGGAGTGGCTACGGAGACACGTTAATTTCAGAAGAAATATGACTGATGCATTAGTGAAACCAACCGGGAGAGACCTACCCTTAACGTAGGCCTAGTTCCTTTGTTTGCTTTTGATGACACCGTCAGCTGAAAACTCCCCATCTCCTTGTGTCTTCCCCACATTTGTTAGAGCGGCGTCTAGTGGTAACTACTGATAACTCCTAGGGGCCCCCAAGACTGGAGGGCAGACACAGACTCTGGGTCACAAAGTCCCTCTTTTCAGGCAACAGGAAGGTACCAAGGAAGAAGACCAGATGGCAGCAACAGAAAACAAACAGGAAGAGCAATTCGCAGAACCTGTGGTAGAAGAGAGCTAGACTGGGTGGACGGCCCTGACTTTCACATGCAGCCCATCTTTTCCAGGGCAGAGCAGAACATTTCTAAGGATTTCCCCACCTGCACCTTCATTTTGCAAAATGCCCATGTCTCTCCCAGGGTGAGTGGCTGTTTTTGCACTGGTGAAATTCAGAAAGAAAATACAAATGTTTCTACAACTCATGCCTTTTCCATTCAACTAAAATTTACTTTAGTAAGGGGAGCCCCAGGTTGAAAAAAACATATATTCTCAGAACTTAAATTCACTGCTAAAAAAATATAGAAGAAAGTGAATTTAAAAATGAGCATCTATTTTTTTCATTTATTAGACACACCTTTATTAAAAGGATAAAAAAAGATTTAAAGTAAAAAAAATGGAAAGAGATACATACAAACACTTATCAAAATGAAACTGTATAGCTAGCTATACAAATATCACTTATAGTATTAAGATAAGAAACCTTATAGATATAAAGAGGACATTATATAATGATAAAACTCACCAGGAAGAAAAAAAATAATTGTAAATTTCAGTGCAATAATACTATCTTTAATTACATTAAGCAAAAATGATTGAACTTTAAGGAGAAATTCATAACTAGAATGGGAAATTTAACATACTTTGTTTAGAAGGAGAATAAGGAGACAAAAGAAAATCATGTAAATGAAGAAGGTTAAAATAATAGGAATAACAAACATCTGTGTGTATAAACTCACACAAGAACTTCAGAATACAAACTCTCTTAAAATGCTTATGGTACATTTACCAAAATCAAACGTAGTTTGGGCTATAGAGGATGTCTCAGTAATTTCATCCCAAATTCTCGTATGCAATATTTTGTTTTTTTAACTTTATTTTTATTGTTGACACTATTATAGATGTCCTCATTTCCCCACCTTTGCCTGCCTCTACCCAGTCCCCTCCCCCCTTCCCTCTGGCCATCACTACACTGTTGTCTGTGTCTATGGGTTATGCATATATGTACTTTTACTAATCCCTTTGCCTTCTTTTATTCAGTCCCCCCTCTCCCTTCCCCTCTGACAGCTGTTACTCTGTTCCATGTATTCATGTCTCTGTTTCTATTCTGTTCATCAATTTATTTTGTTCATTAAGTTCCACATATAAGTGAGATCATAGGGTATTTGTCTTTCTCTGGCTTATTTCCCTTTGCATAATAAGCTGTCACAAAAGGTAAGATTTCCTTCTTTTTTATGGCTGCATAGTATTCCATTATATAAGTGTACCACAGTTTTTTTATCCACCCATCTACTCATGGACACTTGGGCTGTTTGCAGACCTTGGTTATTAAAAAAATAACAGTGCTAGGAACATAGAGGTGCACATATTCTTTCTAATTGGTGCTTTGGGATTGTTAAGATATATTCCCAGAAGTGGGATCACTGGGTCAAAAGGCAATTCCATTTTTACTTTTTTGAGGAAATTCCATACTGTTTTCCACAGTGATCTGCATTCCCACCACCAGTGCACCAGGGTTCCCTTTTCTCCACATTCTCGCCAACACTTGTTGTTTGTTAATTTATTGGTAATAGTCATTCTGACAGGTGCAAGGTGATATCTCATTGTGGTTTTAATTTGCATCTCTCTGATAATTAGTGATGTTGAGCACCTTTTTATATGTCTATGGGCCATCTGTATGTCCTCTTTGGAGAAGTGTCTATTCAAGTTCTTTGCCCATTTTGTAATTGGATTGTTTGTCTTCCTGGTATTGACTTGTGTAAGTTCTTTGTATAATTGGAAATTAACTCTTTATTAGATGTATCATTGGCAAATATTTTCTCCCATACAGTGGGTTCCCTTTTCACTTTGATGATGGTTTCTTTAGCTGTGCAGAAGCTTTTTAGTTTGATGTAATCCCATTTATTTACTTTTTCCTTTGTTTCCCTTGCTCTAGGAGATATGTAGACAAAAATAGTGCTGTGAGGGATATCTGAGATTTTACTGCCAATATTCTCTTCTAGGATGTTTATGGTTGCACAACTTACATTTAAGTCTTTTATCTATTTTGAGTTTATTCGTGTGTGGGGTTTTTTGGTTTCTGGGGTTTTTTTTTTTTTTTTTGCATGTACCTGTCTAATTTTCCCAACACCATTTATTGAAAAGACTCTCTCTACTCCATTGTACACTCTTGCCTCCTTTGTCAAATGTTAATTAACCATAAAGATGTGGTTTATTTCTGGGCTCTCAGTTCTGTTCCATTGATCTACATGCCTGTTCTTATGCAAGTACCAGGCTGTTTTGATTACAGTGGCCTTGTAGTATAGTTTGATATTAGATATTGTGATACCATCAACTTGATTCTTCTTTCTCAAGATTACTGAGGCCATTCTGGGTCTTTTTATGGTTCCATATAAATTTTTGGAATATTATTCTAGACCTGTAAAATATGCCATTGGTATTTTAATAGGAATTGTGTTGAATCTATAGATTGCTTTGGATAGTATGGACACTTTAATGATGTTAATTCTTCCAATCTATCAACATGGTATATGCTTCCATATTTGTATCTTCCTCAATTATTTTTCTTTAATGTCTTATAGTTTTCTGAATATAGGTCTTTTACCTCCTTGGTTAAATTTATTTCTAGGTACCTTAAAAAATGAGCATCTTTCAGCACATGAAAAGATGGATGTTCAACCTCACTGATCATCAGAGAAACACAAACAAACACTTGAGAATCCACCCCATATCCTTCAAGTTGGCAAAACTAAAAATTCTGATGATGATAAATGCTAGCTAGGAGATAACACAGAAGGAATTCCAACCCACTGCTGGTCAGGACTGTGGATTGTTATAAACAGGAGAGTGATTTGTTATTTCTGATAAAGAGAAAAATACTCTTGCTGGTGACCCAGCAAATCTACGTCCAGAAACTTGTGAGCAGAGGCTAATGAGGTAACAGTACAAGATATTTATCACATCACTGTGATGAAATGAACCATTGAAAACAGACTTGATATACTTCAGCAGAAGAATGGATAATTTGTGACAGCATCCACCTTTGTTTCATTTATTCTTTCATTCATCTTTCATTCAACAAATTTTCATGAGTTCTTATTAATGGAATCACCTGGGAAGTTTGTGAAAAAGACAGAATTCTCAACCCTGTCCTCACAGTCCAAGCCTGACTGTGGGAAGGGGTCTAAGGAGGGGGCTTTTGTCTTGGAGTCACTTTGTACCTGATCATTCATCCTGACATTATAATTCAAGCTGGATTACAAATCTAGATGGGCCTCATGGGCCCCTGGTTACTCATCACTTAGTAAGTAAAGAGTTCTGGAAAAGCAGGATGGGACCCAGGGCAGTATTTTCCCTCTACAGAACTCAGTCTGTTCGTGTATAATGAGGAACCCAAAGTAGAGGAAGGCTCAATGTTTCCCTCTGTTTCTCATTTCCTTTGTTTTTTCCCTGGAGGGACGCATCACTTAGTAAGTAGGCAGTTTTCTAAAGGAGCCCACAGCACCAGCTCTGCATACAGCAGCCCATAAAATCACCAGCACTCCCTTAATCAGAGCACTCTGTTAATGAACAGGCATCTCTGGCTCCTTAAGTTCTTAGTGGTCCCTGCACAATCCTAAGGCATCTTCATCAGGGAAGCACTGAGTTATGTTTAGAGACAATTTTCCAATGAATAGAGATAATGGGATTCTAATGGCTTGAAAAAGTCCATACAGGCATGGTAGATATGATTAACTATAAAACTCAGGATATCTGATTAATTATTTGACCGTTGTTAAACTAGGTAGGGTTCAGGCAAAGGCTGGCCAAATTCCCTACATATACTTAACTTTCCTGTCTCTGTGGACAAAGAAAAATAGTATTGACCAAAGGTTCAAATAAAACCTTGAGTCCATGCCATCTCTTTTTTCACGAATCTTGGTCATGATGAAGGCAGTAATCTGACCTAGAATCTTAAACTTTGGGCCATTTTTGAATTTTGAATTGAGTCATTAAGTGCTGCTAAGGTACAGGATGGAGTAGGGTAGCTTTCTCAGCTCCAAGGCAAATTCAGTTTACAAGGATCTGTGGGTAGATATGTGTCCAAGCAGAAGATCACAAGATGTCCTTATTCTGGTCTGTTTGCCCTGAGATCTATTCCCTACCCTTTCCCCCTTTAAGCCCCCCTCCCTTTCTGCTCTCTTCCTTAAGGTGTGGTGCCCCAGGCTGCAGGGGTTTCTCAGACTCTCCTCCCAGCCTGGATTCAGCCAGTGAGGGTGCCCTCAGGAGTCTGGAAGGAAGTGAGAAGACAGGTATTTCTTTCCTCTGCAGCCACGACATTTCTTCCATGGCTCCAGGTCCCTCCAGACAGTCCCATCAGGAACTCTGGTAGCATACTTTCTCCTTTTCTCTCTTCATTCTAGTGACTTTCTGCTCTTCCTAACTTGTTAATTGCCTGTTGTCCTCTCTTTAGCTTTGTAACTCTTCCAACACTGGTGTGACCCATTTCCTGCATTCAGTTCTCTCTGTTGAAAACAAGTGAGTTCCTTTCTGCTTTCTTGGTTAGACTCCAACTGATACAGAGGTAACTGACCTCCACTTTCCAGCCCAATCAATACTCGAACACTTTGTCTTCCATACTGACTAAGCAGTTTGCTTTTTGTAAAGCCTGTTCATCTCACTTAAACCCACAGTAATCCCTGCGACATAGCATGGCAGGTATTACCATTTTCATTTTACAGAAGGGAAAACAGATCTAGAGATGCTAAAATGATATGCCAAAGTTGCACAGCTAGTGAACTACAGACCAAAAGCTAGAATACAGGTGTTCTGTGGTTGGTGCTAATTTTCCTATGGCATCCCTGTCCTACTCTCTCTTCCCAACCTCACCACCAGAAGACATTCTTTATGGGTCAAAATAAGGATTCATTTGGGTCTCATTTGCACTTGATGAAAAGGTGCTATAACTATGCAAATTGTACACCCAAAGGGGTTGAGGGAGTATTCATTTCTATTTTGGGCCTTAGAAGAATATTTTGCATTTACATCAACCAGGCTTTGTCTGCATCCTGTAAATCCTAGTGATAAATCCTAAAAGTGTTTCTCGAAGTCAGCATTACATGAGGGGAGTCAGGGATGTGTGTGTGGCATTTCTGGTAAAAACTCGGATTCCTGAGCCCCACCCCTACCTACGGAAATAGAAACTCTGGGGAATGGATACTAGAAAGGTGTATTTTAAACTAGCATTCCAGATGATTCTTATGAAAGGTAAATTTTGAGGGCCACTGTTCCATGAGATAGAGAAAAGTAGTCAGTGTCCACAGAGAAGGAGGGGTATCAGCAAGGTGATAAGAGGGCTGCTTTCTGGCCAATCAGCTACATGTCCAGGCCCTCAAGTTTCCATCCCCATACGAGGTACCGCTTATGACACCCTATTAGGAGTCAGGCTTAGTTCCAGACACTGCATGTGTGTGGTTCCATTTACCCCACACAGCAACCCTACAAGTGCTATAATTTCCATTTTACACATGAGAAATCTGAGGCACAGATTAAATAAGTGCCGCTGGGTAACCCAACTATGACCCAAATTCCAATCAAGTTCTGCTTGACTACAAAGCTGGGCTTTTGTCCGTCCACGTCACCCATCCCAGAATGGAACACACTACAACTCCAAACAATCACGGGGATAATTATGTTCTGAGGTGGCTCTGTGGGGTGCGTTCTATTCCAAAGGTCTGTGTGGTTTTTTTTTTCTGCTTGTTCCTAAACAAGATGCTAGTGAGCTGCAAAGGGGGCAGGTGAATGGCGACCACCTCCCCTTTTAAACCTCCTGGTGACAGGAAGGGATCTTGGCAGGTGAGGCTCCCAGTGGTTCCTTGATTGTCCTTCTCCATTTCCCCCTGGGGCTCTTGGAAGCTTTTCTGCATTGAACTTGGTTCAGAAGCTTTTGGTTTCACCCCAAACCAGTAGGAACCAATCAGAAAACCTGACGCAGCAGATGTCTGCATTAATCCATCCAGAGAGGCCCCAAGGGAAGAAGCCCAACTGGTGTTGTTATCACAAATGTTTAAAAAGCTAATAACATGAATGGGCAGGTGTGCAAGCACATCATGCTTGACATCTGGATGATCTTGCATCATCTGAGCTGCCTTTTCTTTTTTCAAGTACATTGCCATACATGTCTGGTCACCATTCTTGTTGACACTGCTGTTTCGATCAGCAAGGCTAATGAAACCTCCAGATAGAGATTCAGTGAGGCAGGGCAGGCGTGGGGGATTCTCACATCAGGATGGTCATCCAAAGGGTGCAGAGAGGGCTGCTGCCCTGTAGGAAACTGCTGGTGCTCCCCTACATCTTCAGTGTTCTCTCTTCATTCTTCCCGACCTGCCTCATTTGCTTTTATATACACCTCTCAGTAGATATTTGTCATATGTAGGGCACTGCCTTGACTATCTTTAGAAGGCAAAGGCCTTAGTTTAAATCCCAGGTCTATCACTCACTACTTGTGTCCTTGGATATGTTCAATAACCTCTCTGAGTCTCAGTCCACTCATCAGTAAATTGGAGACAATAATAAATCTTAGACTCTCAGAACTGCTGAAGGAAAACAACATTTAAAAAATTTTTTATATAAAGCATTTTTCACAGCATTTAGCTCAATAAATATTTCTTAAGTGCTTACTGTGTACGAGACCTTCTTCGAGACCCTGGAGATAATTGTGGTGAATAAAACAAATAGTTCCTGCCCTCAAAGAACTTATAAACTACCACTGGAAACCGACAACCAACAAATAGATACATTTACAATATATTGTCATTTAGTGATAAGTGCTGTGAAGCAAAATAAAGCAGGGTGAGGGGATAGAGGATGTCAGAAGAGAGAGAAAATGCAGTTATTGATAAGGTGGTCAGAGGAGATCTCTCTGCACAAGTACATTTACGAGATGAGGAAATAAGAGGGATAGATGTCTGGAGCAAGAGCATTTGGACAAAAGAAGAGCAAGTGCAAAGACCCTGAGTCTGGAGCATGTTTCCTTATTTAGGGAACAGCATAGAAGCCAGTATGGCTTGAACCCAGTACGCCATGGGGAAAATTAGTTGAGGCTAGGGAAGAAGCCAAAAAGCAAAAATAAGTGAAGTGCAGGTAGGTAGGTAGGTAAGTAGGCAGGTAGGTAGGCAGGTAAATAGGTAACACTAAACTCATTCATTTATTTATAATATCTTCATATCTTGAGTAGACATTTCCTAGGTGCTATGACAGATACAATGATGAACAAGGCAGAGAATTTATCATTGATGAACCTTGAACTATTAGTCTGGTAGGAGAGAAAAATATCTAAATAATGAGATAAGAAAATAATAGATGTTATAAAAGAAATGTGGTGAATAATACAGCAGCATAAAAGAGAGAGACTTTGTCTCTCATTGTCACTCCTACCACCAGAAACTTGGAAAGATTAATGAAGGATATGATATTTACATAAAGACTACAAAACAATACTTACCATGCTCAGAGATAAAAACTTAAAACATTTCAGAAGTCCACTGTAATAAAATTATTATAAATTTAAAGAAAGAATCAAATAGAAATTCTAGAATTTTCAATATTTAAAAACCCAGTAACCAAAGTGAAAAATTCAACATATGGGTTTAATAACAAATTCAACACAAGTGGAAGAAGAATTAGTGAAGTGAAAGATAAGTTAGAAGAAATTACCCAGAATGAAAGAGAGAGAGACAAAATGGTGGAAAATAAAAATATAAAAAGAATACAAGGAGTAGGTTTAATATATTTTTTAGGATTCTTAGAAAGAGAAGTTATTTAAAAACAGCAAAACAATATATCAAAAATATAAGAGAAAGTAAAAAAGATAAGAACACAAAAACAGAAAAATTACAATAGGTTGTATTAGAAAGGTCAGATTTTGATTTTTTCTGGTTTCATTGAGATATAATTGACATACATCACTGTATAAGGTATATAGCATGATGGTTTGATTTATATCATGTAAAATGTTTACAATATTGTGAAGTGATTACTACAATAGATTCATTAAATATCCCTTATCTTATATACATACAATTAACAACAACAAAAAAAACCTTCTCCTTGTAATGAGCACTCTTAGGATCTATCCTCATAACAACTTTCCTATGCATCATATATATCAAAATTTGGTTTATTGAAATGACTACTAAAAATTTATCAAACTCTGCCAAGCCAGGTCAAGACAATAAAGGGGGAAGGCACAAATAATTAATGTCAGTGTTGAAAAAGAGAACGTAACTACGTATGTTGTAGATATCAGCAAAATAATAATGCTATTTATTTTTAATAAATTTGAGCATTTACATGAAATAGATAAATCCCTAGAATAATACTACTTACCAAAACTAACAAAAGAAGAGTAAAAATCTGAATAATCCTACAGCTATTAAAACAATTGATTTTTAATCAAAAACGAACTTTTCACCTATAAAAAAAGTCTTTGATGGCTTCAAGCAAATTTTATAAAATATTTAAAGAAAACATAATGTCAACCTTACACAAACTCTTCCAGAAAATAAAAAAGTTAATAAACGCTCTATTTTATCTTGTAAGGGTAGAGTGAGTAATCTTGACACCAAAATCCAACAAGAACAGTATGGGAAAGTAAATTACAGGCCAATCTTATTTATGAACATGGGTAAGAAATCCTAAAGAAAATATTGACAAGCAAAAGCCAGCAATACATAAAAAGAAAACACATCATGTCCAAATTTGGCTTATTCCAGATTGCAAGTGTAAATGCTGCTGTAACATCAGAAAATCAGCGTAATTTGCCACCTTATCAGATCAAAGTGGGAAAAAATCATGTAGTCATCTCAATACATGCACAGAAATAGCATTTGCTAAAATTCAACTATCCCCTATTAAAATCTTAAAAACTAGAAAGAACTATGCACTGAAGTAATCTGGTAAAGATTACATACAATGAGACCTATAACAACTGAGATATTTAAGAAGGGATGCTTTGAAGATGTTCCCTTTGAGGCTGTGAACAGAACAAGAACATCTATCATGACAGTGTCCTGGAAATCCCCTGTGGGTAAGGCAAGAAAAAGATATAAAAGGCACTGAGGATCATAAAGGAATAAATTAAACTGTCTTTATTTATGGGTTATATTACTATCTACATAGAAAATCTATGGGTATCTGTAGATACCTTTTAGAATTTAATACAGTTTTATAAGGTTGCTGGATATAAAGTCAATACAGAAATTTGAGTTAAATTTCTATATACAACCACAAAATTTTATAAAATAAAAAATTAAGGATAACGTTTACACTAGCTTTAGAAAGAAGTCAAAAACCTAGAGGACAGACTAACAAAAGCTGTGCAAAACATTATAAAACATTATTGAGAAAAATTTAAAATGTGAACTAAAGGAGAGAAATTCTATGTTAATGAATTGCAACACTCAATATTTTAAATGTCAATTTTCCCTAAATTGAGTTACAGATTCAATAATAGTCCCAACAAGATTTTTAAAGAACTTAACAAACATGTTTTAAAATTTATATGGAATTTCTAAGGCCCAAGGACCTTCTTGAAGAGGAAACACAAGGTTGGGAGACTTGGTCTACCAGGGGTTGAGTCTTACTAGAGAAGCAGAGTAATTAAGACTGTTGTTTTCATCCGAGGATATAAATGGAGGTGGATGTTTTCCAATATCTGGGTGTCTACCCTTCTAGGCTCATGACAGACTAGCACCACACAGCCCTTTGCCGGTGACTATACCAGTAATGTTCTGACTGGTTCTGGCGAATGAGCTAGAAGAGGAAGTGAAGTGAAGGGCAGGAGACTTTTCATGCTGAGTCAATGAGAATCTCATGGCTGATTTTCCGGTATCTCTACGCTGCATGGAGAGTGATCCCAATGAGGCAGACACTGATGTAAGACAGTTTCCCTGACATATCTTCTGCATCACCAGTGCTAGTAAAGTGGAAAAACTTTATTACATTAAGCCATAAGATGTTGGGGTTATTTGTTACCTAAAACAAAGCATATCCAATCCTATATTACCCAACATACAGACAAACCAATAGAACACAAAGGTACACACAGAGAGAGCCATCCATGTGCAGAGAATTGATTTTTCAACAAAAAGTAAGAAGTAGTTGGGGGGAAAAATATGGTCTCAGTACAACTGGATATCCATTTGGAGCAAGTGCAGGGGGTTGGGTAAAATGTGTCCCTACCTCATACCATACACAGAAATCAATTCTAGGAGGATTGTTAACCTCATTTGAAAGACAACACTCTATAAAGCTTTTAGAAGAAAATATGAAAGAATTTTCAGAAAAAGGTTTTCTAAATGAAAAACAAAAATTATTAACCCTAAATGAAAATATAATTAAATTGTGTTCTATTAAATTTCACATAAAAAGAAGTTTTTCTATTGTTGTTGTTTTTATTTATTTATTTATTTATTTATTCAGAGAAAGGGAAAGGGAAGGAGGAAGAGAGGGAAAGATCACTCTGTGGTTGCCTCTTGAGCACCCCCAACTGAGGACCTGGCCTGCAACCCAGTCATGTGCCCTGACTGGGAATCGAACTGGCGACCTTTTGGTTTGTAGTCTGGCACCCAATCCATTGAGCCACACCAGCCAGGGCAAAAAGAAGTTTTATTTAAAAATGAAATAGCAGAAGTGAATACCTAAATTTTAATAATAGCTATCCTTGGGTGATTATATTATGAACTGAGTTTATTTTCTTAATTCTGTTTAGCTTTTTCCTCAAATATTCTATGATGAATATGGATCTTGTTTATAATAAGAGAGCAAAAAACATTAAGTTGTTAGTTTTCATTTGTATTTATAATCAAGAAGAGGCAATCGAAAAGTTGATGATATAGAATAAGAATTTTCCAAACTTTATTCTTATTTGTTTGTTAACCCAACAGAAAGAAATCCTAACAATGGAGTTGCAGGCAAGATGGCAAGTGGATGGAGGTGGGATTTGATGGTTATTGTGGCCTTTCCTAGAACTCTTTTCCATTTTGCTACTAGAACATCATCAAGACAGCCTAATGTCACATTTTAAAAACCTTTCTGTTGTAGATTCATAGTTTCTATTCCAGGAGGGAAGCGCCCTTGGGAGGTCTCCTTTCTGCTCTTCCATTTCTGGTCTCCTTTCTCTGATAGGATGTATGTTTTGACCTGAGTGTCTTCCATGATATTTATCAGACCTGGAGATGTGAGGCCACTGGCCCTGCCCCAGATGGCTGTCCATCCGGCCGCCCAGTGAGGACACTGGAGCTTCCCTTTTTCTTTGGTCTCACCACTCCAAGCCCTCTGTAAAATCTTTATTAAACACATGTCTGACTCTTGGCAGCCTGAATATAAATTTAAGATGTAAAGCATATGTAAGGATACTTATTTTACTCTTGTTTTTTATAATTTTATTGGCTCTTACTTATTCATTGAACATTTATTGGGCATCAATAATAAGTGCATCAGAGACCATGGCTCCTGATGCCTTGGGAATTCACTACCTAAATTCTGGAGTCAGGCAAAAAATATATAGAGATGTTGTATTATGAAGTTGTACACCTAAAACTTATATAATGTTATTAACCAATGTTACTCCAATCAATTTAATAAAAATTTAATTAATTAATTATTTTATTTTATTTTTTTTAAGAAACAGGAATATAAAGGATGAGGGTCATCCCAGAGACAAATGAGCTGTCAGTGAGGAGACATGGCAGGGCCTTTGGGACAACTGGGCTTTAAGTGGTCATAAAGAAGCATCTGGGATAAGGGCAGGCAGCTAGCTGGAAGAGTGTTGAGAGCTACCATCTTCATCATCATCATTAGCATTTACTGAACACTGACTGTGCTACAGAAAATACACCAGGCACTTTACATGCATGATCTCATTTAATAGTCAGAGCAACCCTGCCTGGGATGTATTATATAACATTATCCCTTTTTCGAAGATGAGGAAATTGAGACTCAGAAGAGGTTAGGTAATTTGCCCAAGGTCCCATCGTTAGAAGGGGGTGGTGTGGAGTCAGGAATCCAAATCTGTCAGACTGGAAATCCTCGTCTCTTCTCTGACAGTAAGTACTGCTCTGGGTGCTGACTGCTATTCATCTACATCTTAAGAAGATATTCCTATTTCACGCTCTTTTGAGGGGAATCAGGAACCTTGATTTTGGAAGATCATTTGTGTCTGGCATCACTTTCTTTAGGACAACTTCCTATATTTGAGACTTTGTCCCCTGTGAGGTGGGGCAGAGTAGTCCCTACAGGAATACCGTCGTAAGGGCAAAATGAGATCATGAACACAAAATTCTTGGTTCAGAGCAAGGCAGAGAGGAAGCTCCCATTATTCTAGCATCCATTATGTTGTTATTCCCTTGCACCCAGGACTGCCAGCCATCCTTACCTATACAGGTAGTGGGAAAAACTTCCAAACACAGATTCTAATTCTTTCCTCGATTCTGATACTGAAAGCTTTCAGGGGCATCTCTCGTCATCCCATGTGTCCATGTTCTGAGCGTCCTGTAGGTGTGGCATTGATGTCACCAGGTCTCTAGGCTCTGAGCTAGCTTACTATCACTGAGCCTTCATGTCACAACAGGAAAACAATAAGATAGTATCTGGTGCTTCAGCAAGAAACTGCAGTAAGTTTCTATATCAGATCTCTATAAATGAAACAGTGCTATGAAATACAATGTGGAAGCTAAGAGTTCAAATCAGGATTTGAAGGCTGGCTCTGCTCTTTCTAGCTATGTGACTTTGGACAAGTTACTTAACCTCTCTGAGTCTTTATAAATAGATGAATAGTAATAACTACTTCACAGGATTACTATATGATATAATGATATCAAGACCTTAACACAGAGCCTGCTCCATAGGAAATACTAAATACATACTCATTATTATTGTTAAATGCAAAACACACACACACACACACACCAACAAGCTCTACTATGAGATTTGTTTTACATGCTAACAGACAATTACTTTAAGATGTTTCTCCCCTACTGCCTTTGAGCAAATTAGTCAGCTGTCGGAGTCTTGTTCTGTGCAACGTGCCCCGGTGTGCATGCGTGCAGGGGCTTGGCAAGCCCCGAGGCCAGCAGCGTAAACAAGGTGTACTGATCAAGCACACAAGAAGAGACATTGGAAAAGCCTGTTTGAAAGTCTTTTTTCCTCCACAGCTTTGGAAAAATTATTCTTTTGCATGTTCAGGGGAGAAAAAGCTGGCAATAACACTTGGCTCCCCACCTCCCACCACAGGACCCTCCCTGCCTCCTCTTGCTTTGGGTTTTAGGAAACATCGCCACCTGGTGGAATGATATTAAAATAACTGGACTGAGCGTGATGGGCTTCTAGTCTCTAAAAAGGTGAAGTGACAGAATACCGTAAAGGAAGAACTGAAAGCGTCCTTAGAGCTTGGATCTAACTTCTTTAAGGAGTAATGGAAGTTCTGTACAGAGATGTTTTGTGAACGTCAATGCTAGAACTCAGCGCCACAGACCCTTTATGTGAGCAATTCAGCCCTCTTCCATCTCTAGAACCCTCTCAACATGTATTCACCCCATCCATTAGCCTAAAATGAATTAATCATCAAGGCTAGCACAGGCATAATCATTTTCACCCTTCATGTTCCCTCTTGCTGTTTATCAACCTCATGGGAGGCAAAAGAGAAAGACCAGAGGAGTTTTCAACTAGCAACTGGCAGAGAGAAGGCACATCAGACACCAGAGGGAAAGAGCATGGATGAATTTGGGAACTGAGAATTCTGTTATGTTTTGTATTTCCAGCTTAGGAGTCAGCGATTGTGATGGCGCTTGATCAGTCAGCTCATCCTCCTAATTCTTTGGGCAACAAAAAGTATATGACCTAACAGCTGGAGATACTTTCATATCTGTTTGGAATATTTGGGTCCTAAAGATAGTAAAGGCAGTGAGTTATGAATAGTAACCCTGACTGTTGATGCAAAGTGTGAAAATCCATCGTTGTGTAAGTGAGCGGTATTATTATAGGCACAGTCATTTCCACCTCTTATATTTGGATATCCCTTGGCTTTAAACTATTTAAAGTTATTTAATCCTTACAAACACCTAGGGTGGAAGTAATTAGTCATTACCAACAAGGAAATGGAGGCTCAGAGAAGTTAAGAAATTTTCCTGGAGTCACACTGACACTGGAAAGAAGGGGAGAAACTTGATATTGAATGTACTGTGGGTGAGGTGGAGTGCGAAGGGCTGCGTGTGACACAGCTCCCCACGGCTTCTGCCCTGGGGAGCAGCAAGACAGCACTCACTCACTGTTTGTTCTTCTAGCCAGAATACTACAGAAGCACCATGTCACTGTGGCTACCACATTCTAGTCTTATTTGCTTGACTGTCGAACACCCTGGAAAGTCATATGATGGACATTTGCATTGAAAACTGATGTGGAGAAATTTTGCCAAATATTACAACGTTTTCTCTGAGAAAGAGTGGCTTAGCGGAAGTGGTTCCCTGTGCAGAGGCCGCTAGCCTGGGTCCACGAGACTGTTAAGAGGGCCTTTGTCCATTCACTCCCTAAACCATTTCAAGTAACCCAGTTATAAATGCCCTGACAAGGAGGATGCTTTGTGCCTTCTCATTTTATAAATACAGGATCTCTTTTGCTGGGTCCTCACCTATAAACATTGGGGCCAAAACCCACTTCTCTTCTGTATCTAGTCTCCCTCTGTAAGTGGGGTAATCCAGGCTCATGTCTTCAAAAGCTATCTACCTACGATGATTGCCAAATGTATACACCCACAACCCAGCCTCTCCCTCTGCATTTCAGACTCATATACACAGCTGTCTACTCAACACTTCAACATCTTAGGCATCAGAACTAGCATGTCTACATCAAAACTCTTGGTTTTCCCCAAACACTACAAATCAGCAAACACTGCAAATCAAACACTACAGATCAAGGCTTGATTTATTGTTTTGTTGACTTGGGGTTGGCAAACTTTATTCTGTAAAGGCCAGATGATAAATATTTTCAGCTTTGCGTCTGTACAATCTGTGTCTAACCCTCTCACCTCTGCAGTTGTGTGAAAATAGCCATCGGCAATGTGGAAAACCAATGGGCAGGCTCTGTGCCAATAAACTTCACTTACAAAAACAGGTGGGGGAAACAGATTTGGCCTACAGACCATAGTTTACTGATCCCTGGTCAAGACTTTTTAAACAGCGGTGGAGAAATGTTAATAATACCAATTAAATTTTAAAATGTGTCCATAACCAATATGTTGTGAATAGCACAAACGACTGAGCACAAAAAATTCTGATATTCGAAAACTGTCTAATTCAGCAAACTTGCTCATGTTATTGACAAATGATGGAAGGCCCAACACACGGCTTTGTTGTTTCACTTTTTTCTTACTTATTAACATAAAGGGAAATATCAATTTAAATTCATGTGAGAAACTACACTTGTTTGTGGACTGAAATAATACATTGGCTACACTCTGTATGCAAGAGCCCAGAGCAAAAGTCAACAAAAGCATTCTGTGAGAATCCATTGGCTATAAGGAATTTACAATAAAGAATATTGTATCATTTGGAGTTATCTATAAATTATGTTTATACATTATTTATGTGAAATACAGTACTTACCTGAACACCACTTTCTTTATGTACTTCAAACTATTTTGTTAAGGAATGGACCAGGGAATACAGATTTTTTTAACCTTTGGGAGCAAATAATGGGCCATAAGCAACAATTGTTCTTCCACCCCCACCCCACCCCATTCACCCCAGCCCTGTCTGTATGGCAGCTCAGAGAAGGTCCCCAATGAATACAGCCCAAGTTCCCAAGACTGTCCCTGGTCTAGACACCATGAGATCTGCATCCCTTTTCAAACTGAACCTCCAAGTTTCCATTGGAGACACACATGCTCAAGTCCTTACCTACCCCTCCTGGAGATAAATCCTATTTCAAACCAAATTTGGGTATGTGGTCTAACAATGGTTGTTACATATGGAAACTATGAATGGCAGGAAATTTAGGTCATATGGTCATATTCTCCAACTGTGTAGATCCTCTCCCTGTAACCAAGAAGTAAATTAATGAGAAAGTTTTAAAACATTGACCAATAAAATTCATGAAGATCAATTATTTAGGAGATTATTTGGACTGAAAAAAAATAATAAAATAATTTCAAATGTGTTACTATTGTTCCTGAGAAATGCAATGTCTGGCCAGGACAGGGAATCAGGCCAGTCTGAGAGTGGTGTTATTTTAAGTCTATTTAGGAAAAATGCCACCTAGTTCCGAGACTATTAAAGGTATTGCTGGGGATGGCGTAATCAAGTGGTCAAGAACTGTAGCCCCAGAATTAGCAAGAACTGGATAAGAATTCTGGAGCTTCTATAACTTCCTCATGTTTGATTTTGGTTTGAGACCCTGTTTACATCCCTATTGACTTTACTAGGCTGTGTACTCTTCAAGGCAGTGACTACGTTTGCTTCTTGTATCCCGAATAACTGACATATTAGAGCATAATGTAGGTGCTCTGTTATTGCACAGGGAAAAAAGATTCCTTGTAATTGTTGCATCGTAACTTTGCATCCCCAGCCACTGCACTGGGAGAGAAAATGTGCAGGGGCCCTGCTTAATCTTGCACAGAGAAAGAAGCAGCTTTTGTGTGAGCTTAGTCTCTGCCAGAGCTGGCTTCAGACCCCGGCTCGGCTCCATGTGACCTTCAGCAGGCCCTCTTGCCAAATGCCTCCTGGGTCCCTTCAACCTCCCTTACGCAGGCAGCTGTCACCTCGGTTGTGATGTCTGAAGCAGCCTTCTCTCGGCTTTCCCCGTGTCCCCTCTCGTCCCCTCCCGGGAGTGCCCCCACAACAACCATAATGAGTTTTTATAAAATAAATCTCGCCATTTCATTCCATGGCTTCCCCATGTTCTCAAAGATAATGCACAGGTTCCTGAACAGAGCACACAAAACCTCCTCATGGTCTCCCTGGCCTGTTCCCATCAAGCTTTCTGCCTCACGCTCTGCTCTGGTCACATTTGCCTTTCAGTTCTCGCTAATGAAAAGTCCCTTCTTGCCTCTGAGTCTTTGTGCTCTTCTGCCCTCTCTCCCTTCCTTACACCTCATTTCACCCGGCTGAATCTTACTAATCTTACTGGCCCCATGCAGTGCCCTTGGAAATCTGTCTCTGATTCCCCAGACCAGGACACAGCAGATCACACTTCTTTTTCATGACACTTGTCTTAAATACACTTAATAAACTATTTATAAAATTATGTGTTTAATGTCTGTTGCCTTTGACTAAACTAGACACTTCAAGAGGCCAGGGACTTGTGTGTCTGCCCCCTACAGAATCCTCAGCCCCTAGCGTACAGTAGGTGCTCAGTAAATGGGTTGAATGAATAGCTAAAGAAGCTTCATTCTCTGAAACTGTTTCCTCATTTACAAATGGCAATAATGCCCCCTTCACAGGATTGCCATGAGAATTGAATCAGGTAACCCATGTTAAAGCCATAACATGGAATCATATGCACAGTAGTCACTTAACAAATGTTTGTTGAGTGACTATATGCACTGCAGCCTCTAAAATGGCACCTCTTTAAATGGGTCTAGTATGAAGACTAGACTGGTAATTAGCACCTGTGAGGGTTTCTTTATTAGCTGATTAATGCAATATAAACCTTGGGTGTTGAGGTTAAGGTATTATTAAGATAGTGCTGTTGATTGGCACTTGTCAGGCATGGGCAGTGGCCTCGTGCCAGATGAGGACATGCAGTATGGTTGTCCTGGAGATGGGTTCACCACGAGCTAAGGAGACGGGCAGAAGGGAGGTTATCTATGGTTGAGAAGTGCAAGGGAATCCCCGTGTACGCATAAAAGCACAATGATGCTTCTAGGCTGGTGACTCCAAAACTCAGTCCAGGGCTCAATTTATCTCTTGTTCTTAATTAAGATGTTCATAGATCGTGAGTCAGTCAAAGCAAGGGAATAAACGCAAGAGACAGAAAGACATGGGATCTATCATACAGTTGATCCGAAACAGAAACTGAGAGGCTCAAACTCCTGGGAAAATGAAGGAGAGATTGGAAAACCCAGGAAGACAGGGGAGTAGCCAGCAGGAAGGGCCACCTGAGCAGGGCAGGTGATTCTGGGAGAGATGGCCATACAGGAAAAAAAAGATACAGCTGCTAGACTACTTGCCAGGAGGATTGTATTGAGAGAGGATTTGGAGGGAAAATGAGGATAGGTATTAAAAAAACAAAATGAAGGAAAAATGAGGTCGCTGTGAAAGCCGAGGGGAGGTGGAGGTGAGAAAGGAGGATGAGGAGGAGTAAAAGAAAGAATATAGACTCCTGACAAGTTATGTGGCTCAGCTGTGGGCATGATTTGTGTGGTGGTTATGTAAACACGGGCCTCTGGCTTACCCAGAGGATGGGGAAGGGGCATTATTAGTGCATAAGTGGTAAGAGTGGGCAAGAGCGAGGAGGGCACTTTAAGTGATATTAGCCCTCATTTTTAATGGCAAAATTCAACAAACTCAATAAAATAAATAAGAGAAGGCATTTAAGCATGTTTTTGAGAAATATGGAAATAAAGACCCAGAACAGCACCTGAAAGAATTAAGAGGACAGAGCCGGGAAGAAAGGGAGTTCATGCTACTGTTGGGCCTTCTAAGCCTGCAGCACCATTTGACTGTTTAAATTGCGAACATGCATAAATAAATAACAATGCACTGAAAGTAACAAAGGATGAGAAGTGGCAAACGGTGTTTGAGTGATTTTTCTTTTTATTTTTCTGTATTTCTCAAAATTTTTTAATGTCTACATTTACATTTCATACAAAAGGAAAATAAAATCAACTTTTGAAACCTAAAGAAGAATATCAGGATTGAAGGAGAAGAGAAATCAGAAAGCATGGCTTGGAGAGAATTTGTAGAAGGGGAGAGGTTTCCATGGTGATGGATCTGGTGATGAGGGCTATCATTGGTCCACAGGAACCCTTCCTTCCTCCACATCCCTGCCCACCAGCACCCCTCCCCAAATCACTTTAGCATCCAAGTCCCCCATTTACAGGGCCCCAGGGGCTCCCTGAGCCACCTCCTCACTGTGTCCCAGCGCTGAGTCAGTGGGTATCAACAGGAGTCACAGACCACTGTACGCCTGTGTCATTCCCTTTACAGCACCCAGCTCAGGGCATGGGTAATTAGGCACTAAAAATACTTAATGAAGGTGCAAAGGAAAGGTAGTAAAACTGCAAGGTTAAGCACATGAGTTGTTGAGTCTTCTAGACGGGCTTTGAATCCTAGTTCCACACCTACGAGCTATTGGCTGCAGGACCCTGGGCAAGGCACTTCCCTCTCTGGGTTTACTCATCTGTAAAAGAGGAGAGTAAGAGCCTCCATCACCAGACTGTTGTGAAGATTCATTGACATAATGCAGAGTGTCTGGCACATAATAAATGTCCAATAAATGCCAACAATCTTAATTATCTGCCCTCATTTGTGGTACAAATACAGAGAAGTCACCACACCAGCCAGGCAACAGCCTGACACTCATTCTTACCTTTGTTTAAAAAATAAGCTTTGTGACAGCCCTTGCTCATGTGCCCATCAAAAGGATATAGTCAATCCCATCAGAGTCACAAAAAGAAATGTCTTTCTCTTCCCTGGCCTGGGGTCTCTCAGCCAGCTAAGAAAACACCCAAAAGGGTGCTTGGGAAGGCAATCCCAAATTGTTTAGAATAGCATGACTGTTTGATTATTAGATGATTATGTTTTAGCCCCAAGAATATTGAGAATTAAATATAGACCTGGTGAAGTATTTTAAACCCATAGAATAATATTTTGTGTTAAAGAATAATTTGTGTATAGTTAGGACTCTAAGAATGTATAATCTCACTATATGGAATCACATACTCCATTCCCTGGTAATTTTGAGACATGGGCAACACACCGGTTGGGAAATTGATATGGAGAGATAAGTACATAATGTTAAATGTCACAGCTCATTTTCAGAATATCCTGGGCGGATCCAAAGTGGTCTATAGAAAAAAATAAAAATAAAAGATTATGAGGTGCTGCCGTGTTGAAATTTGCTAAAGAAATTAATTCCCTCGGCCTGCGAGCCAAGTGTCACTGGTTTGATTCCCAGTCAGGGCACATGACTAGGTTGCACGTCGGGTCCCCAGTTGGGGGCGCGAGTGAGAGGCAACCACACCATAATGGTTCTCTCCCTCTCTTTCTCCTTTCCCCTCTCTCTAAAAATAAAATAAATAAACAAACAAGTAAATAAATTTTTTTTTTTAATTAACTCCCAAATCACTATCTTCTAGGACAAATGAGTTTGGGTGCTTATGCTGAAGAATCAACCTCAGACTCTTAAATTTCTTTAAAATATAAAACCCAAACCACTCTTGGAGAATGTGGAGCATACTTTTCTAAAGCTCAGAAGACAAGATTAATGGGAAAAACCCAGGTCTCCAGACAAAGAGCTTAAGGCAAATTTTTAAAAAGATTTTATTCATTTATTTATTTTAGAGAGAAGAAAAGGGAGGGAGAAAGGAAGAGAAACATCAATGTGAGAAAGAAATATCAATTGGTTGCCCTTCATATATGCACTAACCAGGGACCAAACCTGTAACCCAGGCATGTGCCCTAACCAGGAACTGAACCGGTGAACTTTCGCTTTGTGGAATGACGCCCAACCAACTGAGCCACACCGGTCAGGGTGGAAAATTTTAATTTTAATTCAGCCTTACCTTTAGGCACCACTGGACACAACACTAACCTTCCTTCATTCTAATTTTGAAAAGGAGAAAGCTTTCCTGGGATCCCACACCCATGAGGACGCAGCCCTCCCCAGGAGGCCTCTGACACCATTGGGAAATGGAGGCTGCAGACCTGAGTGGCTGATTTCCTGAACAAGTCATTCCAGGTGCTCCTGCTTGACTAGGTTTGGGGATTCGCCCTAAGTTTGCAAAAGTATATGAGCTTGCTCCCTACAACACCTGCCCTCTCTCACGACAGGAAAGACATGGGTCATATCTTGCCTGAGGACACAGACAGCCACACTGCAGGTTTCTACCACTCTGCCCATGGTCCTCAGTGTCTGAGAGACAGGCCCCTTGACATGAGGACCAAAGAGCCACTGGCATGCATGGCCATGAGGTGCACAGAGCTTTGGTCTATCTGCCAGGCCTGTGTTCAGGCAAGCACAGCACCAGGCTGTAGAGAAAGACAGAGACACAGGAACACAACGGGAGGGTGCAGCAGCAAAGCAGATCAGCAAGAGAGGCCAGGAAGGGAGACATGGCCAAACGAGTTCGTCAGCATATTTGTCAGGTGGCTAAGGGGCGGGTTCTCAGGAAAGACAAGTACAAGTTTGATGATGTAGTTCCGGTAGGGACTGACTTCCCCTTCTGATCATATTCGTCAGCCCCATTGTGATCATCCCTGTCACCGTCATCAAACCGTCACCATTATCATCAGTACAAATAAAACTGAGTGAGTGATATGTACACTGTGCTATTGATCACGCCCAATATGACCAATATTGTAACTGTCATCTCAGGATCTCCATCATCAGCACCACAACACTTGAATAAGTGCCAATGCATGCATTATGCTGTGGTACTCCATAAAAATCAATAAAAACCCAGACCCAGTCCAGCCCTCTAGTACTGTATTATTATCATCATCATTATTATTATTAATTGAAATGGATCAAATGCTTACCATGTACCAGGCACTGCATAAGGATTAAACCTTATAAAACCCTGTAAGGTAAGAACATCCTCATGTGACAGATAAGAACAGAGATTCAAAGAGGTTAAGTGATGTGTCTAAGATTACACAGCTAAGGAGTGATGGAGCATGGATTTGAACCCAGACTGCCTGCCTTTATGGCTGCACTTCAGTGTGAGGTTTATTGCCTCTCACTGCCTTCCCTGGTGGTTTTCAAGTTGGGGTGCTTATCATTTCACCCTCCAGTTTCTATTTTATGTTTTATAATAAACTTAATTTACCACCATAATAGGGTTTATATACAATTTATAAGTAAGTAATTCACAATATGGATATACAATAATTCATAATATGAATTAATGATAGACATGTGCAGTCACAAAAGCTTGGAGACCATCCATCCAGACAAGACTAACATGGCTAACCACTTAGTCAGGGAAGTGGAAAATTAAATCAATCAGATCTGAGCTTACTTCTAGGGAAATACATTCAACATGTATAATTCTGAATCATGGTAATAATTGTGTTCTTCGGAATTAAATTCTTGATTTCAACAAGTGACTAAAAACTATAACATATTCTTCATAATGGCCACTCTTTAATGAATTACAAACACACCTATATTAGAAACAATAAACATAGATTAGTTGTCTAATAAATATTTTAATTAAAGAAATATAATTTCATCCCTTTCTGAGTCTTCTGTGACAATGTCTCAAATTTTTCTTCATTTAAAAAGTGCCCTGGCTGGTGTGACTCAGTGGATTGAGCGCTGGCCTGTGAATCAAAGGGTCGCTGATTCAATTCCCAGTCAGGGCAAAGGCCTAGGAATGCAGGCCATGTCCTAGTTGGGGGCGCGCGAGAGGCAACCACACAGTGATATTTCTCTCCCTCCTCTCTTTCTCCCTCTCTCTAAAAATAAATAAATAAAATCCTTTTTAAAAATGTAGGTGTATGTATTTTCAAAGGTAATGCTTATCTTTTAGAGATATGTAACACAATACTTAGGTGTGAAATGACATCTGGAGTCAGGAAGTGGGTGAGGAATCAGCAGAGGCAGAATTGGCCAAGCATTGATCATTACTGAGGCTTGAAGATGGAACTATATTAGTTTTTCCACCAACTTCTATGTATGCTTTAGTTCCGTAATAGTTAACATATAAAAAAGAAAAAAGTTACTTGATTTTTTCTTTTGAGCACTGTCAGAACTGACACCTCAGTTGACAAAGAAAAAAAATGATTAAATGTGGAGTCCATAGAAATGACTGTGCTCCCTTTCATTCATGAAATCATGACTTTGTCCAGTAAATGTGCATTCATTTGTTTGCTCTTGTATTAGAATCAATCTCACATGAGAAATACAATTAAGCGGAGGGGAAATGGATCTGATTTTTTTTTTTTTTTTATCATTGCATATAACAGCAGGGAACAACTCGTGCATCACTGAAATAAATGTCTTTTGAAAACATCTTTCAGCTGATATTACTGGTGAAGGTAACAATCATAGAACTTTCCACACACAGGTGGTCCTCAAGGGCCAGACCATTGGCTTAGAATCTGGTTGGAATCTCGGTGTCCTCGGCCAGAGAGGTATGAAGCAGTATGAAGGACCCCAGACAACATCTCAAGGGAGACACAGTGAGAGGAACAAGAACCAACAGATGATGGTAAGTGCTCTGCCATTGGAATTAAACCACAGAACTGTCCACCCACATAGTTACCAAATAATGCAGAGAAGGCAGGAAATGGTAGCGTTCACCATGGCCCATAGCTACTGAAAAACCAGGAAATCTCTCCCGAAGAAACATCCACCTGTTGGCCATACTGTTGCTCCAAGAAACCAGAGCCACCCCTGCCAACTGGCCTCTGGCAAGAGTCCTCCCAGAGCTCAGCCTCTGAGCTTCCTTCAGTCCTTTGTGTTCTGAGTAAGAGTTTCCACACAGAGAGCTCAATTCCAATTACACCCCAAGATAGTATCAAAATGATAGGTAAAAATAGGCCCGGCTTTCTGGCGGGGCAGCCAGAGCACACAGTGCCGCAGGGAGAAACGGGCTGATTGGGATCTCTCGCAGCTGTGACGTCTTCTTGGAGAGCAGCTGAGGGCAGCAGGAGCAGTGTCATCAGATGGTGGAAACAAGCACGCAAAATAGAACCAGAGGCATGGAAACAAGGAACAGGCTGACAGTGACTAGAGGGGGATACGGGTGGAGAAAAGGGCAAGGGTCTAGTCAAGGAACACGTGTGAATGACCCATGGACATGGACAACAGGATGGGGGCTGACTGTGAGGTCAGGGCAGGGAGGTGGAGCAGTGGAGAGCAGAGGGGGAAATGGGGACAACTGTAATAGAACAATAACATATTCAATAGAAAAAGAAAGAAAGCACTGGGGAGATGCACAGGAGTGCTCGTTGCAACATGGGCTTTCCTGGGAAGGGAGAGGATGAGTCCACATCTCCCCGACACTTGGGGTGGAACAGAAGAGAGGTATGGATGAGCCAGGCAGATGAGAGAAAGCTGAAGTCATTGGGTCCAACTGGGGGCTGTACAGTGGCAGAGGTCTGCGGTCACAAAAACTCAGGTGGGAGAGGTTTAAAAGGTCACTAGTGTCAACCCCTGTCCTGGTGGAGGAACCAAGGCGTGGCTTGGGAACATGACTTTAGGCCCTCTATAACCTTCACAGGAAACATCCAGGTCACCCCCATAAACACACAATCTAAAGAAAAAACAAGATTTGCGCTGCACGTGCTGCTTCAAGAAAAACTCTTGTCACCCCTGATAAACAAATCAGCCTCCCCAGCCTCTCCTCTACAGGAATTTTGGAAGCACTCCTGCCCTTCCCACCCTCCAAGTGTCAGTGTTTAAATCAGCCCTACAAGTAGTCAGCATCTTAGAGACTAGGACCTCACAGCTCTGGAAAAAAGCCCACACCAGCTGTAAGCAGCACCATCTGAAAATTCTCCCCTACCCATTTGGTAATAGAGATCATACACCTGAAAAAGATTCTTATTCCATTTAAGCCAGTAACTAATTTCTTGAATCCGCACAAAGGAAGCAATCCTCAATATGATAAAAAAGGTCTACATAAAACAATGCTTCCACAACATTCTTTAAAACAGTAAATGATTGGAAACTGTGGCAGAATAATGGTGGATGATACATTCACTCAATTCAGTAATGTTCAGCCATTAAAAATATTTTCAAATCAAGAATGTAGCAATACAAAAAAATGCTTATAATGTTAAAATGTTAAGAAATTAGGACACTGGCCCTCGCTGGTGTGGTTCAGTGGGTTGAGGGCCAGCCTCTGAACCAAAGGGTTGCTGGTTTGATTCCCAATCAGGGCACATGCCTGGGTTGCAAGCCAGGTCCCCAGTTGGGGGCGAACATGTCGCAACCACACATTGATGTTTCTCTCCCTCTCTTTCTCTTCTTCCTCTCTTCCCCTCTCTCTAAAACTAAATAAATAAAATATATTTTTTAAAGAAATTAGGACACTGAATTCTATATCCTTTAGACACAATTCATATATTTTTAAGAAGATCTATTCATAAAAATAACTAGAAATGATCCCACTTACACGAGACATCTAGAATAGTCAAATTCATAGAGACAAAAAATAAAATAGTGGTTGTCAGGAGCTGGGGAAAGGGATAATGGAGTTCCTGGTTAGTGGGGACAGAGTTTCATTTTGGGATGAAAAGTTCTGGAGCTGGATGGTGGTGACGATTATACAACCATGTGAATCTACTTAATGCCACTGAACTCTATACTTAATAAGAATCAAAGTGATAAATTTTATGTTATGTATATTTCACTACAATAAAAATGCACCAAAATATGGCTAGAAGGTAATAAACTAAACTTTAAGAGAAGCTATACGTGGGTGGAAGAGCTTTGTGTGACTTTTTTTCTTATTTCTAATTTTCTGTATTCTCTAAAATGCATGAAAGGAATATATTTAGTCCACCATGGAAAATACAATAAACCATATTAAAAAAAAAAAAAAGTTAAGCATGAGATTGAATAAAACCATGTCTAATGTCTTTCTGAAGTTTTTTAGAGTAACAATAACAAACTATTTTCACTTAGGTTAATACTTTGTCTTGCCTGATATTTCTGCCCATTTTACAGAGGAGGAAACAGAGGCTCAGAGAGGTTCAGTGACCACTCAGGATCAGAGACTATTGATGATAATGACCATTGCAACCTCAGTCCCTTTGTGCTGAATGTGGCCAACGAAATCCACCAAGAGTAGACATCCAGTGTGCCCTCAGACATAGGTAGCTCCTCCAAGGCATAGAGAAAGAGCCCATCTATTAATTGGCACCCAACTAGCCTCTACCTTCCTTAACTTCTCAGCTTTCATGAGAAAGAAGCCACTGGTGTTGGGTTTTTTTAAATTCTTGGATTTAATCCAAAAAAGACGATTTCTTGATGGATCCTATAGCCAGCCAACAAATGTCAGCAAACATTTCCCCAAGGCCTTGAAACTCTGAATTATGAAGGGCTCGGTTATGTTCAGGAGTTAGGACACCCTGAGGTACAAAATTTAGACTCATCTATGTTGAAACAACTTTTTACAGGAGGGCTACTAGCAACTTAATGTAATAATTTCATTCCTTTTCATCCATCAGGATATTGAGATACCTGCAGTGCCTATCACTCCCACATTCTGGTTTTTCCCTTTAGATAAGCAGAGAATCCAGCAGACGTGTATCAAAGGGTCTGAATGCTTCAGTAATGAAGATGAATTTTACACCTGTTGATGTAGGCATCACTTTGCCTGGTCTCCCTTCCCCTATAATTTTGCTCTGACTGCCAGCTCGCGGGCCTTGCCCTCCTGGAAATGAAAAATCAGGCAGTTCATGCGAAGCATAGAAATATTCATGAGTTCTTTGTTAAATCCCCTGAAATAAAGGAAGTTAATGCTGGGATCCAACGCCTAGTAATTAAGGAACGACGCCTCATTAGTAATAGAGAGAATATGGAGCCATGAGAGGTCTCAGCAGAACCTCGAGAACCAGCTTGGTGAGTGGAGGAGACAAACAGATACCAGTGAGTCAGTCAAGTTCAGTCTACACTGAAAGCCCTCATTCGATCCAGAGGACATTCTGTGAATCAACACAGAACTGTGCTGAGTTTCCAAGGTCTTGTTTACAACAAGAGGTTGAGAAGAACTATATGCACAACTAATGGACATGATCTAAAAGGGGGGGACAACTGGAGGGAGGGGGACCACCAGGTGGAGGGGAGCAGAGGGAAGGGAAATTGGGACAAATGTAATATTATAATCAATAAAACACATTAAAAAAAAAAAAAAAGAAAATGAGATGCCTCGGGCATAAGCCTCTACAGAGGAGTCAAAGCAAAATGTCTAAACTGGCCTGGGGAATGGGCTTCATCTCATCGTGAACTCTGAGTGGTGGAGGCTGCCCAGAACGCTGTCTTGAGAGGGATCTGAGGCCATTGTCTCCTTGAGCAGGGATAGTGGTATCTGTGCTGAAGTGTGGGGAGAAGGGGAATGGCAGTAACTGTGCCGGGCACTTGCCATCGCTCACCCAAACTGTCATGACTATTACTTTTACAAAAAAGAGGCTGCGTAGGTAACCCCAGTCTAAGGCAACATGGAACGGAAGATGGAATTTGCTTAGCGCAAACCAGGCTTCCCTCTGACGTTTCCCCTCTCCAAGTCTCCAGTACCCGAGTGGCTTTCTGTCCCCGCACTAGTATTTCAGCCCCTCCTTTTCCTCCAGGAAGCTTATGACAGTCTAAGGCAGCGGTCCCCAACCTTTTTGGCACCAGGGACTGTTTTCGTGGAAGACAATTTTTCCACAGACGTGGAGGGGGTGGGGTGGGGTGGGGGGTGGCTCGGGGATGGTTTCGAAATGATTCAAAAGCATTACATTCAGGCTCACCTCCTGCCCTGCAGCCAAATTCTTAATGGGCCACAACCAGTATTGGTCCGCAGCCTGGAGGTTGGGGACACCTGGTCTAAGGGATTTACGTTATTTTTGTATTCTTCTTTTTTAAATTAATTTATTTTTTAAATCTGTATTTTTCAATTACAGTTCACATTCAAAAGTATTTTGTATTAGTTTCAGGTGTACAGCATAGTAATTAGACAATCGTATGCTTTGCAAAGCATTCCCCCTGATATTTTTAGGACCCACCTGGCACCAAACAGGTATTACAATATTGTTGACTATATTCCTTATGTTGTTCTTTACAAGGAATTTATGTTTTAACAGAAATCAAAGCACCCTTCAAGAGCTGGTGGGTGGGAACTGGGACCAGTTGGTCAGGGGGAGGCGTTGCAGGAAGGAATTCTGCTGAATTCACCCTCCCCTGAGGGTGGTAATGAATTCATCTTCAATTTAAAGAAGTCCCTGAATCCAAAGAAAGGAGAAATTAGTGTTCCGACAGCTTAATCCCATCAGCCCTAACTCTGGCTTCCTTTTAGTGTTACAAGCACAAACACAAAGATCATTCACAAAATCTGGAGGAACAGAGGAAGGAGTTCCAGGATCCACAGAAGCTTAAGTAGAAGCAACTCATTAGGCCCAGCAGAGAAGCCACATGGTGTTTTATCAGGGTTTATTGTCTTCCTCCAAGAAGCCTCAACTAATTGACCTCTCATCCCAGACCTGGGCTCCAAGTGCCAACAAGAATGGAAGGGCAAGAAGGAGAGACCCAAACTACAGAAGAATGAACACTAGGTAGCCAAAACTTAGCTACCTGCTTTCCAAGTGTTTTTTGTGTGTATTCTATATGATCTTGTCCCACAAGGAGAGATGCCACTCAGAATCTCTTTTCTTTCTCAAAGTCCCAAGGTTGCCATTCTAAAGCAGCAGGCATTACTGGCACTCCTGTTTGGAATTCAGAAGCCTACTAGACACACAGGTGCATCTGGGGGTGGGAGAAGGGAGACATAGCTGAAAAGGAGGAGGGATAACCAGACTCCATCTTTCCTCTTTCATCAAGATAACAACTCGGACAAAAGGTAGACCTTAGACAAGGGCCTGGCCCTTTCATGCGTGGGGTAGCATCATGTCTGATCCAAAGGCAAGACTCAAGTGCATTGTTATGAAAACTAGATCCAACACTAGGAGGGTGAGTTCACCAGAGGACAGTGCTGTCTCTGTTCTTGCTGCACACAATCCTTTTATTCAGGAAACTGGCCAAGGGCACTGGACCATCCTTTCTACTCCATTCTGAACCAAAGGAGTTTGGAAGCTACCCTTACAAACCTGTAGGGCCCTGGATCTACTTCTCTGGCCCCCAGTATAGATAGGACATTTAATAAGTGGTGAATACATGATAAGTGGATGAACCAATAGCTGACTCTGGCCCTTCAAGACCATAAGGTCTACCTAGGGATAGGTCTTTCTGAATAAGTCTTCAGCTGTTGAGAGTAAAAGGCCTATCCCCCACAACCTTTCCATGGAGGCACTTGATCGTATCATACCTTCCTATAGCTAAATCAGCCTCTCTGAGGGATTCTCTGTTACCTGTGGGCTGGTCCTAGTTCACCCAAACAGGACATGGTGCCTCTACTGAGCCAGTCAACCCGGTTCTGTCCTTATAGTCTGGTTACTCCCTCATTTCTGTACCCACCAGAGAGAGAATGGCACATACATGGCATGGGTGAATTGCAAGGGCTTTGTGTCAGGCTGCCTCTGGTATAAATCACGACTCAGTCATTTTTGGCTGAAAAACTCAGCAAATTGCTTAACCCCTCTATGTCTCAAAATGTAACGGAATAGTAACGCCTACCTCATTGGTAATAACCTCCTCTAGAATGGGAGCTCCACAGAGATGGGCTGCCAAGCTTACCAGTGCCAGGGTACCCTATTCACAAAACAGTCTATGTGTATAGCGTCCCCTAGAGTTGTGCAGTGTTAATTGCATGTAGGGTCTTGCCACGAGGACTTGGGTTTTTGTCTGCACTGTCCCTTGATCTGCCTTAAGTGCTTAGAATTGTGCCTGAGTCCAAATAGGAACTCAATGAATATGTGTTGGGTGAATGAATAGGATCTTTGTAAGGACTTAAGTAAATATGTAAAAGCTTTGAAGTGAATGCTCAATAAACGGGAATAGTAAGTATTGTTATTGATGATGTTGCTGAACATAATAGGAAAAACCTTTCCTCTGAGCCTGGCTTTCATAAATCTGTGGGGTGCTGGACTTGAATGTCAAGGGGCATTCTCCAACAAGCCTCCAGCTCCTGATGAGCGTGGCTTTTCTCATATCCTCACACTAGGGCACTGGAGAATTTGCCCTTCTGTTGTGCTTAGCATGGCCTGTCCCTTCTCTAATCCCATCCTGGCTCTAACCTCAGTCTGATCCTAAGGCTGCTGCAGGACAGCAGCAGTGCCATCTGGCTGCCACCGGGACAGCTGTCTTATTCGTGTAAAAGTCAGGACTTTCCTACTCTCTACCTTTTCTTGGCTCTTTCATTTGGCACATGGGCCCCTATTCAGTAGCTCAGTCCATCTCAAAGGCCACGGCTTCTTCTTGGAAATGGCATACCCCTGAAAACAAGGGGCCTAAACACTTCTGCCAGCAGGGACATTGCATAACAACAGTGCTGTGTTCCAGGTGACAGGAACCCTGTTCCAGAGAGGAGGGCAGGGACTCTACTCTTGGGTAGGCTGTGGGAATGTTTAAGCTACCTCTCATTCAAAGGAATGGACTTGGTTTTGAAAATCAGATTCTGGCTTCAGCCTGGAGCTGCCTCTCGTCTCCACTGTCACTACACAAAGACAATCTCCTTTTGGAGAACAGTATGTGGCTGTGTCATTTTTGTAGAATATGAACAATGTCAGGAGGGAACCCACCCCAGAAATATGACCTCCCTGAATGCCTGGGATTCCACTATTAGTGAGTGATTCATTCCTTTGGGCTCAGCACCACCCACTGTCTGGCCACCTTGGAAAACACAGATTCTCCTGGGAGGGGTAATGCATTAAGTTCCTAACACCTGGAGTGAATAACTTCATCAGACATTTGTTTTCCTCCTAATGGGAGAGATATGTGTGAGTGCTTGGCCTGTGGTGTTGGGTTGGGTCTCAAAGGAATGGGAGAGGAGGGAAGGCTTTCCAGTCAAGTTGTGTAAGCGTCACCAGCTTCCCTAGAGCCAGGCCTGCCTGCTTCCTCCCAAAGCAGCTGGCTCTGTAGCTGTTGATTTTCTTAAGTTAATCACCAATAGATTCAGAGGCAGCCAACATGCATAAAGACGAACTCCATACCCCACATATAACAGACATCTGACAAATGTCTGTGCACCCTACCTCTCTCGTGAATGGGAAGATATATCTGTCTCGGGAGAGAGAGCTGGTCTGTGCCTGCCCCTCACCTTCTGGGAAAGACAGATCAAAGAAATCAGGTTTCTCCTTTACCCCCTGTTACAGTGTGGGCATTCCCCCACCTGACCACTTATTCCATGGATCCTTTATTGCTGCTGTAGAAGAGAAACTAAGAGAGGGCCGGGTGCGTATGTTTGAGCAGCTGCTTGGTGTGGACTTGGATTCTTGGTCCCAAGGCAGTGAGAGTCTGAAGAGCCTCTTGCTTGGTGTTGATCCTGCTGTGTTTCCCAGCTCTGCAAACCCTCTCCCGTGGACCAGGCCCTGCTTTGGGCCTGGAGAAACTGACCACTATGGAATGCATTACCAGCCTCTTGCCCTCTGTCTTCTAGTCACAGCCACCCAACGGGAGGTGCCAGGAGGAGATTGGGGGACAGCAGGAGAGAGAGGCAAATGATCTATTTCCCCTGCTCCCTTCCTCGGGGGACTGAATCCCCTGAGCTACGGTCACAGCTCCCGCAGAGCAGCCCCTATCGCATGGCTCCAATGCTCACATGGGGTCCAATGCTACCTAGGAGTGGAAAAGAACTTCTTGCTCCTGCTAAGTCCCCAGGGGTGCAGCATCTCTTACTGATCGGCACCTTTCCATCCCATTTACCAGGGTGGTTGTAAGATCCAAATGGGATACCAAGAGCAGTTTCTTCACCGATACCTGCTGAATAATGAAACACCCATGAGAAAAAGCCTCCCTTTTGAGAGGCCATGTAGATGAGGTTCAAAACTGACTGGGAGAAGTCATTTTGTCCGTGCTCAGCCAACCTGTTCTCAAGACTCCTGGGCTCACCCTGCAGGTCCAGGCAACACTTTCTCCATATGCAGTAACACTTCATCCATCATCCATCTGGAGCAGGACTTTTAAAGATGATTTCTTCTCCTTTTGGTTTCTTATGCCATTTTAGTCACTCCTCTGGACAGAGGCAATTCCTCCTGGAAGTCCCTGTGTTGGCTCAGCCAATAACTATGCAATCAAAGATGTTATACTTTCCCAAAGAAAGACAAAAAAATACACAGAAACAAGCTTCTCTCTGTCAGCCTCTTGCTTTTTAAAAATGATCCACTTCACACTTTATATCAGAATGCTGATCATTCTCCCAATCTTGGAATGTCCACATGACAAAGATAACAATAAAAACAGATAGAAGAGCCAGAAGGGCACTTAGAGTACATGAACTACAGAGAGTGCCCTATTTCCAGATGGGAAAATGAAAACCCACAAGTTGGAAGGGAGCTGCCCAGGTCACACCAGTGGCAGAACCAGGACCCAAACCCCAGCTCTCTCGGCATCTGGGATCAGCCTTCCCCTCACTCCAAGGATGTGGGCAGCTCAATTACCCAATTAGAACTCTTATCCTACTAAATCTACTTAAGCATAAGCTCTTGGAGATGATGAGAGCCCTTGTCCTACTTGAATTTACTTATCTGTTCCCTCTACCAGACTGTGAGCTCTGTGAGGGCAGAAGCCAAGCATTGTTCACCATTTTACCTGCAGCCCCTGCTCTGTGTCTGCAACACTAATTAGTTAACTAATTAACTAGTTAATTAATTAATTAATATTCTGTGTGAAGATCTCTATTCATTCAGCTTTCAGATATTTTAAAACATACTTACTTCCACCAGCCCTCATCAGTCAGCACCACTCAACGTCACAAGCCCTAAAGCCCCAGGGCAATCCCCATGGTGGGGGCCCTCACCCCTGAGATTTGTATACAGGAGAAGTCTGGGTCAGGTGAATGCTCAGAGAACCCTCAGAAAGAAAGAAATGCACTGAGAGGGCCCCAAAGGGCAGCTTGGTGAGTCTGCTTTCACAGAAGACAGCCACTGTTCAGTGATTACTAGTCATTAACGGCTGCCACTTATGGAGTGCTTACTACCTACCAGGCCTGTGCATCATCTGAATTGATCCTTATAACCATCAAATAAGTAAGGCATTATATTCCCTGATTTATAGATGAAGAAATCAGGCTCAGAGAGGTTCAGCAACTCACTGAAGGTCACGCTGCTTCCACATCTGCATTCATCACACTTTACTATGGTGCCTCTTCCAAGAGATTGCTGGCTTTTCTTAAAATATCAATTTATTATGTCATCTTCTTCTCATTCTGCTCATCTACCACGATCCAGGCCAAAACTGAAATTAAGGGAGAGAGGAAGATGTTGGCATTATACAGCATTCAAGACAATCAGCCTGGTTTGCTCTAACTGAGAAAGAGACTTTGAGCCGATGGAGGAGTTCGGGTTCAGGGGGAAATTTACAAAGAATGGAACAAGTCCACCCTCAGAACTTTCCTTTTTCCAGTTTCTACCCCCTTGTCTATAGGAAACTATCTGGACTCATCATAACAGATCATACAAAAGGTTTTTAATTAATTATATCATTGAACCATTCAACAATTCTGTGATGAGGAAAGACAACCATCACCATTTCAGAGGAGAAAATAACAGCTCGGAGAGATGCAGTTACTTGTCCAGGGGCACGCGGCAAATAAGTGGAGGCGACAGCTTCAAACCCAAGTCTCCTTGTACCAGGATCAGTTCGTATTCCCTTGCACTGAGCCTTAGGGAGCGAAATGTGAGAAATGTGGATCTGATGAAGCCAAAGCAGCCTTGGCCTTGACCCAGCCTACTCTGACCCACAGCCTCAGCCTCCACCACTAAGCTTTTCAGGATGACTTAATTTCTCTTTGTTAACACCTGGCAAGATGGCGCTGCCAAGCTTAGGACACACCTGGTTGCTCTGCATCTCTGACTGCCCGGGAGCATTCTGGGAGTAGCAGGAGCCATTGCTGGCAGGGTCTTCAGGGTGAGCAGAGCTCCTTCCTGGCAATAGAAAGTTGTAAGGCACAGGGCAGAGGGTAGAGGTCGACACCATAAAGTCCCACTGGTGCTGGATGTCTGGAGACCACAGACGAGGAAAATAGAAGTGACAGGTAAATTCCATTTTACAACTCCTTTAGTGCTCAGCCTGGTTAAGACAAAGGGTGGTGTTTGGGTTCAAATTCTAGAAACATTATTTTCCAGCTCTCACCTGAATCTGCTTCCTCGTCTTCATTGGGCTGTTGGGCAGATCTGTGACGACATATGTAGACATGTCTCTGAGCATTTACTATATTCCAGGGACTCGGTGCTGTGTATTGATTGTCTCACTTCATTTTCAGGGCTCTGTGAGGTAGATATTATTTCACCCCTAGGTTATAATGAGAATATTGTCTCAAAGAAGTTAAGTATCTTGCCCAAGGCACACAGCCAACAGTCAGCTAATAATTGTCAGCTAATAGTAACAATTCTAATTCTAGCCTGAGCTCCTTGAAAGCAGATAATCAGGACAAGGTTTTGGTTTTTTTTAATTGTGAAATATTTCAAACATACAAAAGTATGTAATATTACAAATACCCGAATAGCAAACACTCAGCCTAAGAAATAAAACATAAAGTTAAGCCTTTGAAAACCACCCTAATCCTTTACCTCCTCACCCTCCCAGGAAGGAGTGAGTCATTCATTCATTCAGCAGTGTTTACTGACTACCTCCCTACTGCATGCTGAGTGGTGTCCAGATGCTGAATTGTTTAAAGCATTTTCCTGACTTGGGGTTCCATCATTTTCACTCCTTTTTTTTTTTTTTTTTTTTTTTGGTAATTTTACCATATATTCGGGTATCCATATATTTGGTATTGGTTACATGGTTTAAAGCTTTATATAAATGGTAAGACATCCCTGGCTGGTATGGCTCCGTGGATTGAGCACCAGCCTGTGAACTGAAAAGTCAGCAACTGATCAATGTTTCCCTCCCTCTCTTTCTCCCTCCCTTTCCCTCTCTCTAAAAATAAATAAATAAAAGCTTTACCAAAAACCTAAAAATAAATGGTAGAACATTTAAAACACCATGTCTTGATAATTCTATTCCTCCTTTGAGAGAGACAGAGAGACTATCGTATCACTGTATTAAACACAACAGTACCAATAAATGCATTGAGTTGAATTGCAAAAACACACTCACTGTTAAAAAAACAAAAAATAAAAAAGCTTTTCACCTTATTCTGAGCAATCTTTTGTTAAATGGGATTCTCCATAATTCAGTAGAGCTATCGAGATTATGGAAGTTGATGCCATAATCTGTTCTGATCAAAATCCAAACTAAGATCTTAAAATCACTGAAAATGACAGCAATAATAATACAGCTTTAAATTGTAGAGTGCGTTGTCATTTTTAAAGCATTTTCACAACTATTTCTATCTCTTAGGATCAGAATATGCTCGAGGGAAGGAACTGCAGGGATCACCCAATCCAAAGGGTTCAGAGTTCACTTAGCAACAGAATACATTTTTTTCAAACTAAATTTTACCTGATATGACTCTAGTTTAAACAAAAGTGGAGAGTTTTTCCCAAACTCAGCCTCTTCCTCACCTGCTCAGGCCCCTGATACAACTGTGGAGACCTAGAGCTGCAGAGAAGGATCTAGTGCGTGAGTTTTATTCCGCAGACAGAGGGACCGAGGTGAATGAAGAGGGGAAACAGGGCTTGGATCTGCTAATTCTCTGCTGTGTGCTTAACATGCATATCTCACCTAACCCTCCCAACAGGGGTGCAGAAATGTCTCATCACTTGCCCAAGGTCACACAGCTGTATTTCCCAAGCCCACAGGAGTGCCAAAAAGAATGTGACAGAGTCAGGATTTTAAATCAATCATTGGACTCCAAGTTTGGAGCTACTAGCCTTGCAATCAAACATTCCATTTAAGTCTCACTTCTTCCCTCTACAGTCTGGTTGGACCACAGTTTATTTTCAAAACAGGATCAGTCCAAAGAGATAGCTGAGACCTTATTGGATGCATTGGGTGAAGATATGGCTGCCTAGGGTTCCCAGTAGGTCAGACCCTTAGCAAAGATATGATGCGGAGCCCCCTTCTCCTCTTCTTCAGTGCCTTGTTCACCTCCTTCCAGCCCTCTGCTCTCCATTCCCAAGACCTTCTTGCACAACTATACACTGGCACCAGCTTTCCTTTTTCATGACCCTGTGTGGGCCTTCAGTCCATTTATCCCACATCTAGTGTTCCACTGTAAACCAATATTGCTTACTGCCTTAGCCTATTTTAAATATATGTGTATCTTTGAGACAGCACAAATAGAGTAATATTAATGGTGGAAATTTCTGGTGCTAGATTAGGCCAATGAGAGAGACATTTATGGAGCAGCAAATTTTTTTGCTCTATCACCAAGGACGCCACACAGATATATCTAGATTATAGTTCTGCAGTGTATGCACACTGTAGTATACAGTGTGTCTATATTGGCATTTGAGGAGCCATATGACCTTGGTCTTCAGAGGCTTCCATGGAAGAAAAGGGAGATTGACAGGCAGGCTCACCCCAACTTGGAACCCAAGCACCTCATCTTTTTACCATGAGTGATGACAAGTGTTTGTGAAATATTGCACATGCTCTCATAATTTCTCAGCCCTGCCTTCCATCTAGGGGCCATGTGATTAGCTCTGGTCACAGAGTGTGGGTGTAAGTGACACGGGCCACTTCTGAGCTAAAGCAGTTAATAGCTGATACGCCTCCTCCGTGTCTCTCTTTCCTGCCTCAGTGTCTTGAATGTCATTTGTTCTAGACGGTGCACCTACAAGGAGAAAGAAGGCCAACCAGCCTACATCAGATATTTGGTGAGTGAGAAATCAATGTTTATTGTAGTAATTCACTTATGTTTTACGATTGTTTGTTATTGCACCACAGCAGAACCCATCCTGATGAATATATCACATAAGATGCCATTTGAACTGTGTTTGTGCTAAATAGAATTAGCGGCACTAATTTCTCATTCCCTGTAATTCAGGAGCTAAAAAAAATCCACAGTTCCCAGACACCTTTAAAAGCATGGTTCTAGAAGCAAATTAGCTTCCCTCAACAATGCCTTCATGTGAGGCAGCATTATAATGGAAACATGGAAAATTCAGATATGTGGAAATTAAGCAACATACTCCTAAAAAATCAATGTGTCAAAGAAGAAATTAAATAATAGCTTGAAATAAATGAAAATGGAAACACAGCATACCAAAACTTACAAGATTCAGCAAGAGCAGTTTTCAGAGGCAATTTTATAGCAATAAATGCCTACATTAAGGAGAAAGTAATATCTCAAATAAACAACCTAATTTTATACCTCAAGGAACTGGAAAAAGAAGACTTTGGGCTCAAAGGTAGCAGAAAGAAGAAAATAACCGATCTTACAAGAAATAAATAAAATAGACCAGAAAAACAATAGGATAGATCTATAAAACTGAAGACTAATTTTTTGAAAAGATAAACAAAACTGTCAAAGCCTTTAGTTAGACTAAGAAAAAAGAGAGAAGACCCAAATAAATAAAATCATAAATGAAAGAGGAAACATTTCAACTGCTTTAACAGAAATACAAAGAATCAAAAAACACTGCTATGAACAATTATATGCCAACAAATTAGATAACCTAGAAAAAAAGTATTAATTCCTAGAAACATATAGCCTACCAAAACTGAATTGTGAAGAAAAAAATCTGAACAGACCAATAGTGAGTAAGAAGATTGAATCAGTAGTCAAAATCCTCAGAACAAACAAAAGCCTATAAGCTAATAAGTTTACTAATGAATTATATTATTTCAAGAACGATTACTACCAATTCTTCTTAAGCCCTTCCAAAATTACAAAAGGAAGGATCAGTTGCAATTTCATTGTATGAAGCCAGCATTACTTTGATACTAAAGCCAGATAAGGACCCAACAAGAAAATTACATTCCAATATCCTTGATGAATATAGATGCAACATTTTTTCAACAAAACACTAGCTTCCAGAATTTAATAGCACATTAAAAGAATCATACATCATTTTCAAGCTTGGTTTACCCTTGGGGCTCAAGGACAATTCAACATACGCAAATTAATAAATGTCATACAGCATATTAAAAGAATGAAGGACAAAAATCATGTGATTATCTCAATAGATACAAAAAAAGCAATTGACAGAATTCAACATCCTTTTGTAGTAAGAACTCTCAACAAATTAGAAGAAATGTAGCTCAACATAATAAAGTCATATATGACAAGCCCACAGGTAATAATCACACTTAATTGTTAATAGCTGAAACTTTTCCTTTAAGACCAGGAACATGACAAGGATGCCACTCTTGCCACTTCTAGTCAACATAGTACTGGAAATTTTAGCCATTAGGAACCAACCAAGAAAAACAAATAGAAGTTATTCAGTCAAAAAGGAAGAAGTAAAATTACATGTGTTTGCATATTACATGATCTTATATATAGAAAACCATAAAACTCCACCAAAAAAACAGAACTAATAAACAAATTCAGTAAAATTGTGGGGTACAAAATCAATTTATGAAAATCTGTTGCATTTTTGTACACTAACAATAAACTATGAGAAAGAAATTTAGTAAACAATCTTATTTTTTAAGGAAAAAAAGAAATTCTGCCACTTGCAACAATATGGATAAACCTAGAAGACATTATGCTAAGTGAAATTAGTCAGGAAAAAATACTATATGATCTCATTTACATGTGATATAAAAAAAAAAGTCTAACTCAGAAAGTAGAATAATAGTTATGAGTGGCTTAGGAGTGGAGGAGATGGGCAGAGGCTGGTCAAAAGATACAAGCCTTCAGTTATAAAATGAATAATCTCTGGGGAGCTAACGTATAGCATGGTGACTATCATTAATAACATTGTGTTGTGTGTTTCAAGTTTCCTAGGACAGTAGACTTTCAGCCTTCAACCCATTAAAAAGAAATGGTAACTGTGAGGTGATGAACGTGCCAATTAACAGGATTGTGGTAACCATTTCACAAAGTATGTCAAATCATTACTTTGTACACTCTAAATATATACAATTTCATTTGTCAATTACACCTCAATAAAGCAGGGGGAGAAAACACATTGAGTTCCCTAAGACTCTGACCAATGGTCCTTCCACTGCATAATGCCAGCTCCGAGTCCGGTAGAGAAGGTTCACCTTCCTGAACCACTGGGGACCTACCTGAGCATCATAGAGGATGACGTGCGGAACTGACTGCTGGGAGAAGGGCAGCATCTGCCTCAGGCTCACAGCATTTAAGATCGTGAAAGGCATCCTTTAAGTAAAATATAATGATCAGTATTTGCTTTTATGGCATGGTTTATAAAAAATATATGGCCCTCATAAAGAGCAGCCATTGCCAACCAAAGCCTGTTAAGTGCCTAGAGATTTTATTTCAGAGTTAACAACCTGAGTTCCTCACATGTTTGCTCCACTAATGATGCCCCGTGTGACCTTGAGCTTCTAGCTGTAAAAGGGATATAATGACACTAGCTGGTGGATTATGTTGGCAACAGGCTTAGAGATCCCCAGATCAAAGGTGCTCTGCCTGGACCAAACAAGATGATGCTGGTGCTTACCATCATTAGTTTGTTGTTCTTGTTATTGTTGTTTGAGGCAGCCATGTTGCAGCCCAGGAAACAGAGCTGCCTTCAGGGCAGAATGAGGAGACATTTAGCACTGCAAAAGCCATTAATGTAGAGACCACCATCCTTTGACATCACATGATAGCAATTGCTAGGCTCCCCATATGGCGTGAGGCATTCTTGCTCAAAGTAGGACCATGCCTAGAGCATCTCCAAGAGGTAAATATCTACCTTAGCAAGAAGGAAGCCAGTGAGGAAGACCCTCAACTAAGGAGCCCCAGGAACCTAGCCAGGACGCTTTAGATCTGAGTCCCAGCTCCACCTCCTAGAATCTTGTGGCCCTAAGTATAATCCATAATTTCCCAGAATCATTGTTCCCCGATTGTAAAATCAGGATGTTTCATTAAAGTGATCTTCTGGTCTCCTAGTTCTGATTTTTTACAGTTGCCCTAAAAATCACACCCAGGAATTCTGCCCAGAGAAAATCTTGCCTGGCACATTTCTCCTGTGTCAGTCACTGCTCTTCCAACAGGTGATTGTCCCCTCCCCCACACTCAAGCTGTCATGTTCTAAGTCTGTGACAGGAAATGTATTGAACTGGTTTTAAAGTTTACCAGCAAACTGGAGACTCAAAATTCTGAAGCCAAATCCTATGTACCAGCAAATACTCATTGTCGTTTCAAAATATGATCATGCAGGACTACCATGTGCCTTTCTGTGGCCTGTGGACAAAAGGTGGCCATCTGGGTGGATGAATTTAAAGCTTCCTGTCGGTGCATGCTGCTCTGTGGACACATAGCTTATAAGCAGGCTGCACTTTGTACAAAGAAAAAGTTATCCCTATCCCCAGGTAGGTACAGCCCTGTGCCGGAGTCCAAGTGTTAAGGAATGGAACACAGGCTGAATTTCAACACCCAAGGGTGCCTTGGCCAACAGTTTTTTGCAGTGTATGCACTACACAACCATACATGGCAGCCCTGCATCTGTTGACTCCTAAGGGCCCCATAGAACCCCCTTATGAACCTCAGATGGTAGGTGGAACTCGTCCCCCAGAACCCCACTGGCTGATGTGTACTTGCTCTTGGCCATCCATAAAAACTTTTGTTCGAACACAATGGGACATTGAAAAGTTTGGTAACTGCTGTGTACATTTAATATAGAAATAAATAAATAAAAGAAGCTTGTGTTTGGAGAGATGTAGAGGCTCAAACCTGGAAAACATTTGCTTAAACCATAGTTAAAAAAATAAGTTGGGTTGCTAAGAACTGTCTGTCATTGTGAACTCAGAACTGCAAAAATTCTTTTCTCCACCCGCACCCCACTTTCTCCAATATGTACTTTCTACCTGGGATCCTTACTGCAGCCAGTGTAGAATAACTAATCTAGTTACTTTCAAGTAAACTAAGTCAAAATCAGTGTGTGTGTGTGTGTGTGTGTGTGTGTGTGTGTGTTTTAACGTTTGTGTGTGTGTGTGATGGGAATGTCACCCTGTGTGCAGTGTAAGAAAGGAGTTACCTCACTATCTGCATCTTAGCCCCATGCTGGCCTCTGGCTTCAAATGGAACTGACCTCATCTGGCCTTTTCCTGTGTTCCATGCAAGCGCGTTCTCTGAGACGCAGCCATATTGTCATCAGATGCCTGGAAGCAGGACCCACCCTCCAACCCCTGCTGTGGGTTCCATACACGTTAAGGCAAGGAGCCCTTGTAGCCCTTCCCGCTCTCGTTTCTCATTTCTCTTCTCTTCTCGGCTCTCCTTTCCCTCTGCCTCTCCTTTCTCCTCCTCTCTCACCTCCTCTGTACACCAACTTGATGCCATAGGGACATTCACATGCCTAATCCTCAGCACTCTGAGGCCTGGGGAAAATTGGGGATCTGTCCTTACACCCTTTTCTCCCCATTAGACCTACCATACTACCATTTCTACTCTATGGCAGCCTTTCTCTGATGAATAGAGAACTTACCTGTAGCTTGATGACTCCCCAGACTATACACTGGAAGGCTCGTCACAGATCCTCTTAACTTCGAGGCAGATTCTACCATGCCTCCCAGCCAAGATTCATCCTGTAAGATGGAAGGAGACATGAGATAGGGCCACTCCCACTCATGTCTTACCCAGTTTCTTCATTTCCACCTGTCTTCTTCCCTGAGGATCAGAGGTCAGCAGTGAGGGAAGGAAATGACTGATCACATCTACTTCTCAAATCTTCCATCTACATCCTCAGTACTTGAACTTAAAACTGTGCCACATCAGTTTGGAAGTTCTATTATGCCTTGAATGGAAAAGGTCCTCAAGATGTGAGCAAGTGGAAAGTGGAGAGTGTCACAGCATGTAAAGTAACTTGTCACATGTCATCCTGCCACAAAGTAGCACTCGTGGACAGAGAGAAGGGGAAGGAAGCCTAAAGGTAGGACAGGCTCTGTGAACGAGAAAACTCTGGAGCAGAATGAGAGCCAAGCTATGGCACCAGGCCAAGCAGGATGGGAAGGCTGTGTAAAGATATGTATCAAAGCTCTTCTAAAAAAAAAAAAGTGCATCCCCTACAGCCCAGCAATTTCATTTCTAGGGGTTTATCTTAAGATAACCAGACAAGTGCACAATGATTATCTACAAAGATGTTCCATGAAGAATCGTTTACAATGGAAAAAAATTGGAAATAATCTACATGTTCAACAATAAGAAACAGATATGTAAATCACTATGCTTGCAATGGAATATTATGTAACCATTAAAAATTATTATGTAAATTACATTTATTGGAATAGATAGATATGAAGATATCTGGTTAAGTGAAAAAACAGGTTACTAAGCAAAAAGTACAGCATACTTTTATTTTTATTATATATACAGGAGGTATATAAATATTAGCAATAGTAATTCTGGTGTGAGGTTCTTTTACTTATCTATATTTTCTAAATTCTCTACAAAGAACAAGTATTAATTTTTTAATTAAAAATAGTAATGAAAATGTTTGGGTTGTGTTTGGAAGACAAGCTGTGTGATTTGGAAGAAACAAAGGAAATCCACTCATAGTTAAAACAGAGAGCTACCAGTTCTGGAAGACTTGTGGATAAGACCATATGCCCACTTCAAAGAAAAGCTTTTCTGTGTCTCTGCCCTTCTCAGAGGGATGGTGTGTCAATCAGGGTTCTTCTCTGCAAACCACAGAACCCATTCCGGCCAGTTTCAGCAGAAAGGAAGCTGACAAAAGGATATTGTGACCTTCACTTCCAGGAATATGGAGGAAACATACTTCTCCCTGTTCCTCCCACTAAGTACAAAACCCACAGATATGATGTGTAAAACAATCATAAGAAAAGTCTAAAAGCTAGGGACAGGAAGGCAGCAGGCTAGGGACTTGGGATCCAAGGAATAACATGGAAGCCAGTTTTCTGGGTTTTCCTTTTGCCTCGTATATCCCAGGGTGGGAGCTGAAGAAATCTGTAACCCAGAAATACAAATGAGCCTAGACATTTTTGAAAAACAATAAATGCCTCTTTTCTCTAGACAAGATCCAAGAAAGGGAAGCAAGGCAAAAAACTTGGAGGCAATAACTGTTCTACTCCAGCCAAACATCATAGAAAAATTTGTGTTATCAGGGAAGGCCAAGTAAGGAGCTGAGACCTTCATCTCCACCAAATGGTAATAAGCTCCTGACCCACCATGATGTCAGTGGAGCCCTCATGGAGATCCTGGACTTCCATCCCCACCCAGAAGTATCAAGGCACCCTGTTTCCTGCTTCTGGATGGCATTGGAGGAGGACTAGGGAAGAGTCAGGACTTTATCACTACCCAGGTGTAATGGGACCACTTCCCTTCACTGTAGTGTCAGTGAAGGACACATGGTGAGCAGTAACGAGGCATTCCTCCCCATTCACCCCAGCCAGAGTGGTATCAGCGAAGGTTAGGTGGGAAACCAGAACACCCTTCTCTACCCTAGTAATGAGAAATCCTTCCCCTACTCAGGAGTCAAAAGAGGCCAAGTAGAGACCCTGGAATTCTATCCCCACCTGTAACAGGAACAGGACAGAACCTCCCCTTTCCCCTGCCAGAGCAGTGTAAAAAAAAAAAAAGGGAAAAAAAAGTCAGCTATAACAGAAGGTGTAAATAAGATCCATAGTATCACAACATAATAACCAAAATGTCCAGGTTCAATAGAAAATAACTCTTCATACCAAGAACCAAGAAAATTTCAACTGGAATGTGAAAGAGACAATCAATAGAGGCCAACACCAAAATGACAGAAATTATAATTATCTGACAAGGATTTTTAAGCAGATATCATACAAATGTTTCAACACACAATTATGAACATACTTGAAACAAGTTAAAAACCAAAAGTTTCATCAAAGCAATAGAACATTTCAGCAAAGAAATAGAGGATATAAAGAAAAACCAAAGAGAATTATAGAACTGAAAAGTATAATAGCTGAAATTTAAAAGTCAATGGACGGGCTCAACAGCGGAATAGAGGGAACAGAGAAAAGAATCAATAGACTTGAAGACAGAATGATAGAAATGACTCAGTGTCACCAAACTGAGAAATCAAAACACCAAGACAGCCTCAGAAGCATGTCAAGCAAAAGATTCAATATTAATGTCATCTGAGTTTCAGAAGAAAAGGAGAAAAAAGGCAGGGTTGGAAAAGCATTCAAAGAAATAATAACTGAAAACATTCTGAATTTGGCACAAGACATAAGCTTCAGATTCAAGAAGCTGAGAAGCCAGCCCCAAACAGGATAAAACCAAAGAAATCCATTCCAGCGTACATCACAGTCAAATTTCTAAAAACACCATTTAAGTGGATTTCTTTTTTGTTTTTTAATAACTTATTTATTTGTTTGTTTGTTTATTTATTTATTTATTTATTTTTAGAGAGAGGGGAAAGGAGAAAGAGAGGGAGAGAAACAACAATGTGTGGTTGCCTCTCACTTGCACCCCCAACTGGGGACCTGACATGCAACCTAGTCATGTGCCCTGACTGGGTACAGTGGATTTCTTATCAGAAACTGTGGAGGCCAGGAGAGAGTTGCACAACATTATTTACGTGCTGAAAGAAAAAAAACTGTCAACTCAGAATCCAGCGGAAATATTCTTCAAGAATGAATGAAAACTCAAAGACATTCTCATATAAAGGAAACTAAGAGAATTTGTCACTAATGGAGCTATCCTAAAATAATGGCTAAGCTGTTTTCTCAACAGAAAGAAAATATGGCAAAAGAAGGAATCATGAGACATTAGAAAGGAAGAAAGAACGTGATTAGAGCAAAATTTTGAGTAAATACAAGAGTTCTTTTCAGTTTTCAAATTATGTTTGATGGTTGAAGCAAAAATTATAACAACGTCTGTGTAATTCTAAATGTATCTAGAGGAAATACTTAAGGCAATTGTGTTATAAATGACAATGAAGAGATTTAAGGGAAATAAGTTTCTACACTCTACTTGAACTGGTAAATGTCAATATCAGTAGACTGATGTTATGTATATATAACATCATAATACAATATTAGCACAACCATTAAGAAAGCTATTTAAGAGATATGGTTGAAAACATATCAGATAAATCAAAATGCAATTCTAAAAAATATTCAAATAACCTACAGGAAGAAATATAAAATAAAATAGAGAAACAAAAAAAATGGTGAGCAAAAGTGAAAAGAAAAACTAAAATAACATACTAAAGGACTGTGATACCAATAATTACATTAAATGTAAATTGCCTAAATACAGAGATTAAATGAGAAAGAGTGTCAGAATGGATTTAAAAACATGACTCAACTATATGCTGTCTGACTTCAAATATAATGATATAGTAGGCTGAAAGTAAAAAAAAAAAAAAAATGAGAAAAGCTATGTCATACAAACTATAAATAAAAGCAAGCAGGATAGCTAATTAAATGATAAAGTGAATTTCAGAGCAAAGAAAATTACCAGAGGCAGAGCATAGTACATAATTTTAAAATGGTCTATTCACAAGAAAGACATAGTAATCCTAAAAGAGTATTCATCAAATGGAGCTGCAAAATATTTTACCAATGAAACTTGAAAGAGGAAATAAACAAATCCAGAATTATAGTTGGAAACTGCAACACCCCTTCTCTCAACAATTCATACAACAGCTAGAGAGAATATCAACAAAAAACAAAGACCTCAATAACTCAGTCAGCCTACAGAACTAATCAGCATTTATACAGCATTCTACCCAGGGACGTACATAGATAGACCATATCTGGGCCATTAAGCAAACCACAACAAATTTATAGGATATTGAGTAGCTCACAAACCTCCTGGGTGCAAGGTGGTCAGAGAGTCAGACAAGGAAGCTCTGCCACAAAGAAGAATAAGGTGGCAGGGGCTGTTCGGGCAGAGATACCCCTGCAACCACCACTTGACTGTGCCACACACTGACTCTGCCAGGTCCCCAACCATTGTCACCTCATAGAATAGCTCTTTCACAGTACCCTTTCAAGGGGTGCTTTGGGGGCGTCTCAGTAAAGGAGGCTAAGTCATGACTCCCCACTCAGCTGCAAGTGGGGGCTGAGAAAGCCAGCCTGTAGCTCCTCCATTGGGGAATCAAGACTCAGAATGCAGAAACAAACCTAGGAAGATGTGCAAAAAAAACAGCTAGCTGCCACAAACATAAGAAATGCCTGCTCTAAAATGAACGGCCCCTAGAGGCCTGCAGCAGCAGCTGCCCCCCAGCCTCTACTTCTGGCCCAAGGCCTGACCTCCTAGGCATTTGCCGTAGGAAGCCCTAGGCTCTCCTGGAGAACTTAGCTGCTTTCCCAGCTTCCCCTGCTGCCTGCCCAGTCCCAGACTCACTTCTCACACATGAGAACTCTTGGGTGGAATAAGTTACCAGTTAAAATGAACTCATTGCAGGCTCCAGATTATCTCACCCTCAATCTTGCTTGAGTGAATTCTTATCTTCAGATCGAGGTTGTTTTTCAGTAGAAATGAATCAAACTCGGGCATAGGACCAGCTACCTGTCAGGAGGAGCAAGTAAGGGTGGAACATGCGCATGTACACGCATATTCACGCATGACAGGGCTGCTCTTGTCAGCCAGAGAGAGAAAAACGAGTGGCTTGTTTACACTCTGCCCCAGACAAACCATATAAGATCCCCCCGGCCTCAGATTTAAGAAACCCCAGGCACCCCTTTGGGCAGGCAGAAAATAGCAACTAGCATGGCTCTCTGTGTCAGCCACATTGCCCAGTGTTCACCCATCCAGGCGACACTCAGAACTTCAGGAGGAAGGGGAAGATGGGTAAGGTGACAGGTGGAAAGTAGCCTGGCCAGTGGGTAAGAGCTTTGGTGTCAGGCTCACCTGGGCTCAAATCCTAGCTCGGCCAATTCTTACTGTGTGCCTTTGAGCAATTAATCTCTCTATATTCAAGAAAGGGAAAGGAACCCTTTTGCACTGTTGGTAGGAATGCAGACTGGTGCAGCCACCGTGGAAAGTAATATGGAGATAGCTCTAAAAATTAAAAATGGATCTGCCTTTTGACCCAGCAATCCCACTTCTGGGAATATATCCAAAGGAACCCAAAGCACTAATTTGAAAGAACATAAGCACCCCTATGTTCATTGCAGCATTGTTTGCAATGGCCAAGATATAGAAGCAGCCCAAGTGCCCATCAGAAGATGAGTGGATAAAACAACTATGGGACACTTACACAATGGATTACTACTCAGCTGTAAAAAAGAAGAAAGATTTACCCTTTGCAACAGTGTGGATGAACCTGGAGAACATTACGCTAAGTGAAATAAGCTTGTCAGAAAAAGACAAATACCATGATTTCACTCATATGTGGAATCTAATGAACAAACTGAACTAACAAGGAAAATGGCGACAGACTCATAGATGGCGAGCAGATGATACCTAAGGGGCAGGGAGGGTAGGGCGTGGAGGGACTGAGCAAACAGGAAAAAGGACTCATGGACACGGACAGCAGTGTGGTGATTGCTGAGGGTGGTGGGGATAAGGGGACTAAATGGTAATGAAAAAAAAAAAGTAGTAAAGATTAAATTTTTGAAAACATATCTCCACATTCAGTTTATTCAGCCATAGAAACAGGATAATCAAGGCCTTCTCCTCAAAATTTTTAAGAGGATTAAAAGGAAATGCTTGTAAAGTGTTTGGCACATAGTAAGTTCTCATTAAATTACTGCCGCTCCTCCCATGATTAAGGCAGACTTTGTTTGTTATTGTTGTTGTTCTTGTTTAAAGTAGAGAATATCAAGGGCAGAAAGAACGCCACTGTATTTGCACCCCCTTGAAAGTGAGGGGACTGAATTAAATCCTTTTTAGGGAAAAGCCATCTCCCTCCCAGCAACGGAAGTCCAGGTGCACAGTTGTTGATATGACATAGCTCCGAGCCCCCGGCTGGAATGCTGAACCCACCTCCAGCTTGCCAGAGACACACAGGTCTCCCAGCCACCCAAGACAGGGTTTGGCTCCACCTCCTAGATCCAAGGTCTGGGGACACAGAGGTGGCTCGCAGAGGAAGATGTGGCCTGAGAACAAGGCGGGAAAGCCCATGAGACCCACCGCCTACAAAGGGAGCTCCCCCTCGTTAAAGAAGGGTAGGGAAGGCCTTGGTAGGCTTGAGATCCCAGCTGGGTGAGCAGGTCAGGGCCAAGTAAAACAGGGACCCAGTCCACCGAAAACCTGTAGGCGGAAAAGAGGAAGAGCCTCCCTCAATTCACTCTAAAATTCCACACTCCCAGAACAACTCTTTTCTCAAAATGAAGCGAAAGGAGAATGATTCCTCGGTGAACATTTCCCAGTGGGACACCTCTTGGGGCAGCTGCTGATTGGAAGCCAGGTCAGGAGGCACAAAGACCCCAACATCTGCTTCCAGCATGTTCTATCAAGTGTCTTCTGGGTTTGATCCCATGGTTCGAAGCCCAGCTCCACAGTGACAGCTGGGTCATCTTAGGCAAGTTGCGGAACTGATCTGTGCCAGTTTCCCATTGGCAAAAACAGAGGGGGTAATAACCCCAACCATATAGGAGCACTAGGATGACAAAATGAGATAAGTTCTTGCAGCAGTGTCTGGAACATACTGAGCACTTGGAACACAGTGTTCAATGTCAGCCATAATTATTGTTATTAGTACTAGTATTAGTATCAGTGCTACTCTCCTTATAATGCGGCTACCTAGGAAACCGCCCTTTCCGACTGTTGCAGGACCTAGGAAATTGGAATCCGTAAGAAAGTAAGGGAACTGAAAAGACTCAGGCTACCTCAGTTTTCAGGGTCAACAGGATATATTTAGGAAGGTCACACAAAGGCAAAAGGGCAGCTGCTTCTCAGGCCAGACAGACTGTGGTTCAAATCCAGCTGAACCACTCTGTGACTTCGGGCCTGCTGCTTACCTTCTCTGAGCTTTGATTCCTCACGCCCAAAATAAGGATAAAAATCCACACCACCACCCTTACAAATTTATTCCTGTAGATTAAATAATGCAGAAATTCATCCAAAAGAAGTTTTGCACTCTGCCTAGCATATAGTTGGTCCCAGCAAAAATTGATTTCCTTTCCCAGTAGGAATTTCTTAGTAGGAAACTCTTCAGCTTCTGGCTTAAATATCATGACTATGAATACAGCCTCCAAAGTAGTAAGAAAAGTCTTCCCCATGCCCCAAGCCATCTTTCCTTTCCTTTAATCTGAATTCTAAGCAATATCTGGTAATAGAGTGACAGCTAACCCACTGCTGACCTTACCCTGTGGGAAGCCTGAGTTCAAAGTCCAGCTCCTTTGATGACTGTAACATCGGACACTTTTCTTTGCTTCTCTGGTCTTTGGTATCCTCATTTATACCCTAGGGATAACAATCTACAACAGCTAGTTTGCTGATTTAGTTCTAGGGATTCAATTACAAGTTACAAATAAAGGGGGGCCTTAGGTTAGCACTTGGCACAAAAGTGTGGGTGCCCCACATTTTGTATTCATCATGTCATTTGATCCTCACAATAATCCGATGTCCCCCATGTTCCAGCCTGAAACTAAGGCTCAGAGAGATTACGCCCCTAACCCAAAGTCACACAGGTAGTGTGCCTGACTTTCATACACTGCAGTTGCCAGGCTCAGGTTTGTGGTGAGCCACATAGAGAAAGCACTTGGCTGCCTCCTGCGGAGAGCAAGTTCAGGGGTCCCCAATGCAGGCTGGGAGCCCTGCCAGCAGCTCTCTCCCTGTCAGCCCCTGGCTATCAGGGAGCCCTACACATGGTGTGGGGCCCCATTTCCCCAGGTGTCAGTGCCCACAGTTCATTTTCAGAAGCCGGGTGCATGCCAGTTTCACCAGGAGATTGCTGGCAGGCCCGGGGCCTCTGTTACGAGAGACTGAATTGCCAGTGAAAGAGGCCCATTGTGCGTCCTGTCAATGAAGAATACCCCATTTAGAGAAAGAATTCAACTGGCTTTTCACAGAGAAAGAAGACAGCCCAGGTGAAAACCAAGAACAATGCAGATCATTCACTTGATTTCTACTTAACATCAAAGCTGAATGACCAACCAGGTTAAGGGCCACACAGCTCAGAGCTGGCTGAGGCCACACCGGTGTGAACATGGGAGCAAGAACAGGATACAGGGGCGGCGGGCCCAGTTCTGTCACTGTCTGCCTTGGCCACCTTCACTCCTGCCCTGGTGGATAAATCAAGCAGCGTGGGCTGGCCCCAGGTTCTGCCATTTGGGTTCAGTGGAAGTACTTTAGCGCCCTAGACTAGTTCTGAAATGTGGCTGCACATTGAAATTGCCTGGAGAGTTTTCTTAGTCCCGGTGTCAGGGAATCTGATTTCATTGGTATGGGGCATGGCCTGGGCACTGGGAATTTTTCAAAGCTGCCTGGGTGATTGAAAGTGCAGCCAAGATTGAGAACCAGTGAGCCCCAGGGGCAGAAACTGTTTTGTCCACGTCTATATTCAGACCTGAGCACGGGGCCTGCCGTACACTTGGTGACTGATAAATATTTGGGGGACGAACGGGCGCCTGGCTGCTCCAAGACATTCAGGAGAAGCAGCAGCTGCAGCTTCAGTGATGGCAGCTTTGTGTTATCACTTGATCATCTACTGGGATTTGGCACAAGGTTTCTTTCTTTTTTTTTTTTTTTTTTTTAAGATTGTCTGCCTTAAACACTTTTTTAAAAAAAACCACTGGACCATAAAATCTCTGAGATTCTTTCCAACTCCAGAGCACAGTGATTCCAAGACCATAAATCCCTTCTTCCTCTTTGAGAGCTATAATATTTTTCAGATGAATTATCAGAGCAGGCAAGTCCTGGGAAGGGCCCCTCCAAGCCTGCTCTGCACCCCATCTGCTGAAGCCAAGCTCTTTGCTTCCATGGCAGCCCCTTCTGGTCTCTGTTGCTGACCCCGACCTTAGCCTGCCCCTATCTGTCCATGCTCCCCAGGGTTCCAGTCTTGTCCATCTCTCACTTTTTGCTTGTCCGCTGAGTAAACTTAACCACTGCCAAAATTTCAATGTTAGGATTGACCAGTAGGTGACTCTAAATCAGTATCTCTGGTGCTGCCCTTTCCTTCTGAGCTCCAGACAGAACGGCCAACTGCCTACTGGGTATCTCCACCTCGATTTCCCTTAGGCACCTCAAATTCAGCCTGTCCCAAGAGTGAACTCATTCCCTTCTCCACCCAAACCTGCTTCTCCTCCTGTCTCCCCTATCTTGATGAACGGCATCCGATCTACCCAGTTGCCAAACCAGGAAGCTGGAATCATCTTCCACCTCTCCCTCTCGCTTGCCTCACACCCTACCCTGGGAGTTTTATCTCTAAAACAACCATTGACCTCATCCTTGTCTTCCCCTTCTAATTTCTTCATCCTGCACAGCACTTACAGAGTATCTCTCTAAAACCCAGATCAGAAGAGAAGACAAGGAATCGGGTTCTGGGGCATCCACATCACAGCACCCACTATGCCTCATTCTCAGCTCCAGGGGTCCCCTATCACCTTCCTCCCACCTCTCCATCCGGATCACGCTGGCTGGAGTGAGACACTGCTTAATAATAACATGATTGTCATTCATTCTGCCAGTCCTCTCTGCTAGGTCCTGAGCATAGGCCTGAACGTAGGACCTTTCCGCACCCTTCCCTGTTCTTCTAAGTGCCCTGCTCCTCTCTACAAGGCAAGCGCCTGCTTATTCTTCAAAGCTCACACAGCACTGGCTCTTAAAGCTTCTCCTTCCCTACCCTAGGGCATGTTTGATGAAGGGGCTTCTTAAATAGTACATAGCAAACACTCCTATAGATTTGTTACAAGCTATGCACTTTCCTAATTAATTACCTTACATATTTTAACTAATTTCATTCTTAAGACTCAGTGAGACAGCAGTCAGTGAGACAGGGACTACAATTATCCTCATTTTAGAAATAGGTAAACTGAGGTACAGCGTGGTGAAGCTTGGGAGCTAGGATTTGAACTCCCTCAAGATGATGCTCTTAATTGCTGCCTCCAAAGAACATTTAACTGAATACCCATTTTACCTGCCATAAGAAAACTGTCACCACATCTTTTAGCCGAGGACTCTTTTCTTTTTTAGCATTGTATTGTATTGTATTGTTTTGTATTGTATTGTATTGTATTGTATTTATATTTAGAGAAGGGAAGGGAAAGAGAAGAGTGGATGGATGCCTCTCACACGGACCTGCAACCCAGGCATGTGCCCTGACTGGGAATCAAACTGGCGACTCTTTGGTTCGCAAGTCAGCACTCAATCCACTGAGCCACACCAGCCAGGGCAAGACTCTTTTCTTCAAGTGCCACGCTAACACTCAATCTCTTGCACAGAAAATAGGGCGATGAAGATGGCAAGAGGAAAGAATGCAGGTCTCACACTCCCCGTGTCAGAATCAGCATTGAAGAGAATGCCAGGGAACCTCAGCGTTCCAAAGAGAAGAATTTGAAAAGCCATGTTCTAAGGCATCCTTTATTTACCATTCTGTTGTTGATTGGCCAGATCCCTCTGTATCCAAAAGTCATTATGAGGTTGCAGGAATGTCTGTAGACCCAGCAACACACTTTCTGTCTTGAAATGTCCAAGTAGCATCTTAATGACCGAAGGGTCCCATGCTGTTTCCAGGTGACGAAAACCCAATAAGTTTCAATGCTTTGTGTCTTAAGCAGAGTATGCAACATATAATTTAACCTTTCAATAACTCAGGGCATTCCTTATTAGTGTCAGCTGTTGGACTGTGCAGGAATATCCTGTGCCACTTAAAGCTATTTCCCCATACTCTGAACAAGCCCATACTTGAGCACCTGGTTGTGGGTTTTGTACATTTTCTGTTCCTGTCACCATCCAAGTGTCAGGGGTCACGTCTGCTTTGTGGTCTTATCTCAGACAGCAATAAGCTATGGATTTTGTAAAAATCAAACTTGTTATAATTGGGCACCATGTAGGAACATCTGTCTGATAAGAAATAGGAACAGAGAAGCTTTCCTCTTAGTGAAATGAATGCCCTTTATTTCAATGACTTTGTGACTTCTGAGGTGTTTTCCCATTCTTTGTATTCATTTACTATTTACTACGTACACATTATATAGTAAAAAATTGGGCTGGATGCTGAGGACAAAAAAAAATGGATAAAGCATAGAATCTGTCTTCAAGGACTTGCTAGTTTAGAAAGAGAGACAAGTAAACAGAAATAATAATACCTCCATGGTATAAGCTTTATAACAACAATATCTAAAAACTACCAAAAAAACTTATCTCTACCTTGGGGAATGGCAGCAGTCAGGGAAGTCTTCCTGGAGGTGGTGGCATGTGAGCTAATTCCTGAAGCATCTATCAGTCAGAGGTCCAACTATCCTACCACCAAAGACAAAGAAGATAAACTGGGGAAAGGGCACACTGGCCAAATGCAAAGACAAGAAAGGATGAGAAAGCCCAATGAGTTTTGAAAGTCCAAATAGTTTAGTCAAGCTAAAGCATGCATGTGTTTGTAGAAAGGAATATGGATGGCAGCTAAATGAAACAGGAAGGCTTGGGGAGTGAATTGCTCATATATTTTAAATGCTTGAAGGAAAGCTCATGCAAGGTTTCAAGGGTACACTAATAATCCATAAGCAATCGATCAGCCAAGTCAACTTGCTGCAAGGAAAAACAGAAACACTAACATTGAGCAATTCCTATTTGCCAGGCACTACTATGGTATTTTACATGCATAATCTCATTGAGTTGTCCCAACAACTGTGTGAGGTGGGAACAAATGTTTCATTTATAAGTGAGGAAATTGAGTGAAGCAGAGGTCTAATAAGTGCCCAAGGACCCAGAGTGAGAAAGTGGCAATGATGAAGGCATTGGGAGTTCAGTTTCCTTGGTGTTGAGCTGACGAGGTCCAGGACTGAGAATGTAGAGAAGGAAAGGAAATGGAGGAAAGACAGAGAGAATCAAGAAAGAAAGAGCAAGAGCATGAACGGGAGCAAGAGATCAGGAGAAAGAAGTGCAGAGGTGAAGGTGGGGAAGGAAAGAAGGAGTCATAGCCATAGTTTCCTGTGGAAGGCCCTCTGAGCTAAGGTCTAGGGCTGGAGGCTTCACCACCCAGAGACCCCTTAGCTTAAGCCAAGAGTGAGTAGACAAAGGCTGGATTTCCATGGGTGAGGCCCAAGGGCACCAGTCACACAGGTGAGGAAAGAGCTGACCGGCAACCAGAGCCGTGGGCATGGGATGAAAATAGGGACCAGGCTTCCACCTCCACAGCCTGCAGACAATCAGCAGATGGTACCAAGGGAGTCTGGACTGGGAAAGCTGTAGAGAGCAGCTGATACAGAGTTCATTTTACAGTGGTTGAAATTGAGAGGCTAAGTGATTCATTCAGAAGCACCCAGAGCTAGTGTGTGCATTTTCTCTCTTTGCCTAAAATTACCCACTGGATAAGGGAAGAGGCAGGACAAAAATGTGGGTGTCCCAAAGTCCTGGAATCCAAAAGTTTGTCACGATCATTCCATTTTTTATGGCGTCAATTGCTCAGTCGTGGTCTGGAGACTAGAAGTCTAGGAAACTCACCTGAAGAAAGGGGTAGGGCTTCAAGGGCAAGAGTAAAAGGGGTTAGAAGACGTTAGTGGAGTAAATGTTGGCCAGGCTCCTGAGGAACAAGCATCTGTCTCTAGGTTACATTTGCGAAATATAAGATGCACCCCACTGTTCTTTCCCACTCTTTTCTTGAATAATGTGGACTGTCACTGACTGAGCAAACACAAGGGAAACTTCTGGGAAAAATAAGCAGTGAAAGGCTGGGAGCCAGGGGCAAATGTTTTGTAAAGAAATTTCACAATATTTGGCCAATGAATGAATAGCTAGCAGTGTGTCCTGAACACATTCTGTGTACTACACTGTACACAATAGCTCCTCTGATGATATTCAGGAGCATCTTCTAGTATTGGCTTGCTGGCTGGTAAGATTTGGTGGACAAATGAATACTGTCCCAGCAAGAGACCTGCAGGCTTTCCAGGGTTAAGTTCTAATTGGTCAGCACCTGTACAGCACTGTTCTTTAATATTTTGACTATCACCCTGGTTCACAAAACCCTCTGCAGTTCAGTCTGACTAGGTTATAAGAAACAACTGCTATTCTCTCTAGTGTTTCCAAGAACCTGGTGCAGATATCTAAGAATCCACTAAAGGTCAAGGGGCAAACAGAATTTAAAGGGGAAAGTTCCGTTTATAGAATCATACTCTATGGTCAGACTAAGTGTTGTGTATAACCAATGCTCCTCCACATAAAGTGAAGCTAAGGGTTCCATAATGTGAACACAACCCCTACATAACCCAAAAATAATAAATTACTTAGGAATATTTTTTTCAGTGCTTTGGGGGCATTTATTGAGAGAAGCTTTCATGTATGAAAAGGATATGGAGATTTTCCTCCATCGCTGGATGGTGTCACAGCTGCCAGTGGGCCCTGTACTGCCTCGACTTGGTAGAGCAGACTGGAACGACCACAGTGGCCATGAACAGCAATAAAATCACCATTATCACCCCACAAGATTTTGACTTTCTGTCCACCATAGTCACACGTCTGGTTTCAGTGCGAAGTGTGTTATCTCTGTTTCTCACCAGGTTGGCAAGGTCATCGATTACGGCATTTGTTCATCCAGCTCATATCCGGTTTCCTGACCCCATTTGTTTTTGGCAACTTAACATGGAGTAAAGGGCGTTGAGGCCTGCGTCCTCCTCTTGGATGACTCTCTGCGTTGTTGATGCGTTTCATTCAAACTCAAGTCTCAAGCCCTGGCTGCTGTGGCTCAGTGGATTGAGCGTTGGCCTGCAAACCAAGTGTCGCTGGTTCGATTCCCAGTCAGGGCACATGACTAGGTTGCACATCAGGTCCCCAGTTGGGGGCACATGAGAGGCAACCACACAGTGATGTTTCTCTCCCTCTCTTTCTCCGTTCCCCATTCTCTATAAATAAATAAATAAATAAATAAATAAATAAATAAATAAATAAATAAATAAATAAGAAAATGCTAGAACACACACACACACACAAAAAAAAATCCCAAGTCTCTGGTCTCCTCTAGCTTCTCGAAGAGCCAAGGATTGGGTACGCCTTGCTTAGCCCTCCAGTCTTCAGGCTGGGCGTGTTCTCATTCACCAGCCTCGGATCGTCGCCTTTACCTGCTTATTTCAGTCCTATATCTGAGGGCCTGAATGCTGCCAGTGAACTACCGGATGTCACAGTGAGGTGGCCAGCCCCAGTGTAGGCTTCTGCATTGCTTTACAAACCCTACCCGGGACACAACTCCCTCCACCAAGTTTTGGTTGTATTGCTCCACAAAAACAACTTAAGATTTCAGCTAGCGTCCTGTGTCTCATAATCTCTTTTTAAAAAACCTCTGATCACATGCTCTTGAGGAGCTGAAACCAACAGAACAATGTATCCTCTTCAGCTTGCCCTAGGTCAGTGGGTTGCAATTCTGGCTGCATAGAAGCATCTCCTGGGACCCACGACTCCACGTATGAAACCAAACACTGTGTATTCTGAATACCAAACTTCAGCCCAACACGTAAAGGGTCAAGTCCCTTGCTTGTTCTTGTTTTTTAAAAAAATGTGCAATATACTTCCTAATCCTTGAGGTTTCATTTCATATCAACTGCAGAACATTGTCTCAACCCACACACTTCTCTCTTAAGCTTCCTTTAAATTGCCTCTGTGTAAGAAATAGCAAAACAAAGGTATTATATTCTCCCTTGGCATGCTACTAAAGTAAAGCAAACATCTCTTGTCCCTGTCCCCAGAGTTGGTACATGGCAAAATAAATTCTAGTGAGGAAGTAAGGATCGAGAACGCTAATTCATCATTCAGCCAAAACTACAAAATATTTCCCTGGCTTTAACCCTGATTTCTATAACATGACTGTGGCAGCCATAGCTTACATATATAGTGGACACAGAGTAGACAAACAGTGGTTATCTGCTGAGCAAATGAACAACATGATGAAAAAAGGTACAATTGGTCACAGCAAGGTCTGGATGCTGCCTCAAGACACCAAAGATGCCAATCCCATGTGAGGTTCAGAGGCTGTGCCCTGTCTCCTATTAAATATTAAGTACATTGTCATTGATTCATAGTAATAACAGCAGCTGGTCCCGAGTCCTTAAGTGCCAGGCACTGTCCTAAATGCCCTGCCTGGATCACTTTATTTCACAATCACAGCGATGCTCAGTGCAGGGCTCGCCATTATCCCCATCATATAGCTGAGACAAGTGAGGATGACAAGCTAAGCTGCAAACCCAAGATCTCACAGCTAGAAAGGCCTGGGGCAGGTGTCCAAAGCTAGTATCTTATCTCCAGGATTTAACTACCCTGCTCTCTGGAGACAGAGGGAAGGTGAGTCACTGAGTCTGCATTAGCTGGATCCCTTAGGATTCCAGCATGTCCCATGGGGCAGTATTTAGAGGCTGTCTCTAAAAATGGAAGTTCAAGAAGCTGCTTCTGAAGCCTGAAACATCGCTGCCACATCCTTAAGGGGCACTGCGCAGTACGCTGTGCCGAAATCTCAAGAACTAAAAAAACATGTATAATGGGTTTGGAAAGCTCCAAGGCTGAAAACAAATGTCTAGACCTGAGTGCGGGAGTAGGGTCAGTGAACATTCCCAGATAAGGCAGCATTTGACAGTCTTAGGAGATGGGAATCCAAAGAAGACTAGCAGACCAGCACGTAGGAGAGACACATCACTTCCCGTGACCTGCCTCCAGGGAAGAATCTGATCCTGCTGGCAACTCATTCCTGCTGTAAAGACCCAGGGGCCACGGCTAAGGCATTCTTAAGAAGGCATTCCCACGGTGATAGGAAAGGGCCTGGGGCTGGCCACAGTCGTCGGCCGCGGCAGCGGCAGCCGTCCGTCTCGAGAGACGATGGTGTAGCTTCTTAAGAGTCTATCTGCACCGCCGAGAATGGTTGTGCAGTCCGACTCGGGAGTGACACGGTATCTGTCTCCTCCCGTGTTGAATCGACATCTTGCGATGACGCTGGAGTGGCCACAGTGATAGCATGAATTTTGCTCTAACCGAGAACCCAAGGGCCAAGAGTGGGGGTGCTCAGGTGCTCAGATCATCAGATCAAAGAAGGCTACTCCTCTGCCCTTTCAATTTAGAGGTTTATACAATAGACAGTATACATCTTTCCAGAGGTTCAGCTTTCACAGCATCCTTTAACTGCTCCAAAATGGCACTGAGTCCCAACTTATTTATTCATGTGGATTCTACAATTTCTCGCACAACAACTCCAGAGACGTCCCCAGGCCAACCCGGGGCTCTGTTGAAGATGAGTCACTCATGAGCTCCAAGGGGTTCTCCTGGGTTAAGCCAGTCCTGTACTCAGCAAGGAATGCTGAAAACAGAAGCATGGTGTTTATCCCCAAGTCAGGGAAGCCTGGGAAACTTCCGGGGTCATGGAGGGAAGAGGTTGGAACACCTGATGAGGTGCCTAGGTCATCAAAGAGCTGGCGTCTGAGGTGTGCTCATTAATAATTGATGGATAAGGCTCCTCTAGCTTATTGTTATGGGAGTAGGATTAACAATATGCTGAATTTTTGTAACAGCGATGAACAGTTTTCAAAAACAAGGTTTGTGGACTTTGTCTACCAACAATATTATCCATTATATGGGTCATGCCTCTTCTGATGCAAGTGAGAGAAATCCAACTGAAACTAGCTTAAAACAGAAGAAGAAGGAAGAGGTATTGGTTCATCTAACTGAAAACTCCCAGAGAAGTTCAGGCATGGTTGGACCAAGGGGTTCAAACCGTCATCAGGATTCGATCTCTCCCTATGTGAGTCTCACTCTTGAACTGTCTCCCACCTAGTGATGGGCCCTCAGCAGCTCCAGGCCTACACATCCAGGAGAGAGAAATTCTTTTCAATGGCTCCAACAAAGATCCTGAGATTAAGCCTTTTCACAGACTGTTGGCTGATTTCCAAAAGCAAATATTTCAAAAAAAAAAAGTCACGTAGTGTCATTTCTACTATAGGCATGGCCCTACCCAGACTCAAGGGGGTGGGGAGATAGACCCCAGGGCTCCGTGGGAGAAATGTCAATGTTTCATTGTAAGAAGGGAGTGTGGGCTTGGATATCTCACTGAGCCATCTTTGGAAAGCATAGTCTACAGGTCACTGGCACGCACATTCCAGTTTGAGAAGCCCTGTACATCAATTTTAGGCCTCCGTGTACTTGAGACTTGGCTTTCATGAGTTCCTAATATGTCCATCAATCAAAAAATCAATACATCATTTATAGCATACACATAGTAAGTATGGAAACATGGGCTATTATAAGAAATGTCGTGTTTTCATTCATCTATTTATCTGGTAAATATTCATCAACTATCTATTACAGGCAAAGCACAGTTTCAGGCGGCAGGAATAGAGTGGTAAATAAAACAAGATCCCTGGTTTTGTAAAGCTTCATTCACTCCAGCAGGGAAGACATTATTCATGAAGTAATTGCAGCTATAATGCGTATAATGATAAAGGAAGTAAAAGTGCTATAGGAACCTAAAACTCACTTAACACGGGGGTTCAAGGAGGGCCTGCAGGATCAGTGCGAGTTAGTCTGTTAGCTGTCATCTTCTCTTCAAAATTTGCAGTAACACCCCCCACCCACCCACACCCTTACCCCCTCTTCCTGGTTTGATTTTTCTCTATAGCTCTTTCCTTCCTCCAGCATATCACATATTGTGCACACTTATTTTTTCTTTATTGCCTCTCTCTCCCAACAAAGATGTAAATTGCATTGTCTTCTTTGTTCACTGTGGTCTCCTCCCAGCACCTGTTCAAGTGCCCGGCGCATAATTAGCACTCAGTAAATATTTTTTGGATGAATGCACTGTGTTTCAGGCAGGGGCCTAGCCCGTGCAAAGTACCTGAGAAAAGAAAGAATGTATGTCATCTTAGAACTAAAGGAAGTTCAACAAAGCTGGAACATTGAGGGAAAAGGGAAATGGAGTCCACTATCAATGCTTTATTTATTTATTCAGCAAGTATTTATTCAGTGCCTACAATGTTCCAGGCACTGTTCTAGGCCTACATAACTAATAAAAGGGCCGCATTTAGCAACAGTCCTCCATCAGTAACTAAGATTTGTATGATACGTAGTCAAAACCACTTTGTAAAGACACTATTACAGTTATGTCTACCAACTTCCAAATGTTCAGTATGTGCTCCTGTGTCACCTGGCCCATGTCACTTTCATAGTTTAATTCTCCCAAGAAGCCTGGGAATACAACATCTTTTTTACTTAATATTTTCAATTTTATTTTTTCATTATATTTGACATACAATATCATATTACTTTTAGGTTTGCAACACCGTAATTAGACATTTATATACCTTACAAAGTGATCACCCTAGTAAGTCTAGCACCCATCTGACATCATAGTTATTACAATGTTATTGAATATATTCCTTATGGTAGGTAGCACAGAATCTTTGATGGTTGAAGGGCACCCATAATATATTCATCATTTCCTTGAGCTTTGGCATAAAATTGATAAATTTAAATCTAACTCCACAATTTAATATATATTATGTGCTTTCACACAATCTAGTTACTGAGTAATACATTTCTGAAACTGCCCAATTCTTTTAATATCTGTGTACATTACTCAATCACCTTTACACTAGAAGGCTAACTAGAAATACATAGTGAATTGTTAACAAAAGATTTTCAGAGATCGTTTGTCTTCTGCATATGAGTAAGTGCACATAGGTGGGTGAAGGTCAACAGAGTGAAATCTGAACCCTAGAGCTTCTTGTGATCCCTTTGGAGAAAAACATCTACATCATCACTGAGGTGGCTACGTGATGAGTACTAGAAACTAAGTTTCAGCAGAAATGTCAACAAAGAAGAGCTAGCTCCTTGACGCCTCAAGAGAACAGGAATGTCTCTCCACAGCCATCCCAAAGGGTCTCCCAGCTCTTACTTCTGGAATTTTCCATCCAATTTGAGAAGTAAGGGCTCTGACTTTTTAAAACCACTGAAATTCTTGACTAGTCTTATTCCCCACAGAGGATTTTGGTCACAATAGACGGACCCAAACATCTGTCCCAGCATGATGAAAAACATCTGAGGGAAAGTCACTCTTCTGTGACCCACTGGGCCGTTGAGGGCACCACCAATCCCCACCACAGACACCATCACTGCCCACCTCCTGAGCGCTCTCAGCTAGAATCTGCTTGTCCTCAAGGAGAGGCAGGCATCTAGAGATAGCAACTGGGTCAGGACTCTCCTAGATGATATGATCAACTCCAATACAAATTAGTCTAGAAATTGTATTGGTTTCCATAACTTCAAGGTCCATGAGTACATGGGTTCGGGAGTGCTGTTTCCCAGGGCTCTCTCTCTCTCTCTCTCTCCCCTCCAACCCCTCTCTCCTCACTTTTTCTGTCTCTCCACTCATCTCTGTAACTTTCCCACTCAGATTTACTTCCATCCTCACATTAGCCTCCTTCCCTTATCCTGAAGTTAGCTTCCTCCACCAGGTCAAGAAAAAATGGCCCCAAGAAGCTCTAGGTTCCATGTTCTTATTGTTCTTCATTCCAGAGGAATAGAGATCCTCTCTTTCTCAGGAACCACACCTAACCCTGGCGAGAACCCTGACTG